>NC_091166.1:35602182-35724682 GCF_040958095.1 Procambarus clarkii
ATCATCGCCAGCATTGTGGTATACATCATCGCCAGCATTGTGCTATACATCATCGCCAGCATTGTGGTATACATCATCGCCTGCATTGTGCTATACATCATCGCCAGCATTGTGGTATACATCATCGCCAGCATTGTGGTATACATCATCGCCAGCATTGTGGTATACATCATCGCCAGCATTGTGGTATACATCATCGCCAGCATTGTGGTATACATCATCGCCAGCATTGTGGTATACATAATCGCCAGCATTGTGGTATACATCATCGCCAGCATTGTGGTATACATCATCGCCAGCATTGTGGTATACAGTATGTCCTCAGCCCAACCTTTCTGTCCTTGTTCGGTCTCTGTCATTCTGTCGGAAAAACTCCAGTAGGTTTGTCATACATGACTTTCTTTCTCTGCACTCGTGTCCTGTGCTTCGTTACTAAGTTGACCTCGAGTGCTCTACTGTTCTATCGAGGGCTTAACTAAGAGCACAGTTGGGTAGAAAGGAGCGCCTCTTGTGCCTCTATTTATTACTAGGGGTGGTACCAGGCAGTGCCTGGGGGTGGTCTCTCCAACCACTACCCATTCCACCCCTTTCCCCCCATCTTCCCTATCTTCACTCCCCCATTTCCTACCTTCACTATACCCTGTCTTCACTCTTCCCTCCCCCATCCCCACCTCTCCTTGCCCCCCTCCATCTCCCTTCCAACCTCGAACACATATTATATATATATATATATATATATATATATATATATATATATATATATATATATATATATATATATAATTGCAATGCGCGGGTAAACGGCGGGAGTATCATAACACACTATGGGTATCACATGGAAGATACTGGAGGGCCAAGTACCAAATCTACACAATAAAATATCAACATACTGGAGTGAACGATATGGAAGAAAATGCAGAATAGAACCAGTGACCAAGCTCTCAAGTTAAGCCTGGCCTCGGGCCGGGCTTGGGGGGTAGTTTACCTGGAGTAGAATTCGAGGTAAACTCCAGATCAGTAGTGTACACACTTGTAATAGTCCCCAGCAGCACCTGTGCTCCCTCTAGGAATTTGTATAACACTTAAAATTTCTGGTGTTTATTGAGACATTTGTTGACACTAACTATCCAGGGACGCCTGTGTAACATCTGCAACGTCTGCAGTCAAGGCAGAATTAACAACAACAGCAGCAACAACAGCAGCAGCAGCAGCAACAACAGCAGCAGCAGCAGCAACAACAACAGCAGCAGCAACAACAACAGCAGCAGCAGCAACAGCAGGAGCAACAGCAGGACAGGTGTGATCGCAGCCATCAGTAAACTATCCCCCTGGTGCAACTGATTGGCAAAAGTTAACCATTGTGAGCGGCCAGACTCGGAGCCGGGCCGAGAGACCGGCCCAAGTTGATGTCCTCATCAACAGGTATTGAGAGGCACAACTCCGAACCAAAGTCCTATCCCAGCCCGCCTATCCCACCTCCACTCTCACCCTTACCACCACTCTACCCAAGACCCACCCCGCCACACCTGTCGCACCACGTGTGATTGGTCTTTGTAATGACCCATTCAGTGATTGGAAACATGGGTAAGGAAAATTGGGTTAGCATGGGATGGGGGGCGTGAGAAATATTATAACTTCTAGTTAGAAAGACCCAGTCACTTGGGCTGGACGGTAGAGCGACGGTCGAGCGTCATGCACGTCGGCGTTCAATCCCCGATCGTCCACAAGTGGTTGGGCACCATTCCTTTCCCCCCCGTCCCATCCCAAATCCTTATCCTGACCCCTTCCAAGGGGGTATCTAATCGTAATGGCCTTGGCGCTTTCCCTTGATAATTCCTTCCTTCTAATTCTAAAATATAAAAATAAATCCTTATGATTGGTACTCTATGTTCGGGTTGAAATAGCAAATTAGTATGCAAATTATAAGTAGTTAAGTAGAGCGAGGCTGAGACCTCACCCTCACTCCTACGTAACACGAAACAATAAACAATTCGGAAAATTTATGAATTTATCTCCTATTATTCCATAAAAAAATGAAATTAAAAGGAAATTAACCAGTTCTTAAGAGAATTAAATTATTATTATTCAATTCATATTCATAAACAGATAGAGCTTAAGGCTCTAAATAAATCAGTAGGAGAGTGTCACCTTCACTCTGGGAGTGAATATTATATTACCTTCACTCTGAGAGTGAAGGGAGGAAGGGAACTATCTGGAGAAAGTGCCAAGCCATTACCACTATATAGCACTGGGAAGGGGCCAGGATAAGGATTTGGGATGGGACGGGGGAAGGAAAGGAATGGTGCCCAACCACTTGTGGACGGTCGGGGATTGAACGCCGACCTGCATGAAGCGAGACCGTCGCTCTAAGATCTGGGAGCAAGTCTGGTGGCGGCCATTCTTCGCAGCAAAGCACGACAAGACGTCACTACGCCGCCTTAAAGGAGTCCATTTCCTCAGTTCAGCTGTTCTAATCTCCACGACTACAAAACGGCGCAAGAGTCACGAAGCAGTTACGCAAGCACTTACGAACCTATTCATCTTTTCTCAATCTTTGGCGGCTTTGTTTACAATTATTAAACAGTTAATGAGCCCTGAAGCACCAGGAGGCTGTTTATAACAATAACAACAGTTGATTGGCAAGTTTTCATGCTTGTAAACTGTTTAATAAATGTAACCAAAGCCGTCAAAGATTGAGGAAAGAGGACAGGTTCGTAAGTGCTTGCGTTACTGCTTCGTGAATCTGGCTCCTGGTCGTGGCCGCCACAAACTACAGCCGCAGCCAATCCTCCTCATCCTGTTGCATAGATATGCAACTGCTGATCCTGTTGCATAGATATTGTAGCCATAATACATGTCTGAAGCAACACAGAGGGTGGCTGAGCCCGGCTGCCAGGCACGATAACACAAACATCTCACCAAAGACAATAAACCCAATGTATATTCATAAATATTTACGCGAGATAATTTGTATAAATTAAATATAAATTTGATTCCAATCTAATAACGACCCAATCCATCAGGAGAAGGTTGATGCCCGTGAACTTGCCTGCAGAGATGATGCAAAATCAGCCGTATTGTTGCAGAGGAAAATAAGTTTGAAATTAAATCTGAAGTCCAAGTTTAAGTATGTTTATTGAGACAAAATACATCTCAAAGGAATAGAGTAGCTTAGGCTATTTCTACCCCCCCCCCCTAAGTCCAACAATCCTCTGGACAATCTAAATATTTACCAATTAAATTAAACTAACCCGAAATTGCATGTGGGGAGGCATAATACAATTATCTACAAAGTCCCATTGATCAGCCACAGCGAAAATCTACCCACAGATAAGGGAGGGGGGAGAAATGGGTATTTTGGACGCTGTGGAATGTACGGCAGTCGACATAGGTGGTGTTTAGGGGCAAAAGATTGGCTGTTCAGTGTTGTGGTGGTAGGCACGAAACCCCTGATTGGAAGGCACTTGCTGGTCGAATATCCCGACCCCTGAGAAAAGTTAGAAATATCATCATCTTCCTTCGCGGAAGATGGTATATAGATATCCACTCTCAGCGATGCTGTTATCCTCAGAGAGATGAATCTTTGATTTTAGAGAAACACCTCGACTCCTGGCTTACCCCTCTCTCTACCTCTGTCACTTCTTATTTATCACGTTTCATCATAATATTCTGTAAGTAATAATGACATGATGTACTGTGTTTATATGCTACAAGTAAGTTTGTTTTGGGGATCAACAAACATTGTCAGCAAGCCTACGGAAGGAGCAGTGTTTTTCCTGTGTTAGGATGGAGTGTTGAGAGTTTAGCTCATTTATTATGGATCCTATACCCATTCTGTGGGTGGTAGTGGTCCCCATACCCATCCTGTGGGTGGTAGTGGATCCCATACCCATCCTGTGGGTGGTAGTGGATCCCATACCCATTCTGTGGGTGGTAGTGGATCCCATACCCATCCTGTGGGTAGTAGTGGTCCCCATACCCATCCTGTGGGTGGTAGTGGATCCCATACCCATCCTGAGGGTGGTAGTGGATCCCATACCCATCCTGAGGGTGGTAGTGGATCCCATACCCATCCTGAGGGTGATAGTGGATCCCATACCCATCCTGAGGGTGGTAGTGGTCCCCATACCCATCCTGTGGTTGGTAGTGAACCCTATACCCATTCTGTGGGTGGTAGTGGATCCCATACCCATCCTGAGGGTGGTAGTGGATCCCATACCCATCCTGAGGGTGACAGTGGATCCCATACCCATCCTGAGGGTGGTAGTGGTCCCCATACCCATCCTATGGTTGGTAGTGAACCCTATACCCATTCTGTGGGTGGTAGTGGATTCCATACCCATCCTGTGGGTGGTAGTGAATCCGATACCCATCCTGTGAGTGGTAGTGGACCTCACACGTAACCTGTAATAGTGAAAGGGATTACAGAGGCACATAATGGGCTTAAGAACCGAACCCCAATGTTCGTTCAGCTAAGCAACAGTAGCTTCAGGCATTGTATATACTAGCTCTATCTATAAATTCATCAATGTTTGTATCTCACCTTGTATG
This sequence comes from Procambarus clarkii, assembly GCF_040958095.1. NCBI lineage: Eukaryota > Metazoa > Arthropoda > Malacostraca > Decapoda > Cambaridae > Procambarus > Procambarus clarkii. The sequence continues at coordinate 35,606,734 of NC_091166.1, forward strand.
TATATACTTAACCTGAATAAACATTTGATTTTGATTTAATTTTTTTTTAAAGCAAGCTACAGCCTTCACAAGAGACAGCGACAAGGTTAATGTTAACATCGTATGTTACAACATATAAACTGTAAATAGACGCATTTGTTATTAAAACTAACAAAACCCTGAACACATTTGGACCAAAAAACAAAGAAAGTTTGTTGGTGAGTATATTAGAGAGATCATTCCATCTTGTGGACGAGTGAGAGACAGGTTTCAGTGTCATAATGGGTTCGAAAACCGGTTGGAGGGAGTCCCAGGTTGTGTGAGGAGTAGGAAGAGGGGAATAGTCCTAATGATAGAGGGGAAACAGTCCTGGTGTAAGAGGGGGGAGTGGAAACTACATTTTTTTATTAAGAGGCGGGTAGGAGTATCGTGACCCTTGGAAATCAGGAGAAAGAACTCTCGTGTGTTGTGTGTGTGTGTGTGTTGTGTGTGTATGTGTGTGTGTGTGTGTGTGTGTGTGTGTGTGTGTGTGTGTGTGTGTGTGTGTGTGTGTGTGTGTGTTGTGTGTGTGTGTTGTGTGTGTGTGTTGTGTGTGTGTGTGTGTGGGCGCGCGCGCGCGTTGTTCCATACCCGTAGAGGAATGAAAACGACCAAGTGCCAAAGCCGAACAAGACGAGATGAAACACACAGAACGACAAGGAAGTTGGCAAGGCACTATACACCCCAGGTGTGTACACAAAGACGGCACTATACACCCCAGGTGTGTACACACAGACGGCACTATACACCCCAGGTGTGTACACACAGACGGCACTATACACCCCAGGTGTGTACACACAGACGGCACTATACACCCCAGGTGTGTACACACAGACGGGACAATACACCCCAGGTGTGTACACACAGACGGCACTATACACCCCAGGTGTGTACACACAGACGGCACTATACACCCCAGGTGTGTACACACAGACGGCACTATACACCCCAGGTGTGTACACACAGACGGCACTATACACCCCAGGTGTGTACACACAGACGGCACTATACACCCCAGGTGTGTACACAAAGACGGCACTATACACCCCAGGTGTGTACACACAGACGGCACTATACACCCCAAGTGTGTACATACAGACGGGACAATACACCCCAGATGTGTACACAAAGACGGCACTATACACCCCAAGTGTGTACACACAGACGGGACAATACACCCCAGATGTGTACACAAAGACGGCACTATACACCCCAAGTGTGTACACACAGACGGGACAATACACCCCAGGTGTGTACACAAAGACGGCACTATACACCCCAGGTGTGTACACACAGACGGCACTATACACCCCAGGTGTGTACACAAAGACGGCACTATACACCCCAAGTGTGTACATACAGACGGGACAATACACCCCAGATGTGTACACAAAGACGGCACTATACACCCCAGGTGTGTACACACAGACGGCACTATACACCCCAGGTGTGTACACACAGACGGGACAATACACCCCAGGTGTGTACACAAAGACGGCACTATACACCCCAGGTGTGTACACACAGACGGCACTATACACCCCAAGTGTGTACACACAGACGGGACAATACACCCCAGATGTGTACACAAAGACGGCACTATACACCCCAGGTGTGTACACAAAGACGGCACTATACACCCCAGGTGTGTACACACAGACGGCACTATACACCCCAAGTGTGTACACACAGACGGGACAATACACCCCAGATGTGTACACAAAGACGGCACTATACACCCCAGGTGTGTACACACAGACGGCACTATACACCCCAAGTGTGTACACACAGACGGGACAATACACCCCAGATGTGTACACAAAGACGGCACTATACACCCCAGGTGTGTACACACAGACGGCACTATACACCCCAGGTGTGTACACACAGGAACCACCGCCAGCACACAGTGGGGGGAGGTAACCCAACACCACACACTGACAAATATCAAGTTACATCAGAGCCAGTAATGACCCAGCTATAATCTTACTAAATGAAACGAAAATCCCTCGAACCAAAGACCGAATCACCCCGAATATGTATTGATCAGTAATGATTCTCTGGAGGAGCCTTGAGTAGATGACCAGTGAGGGGCCAATATACTAGGCAGCCTCACCAGCGTTTCCCAACGTCAAGAAACTGTCGTACCAAAAATGCCTTCTCCTAACCTACCAGAGGACCAAAAAACAGAAAACGGGACATTATCTCAATTTTTGCGAGCAGCTACCATTTTCTAGTACGATAGCTTTTGGCCGTGGGGTAAGGTATATGTGAGAATGCAATGTGCTATACATATATTGTTGCCTGGAGGTTATGTTAGGTACAGAGGGCTGATATACCAGCAAACATACTCTAGGCGACAATATATCTTGGATAAGTCGCTCCCACAACGTTGTCGCTCGGATCTTCGACTTGCTATGGCCTTAAATGCCACTCGAGTTTCGTCTAATTTCGTTATAAAATAATATTATTTCAGAGTAAGAATATGCTCTGTCATGTTCTATAATTCAGCACCAACATTATAGCGAATGAATGTCATAGTTCATTATGTAATACTAGGAGGCTTTGGGTAATTAGACGGACACGCGAAATGTAGTAGACCTAACCACGGGATAGTAATCAATGTCTTCACACAAAATGCAACATTAAATGAGAAGTCAGGACAGCCAAGTACACACAAATAGGTTGCATAGTCATAAAAACGGCTACTGATATGCATTACCAGCATTTCAGGCGAGTAATGCATTTTATAATGGGTAATTTATCCCCAGTACGGTGGGGTAAAACAGGATCCAAGTACAAGAGACCATCGGGACGATACACACTGAACAGGAACCACCTTAAAAAAATCTTAAGATTTAAGATAAATTTTTGTTTAATACAGAAATCTTAAAAAACAGGGCGAAAAATCTTGACCTAGCAAAACAAAATACTTTCAGAAATGAGTTCAAAATGCTCTGAAAATCAATAGCAAAGACAAAACCAGAAAAAAATCCAAACTGTCATCAGTAACAACCCCCCCCCCCCCCCTCTAACCACTTGGACTGAACGGTAGAGCGACGGTCTCGCTTCATGCAGGTCGGCGTTCAATCCCCGACCGTCCAAGTGGTTGGACACCATTCCTTCCCCCCCCCCATCCCATCCCAAATCCTTATCCTGATCCCTTCCCAGTGCTACATAGTCGTCATGGCTTGGCGCTTTCCCGAGAATTCCCTTCCCTTCCCCCCCACCCATGTACACAATACTGGGGAGAGAGAGCCTTTTGCTTTTCTATCCTGACCTGATGGGTCCAACATATACCAGTACCAGGTGTTAAGTGTCCTCAGTGGTATCGTTCCCAAGACTCGTCTGTGCCTATCAGATCATCGGCAGGTACCGATGATACTTGGTCGGTACCAAGTACCTTTCATGATTTGCTCTCCTAGTCAGTCTGTATCTCTTCCTTTCTTGATGCGGTAAATAGTCACACCCATTAAGATTTCAACTTAGATTCAACAGAGCAGAAGTTGTTAAACACATGGCAAAATCTTACCGAAGCGACCATACGAGTCATAAATACTCATACTCCGCCCAAGTAAAATAGAAACAAGCAACACTTAGTGGGCCAGCCAGAGGCTTAGGGCCCGCGCAGGAATATCCCGGCCAACACAAAAAAAATTACTGCCTCTAGCAGCAATGCTAGTGGCAATACTAGCAGCAATAATATAGTTAGGAGTAAAGTAACTAGCATGAGGGTGCGGAGAGGGGTAACAGCAATATTGAAAATCGCTGTAGGGGAAGAGAAGAACGCGAGACGTAAAAACGACAATTAGGAAAGGAATGTGGTGAGACGGGTGAAGGGAGAGAGCGAACGAGGAAGTGAGAAGGGGCTGGATCACTAATCCACACCAGTGTTGGGAAGAGGGGAGGAGGAGGAGGAGGATATTGTATTTTGCGGCGAGGGGAAAGAGTAGGCGAGAAAGAGGGGAATAATGTAGAAGCTGAGAGTGTATTGTGTATGTATACACACACTTGCCTAAGTGTACTTACACCTATGTAGGTGGATTGAACTTGGACTCTGCTTCTGCCTATTTTCAACCTACACAATTTAACAAATCCAATGGTCCCGGGTTTGATTCCCGGACAGAATTGAGACGCGACTCCTTTACTTTTCCGTTCACCTGGTGGTAAATAGGTACCTTGGAGGCGACTGTTGTCTGCTACATCCGGAGAAAAATTCACTCGTCACTCTTAGGTGGAAGATTTCGATAAGTCTAAATAGCGTCTTGTCCGCGACAAAGGAACACCCACTAGCTATGAAGATCTGCCCACGACTCCCCTATACAGGCGATGAGTCACAATAACGTGGCTAAATTATGTTAACCAGACCACACACTAGAAGGTGAAGGGACGACGACGTTTCGGTCCGTCCTGGACCATTCTCAAGTCGATTGTCTTGAAAATGGTCCAGAACGGACCGAAACATCGTCGTCCCTTCACCTTCTAGTGTGTGGTCTGGTCAACATGACTCCTCTATCTCCCTGTTCACCATAGGAATTCTCAGACTTTCTGGCAGTTCGCTTTTGAGTGGTCGTCTATTTTTTTTTTTCCTACCACCCTCGCCCCGTCGTGTCCGGGCGGCGTCCCTAACATCACATAACCAGAGGTTAACACAGTTATTACACATTTACATGTTCATCTCGCGTTCCATAAGGGAATAGAGATGATGCTGAAGAAAAGGAAGGTTTGGTAGGAGAGAAAGGAAGAGGTGTGGAAGGGGATGGGTGGGGGGGGGGACAGCTGACTGCAGACAACAATGATGGCTTGCACATGTTGGCCGAGCTGCGAGCAACACCCTGCAACACCTGCAATACCTTTTATTTGGTATTGTAGTCACTTTCCTGGAATGTCTTTTATTGAGGTGGTTGTGTTGTTTGTCTTTCAAGACGTTTTCAAGACTAGAAAACTGGTCTTTGTATGTAATGTATATATGTATTGTGTGTGTGTGTGTGTGTGTGTGTGTGTGTGTGTGTGTGTGTGTGTGTGTGTGTGTGTGTGTGTGTGTGTGTGTGTGTATATATATATATATATATATATATATATATATATATATATATATATATATATATATATATATATATATATATATATATATATATATATATATATATATTTATATATAATATGATGCGCGGGCATGTGACTGTTACCAAGGTCGGCTCTGATCTCCCAACCTTAGATACATCTGTAGATTATGTATATCTATGAATCAATGTATATGTATGTGAACTATGTATATTATATGTATATTCTCCGTAAGAGTAATGTACGTGTGTCTATTTTTTTCTTTTGTTTTACCTGTTTGTTTCTTTGTATGTTATTTCTTTCTTTCCATCTCGGATTTAAATATATTTGTGTTGGGGGCTGCTCCTTCACCGCCACCAGTGTTGGAGAGTGTGGTGGGGTGCTCCTTCACCGCCACCAGTGTTGGAGAGTGTGGTGGGGTGCTCCTTCACCGCCACCAGTGTTGGAGAGTGTGGTGGGGTGCTCCTTCACCGCCACCAGTGTTGGAGAGTGTGGTGGGGTGCTCCATCACCGCCACCAGTGTTGGAGAGTGTGGTGGGGTGCTCCTTCACCGCCACCAGTGTTGGAGAGTGTGGTGGGGTGCTCCATCACCGCCACCAGTGTTGGAGAGTGTGGTGGGGTGCTCCTTCACCGCCACCAGTGTTGGAGAGTGTGGTGGGGTGCTCCTTCACCGCCACCAGTGTTGGAGAGTGTGGTGGGGTGCTCCTTCACCGCCACCAGTGTTGGAGAGTGTGGTGGGGTGCTCCATCACCGCCACCAGTGTTGGAGAGTGTGGTGGGGTGCTCCTTCACCGCCACCAGTGTTGGAGAGTGTGGTGGGGCTGCTCCTTCACCGCCACCAGTGTTGGAGAGTGTGGTGGGGTGCTCCTTCACCGCCACCAGTGTTGGAGAGTGTGGTGGGGCTGCTCCTTCACCGCCACCAGTGTTGGAGAGTGTGGTGGGGTGCTCCTTCACCGCCACCAGTGTTGGAGAGTGTGGTGGGGTGCTCCTTCACCGCCACCAGTGTTGGAGAGTGTGGTGGGGTGCTCCTTCACCGCCACCAGTGTTGGAGAGTGTGGTGGGGTGCTCCTTCACCGCCACCAGTGTTGGAGAGTGTGGTGGGGTGCTCCTTCACCGCCACCAGTGTTGGAGAGTGTGGTGGGGTGCTCCTTCACTGCCACCAGTGTTGGAGAGTGTGGTGGGGTGCTCCTTCACCGCCACCAGTGTTGGAGAGTGTGGTGGGGTGCTCCTTCACCGCCACCAGTGTTGGAGAGTGTGGTGGGGTGCTCCTTCACCGCCACCAGTGTTGGAGAGTGTGGTGGGGTGCTCCATCACCGCCACCAGTGTTGGAGAGTGTGGTGGGGTGCTCCTTCACCGCCACCAGTGTTGGAGAGTGTGGTGGGGTGCTCCATCACCGCCACCAGTGTTGGAGAGTGTGGTGGGGTGCTCCTTCACCGCCACCAGTGTTGGAGAGTGTGGTGGGGTGCTCCTTCACCGCCACCAGTGTTGGAGAGTGTGGTGGGGTGCTCCTTCACCGCCACCAGTGTTGGAGAGTGTGGTGGGGTGCTCCATCACCGCCACCAGTGTTGGAGAGTGTGGTGGGGTGCTCCTTCACCGCCACCAGTGTTGGAGAGTGTGGTGGGGCTGCTCCTTCACCGCCACCAGTGTTGGAGAGTGTGGTGGGGTGCTCCTTCACCGCCACCAGTGTTGGAGAGTGTGGTGGGGCTGCTCCTTCACCGCCACCAGTGTTGGAGAGTGTGGTGGGGTGCTCCTTCACCGCCACCAGTGTTGGAGAGTGTGGTGGGGCTGCTCCATCACCGCCACCAGTGTTGGAGAGTGTGGTGGGGTGCTCCTTCACCGCCACCAGTGTTGGAGAGTGTGGTGCGGCTGCTCCATCACCGCCACCAGTGTTGGAGAGTGTGGTGGGGCTGCTCCATCACCGCCACCAGTGTTGGAGAGTGTGGTGGGGCTGCTCCATCACCGCCACCAGTGTTGGAGAGGGTGGTGGGGCTGCTCCATCACCGCCACCAGTGTTGGAGAGGGTGGTGGGGGCTGGTGCTCCAACACTGGGTAAACTCGACACTTAAATCCTAGTTGCATCTTGATATGTTTATATACAATTACTCTTGTGTTCCTCATTTGGTCTCCATTACAGTTCAGCACTCAAGTGTATAAATGGTGGCAGAATGTGTGTGCGTGTGCGTGCGTGTGTGTGTGTGTGTGTGCGTGTGTGTGCGTGTGTGTGTTTGTTTCTGCGGCAAATTTATGACTTCGTTTCCCTCTTGTGTCCCTTTGTTCTTGTACTGTTCGTACTAAATAATCTATCCTTGAATCTTTTGTCTGCTCCCCTTTGAGTATTTTGTGTGTGGTGATCATATCTACCCTGATTCTTCTTCCTCAGTGACGTGAGGCACAGTACACCGTTACGGTTTGTACGGAGGTTCAATGGTCATCTGTCTTCTTTTGTAGTTCTTCCGTACTCACTGTGAGGTCATATTCCTTCCGTACTCACTGTGAGGTCATATTCCTTCCGTACTCACTGTGGGGTCATATTCCTTCCGTACTCACTGTCATATTCCATCGCGAGCCCATTTGTCAGAGGCTTTCGCGAAGTCTGTGTATATTACGTCGGCGTTCTGTTTGTCTTCCAGTGAACGCAGTACCATATCTTAGTGGTCCAGCAACTGTGAAAGAGGGGGGAGAATAAGAGGGGGACAGAATAAGAGAAAGAGGGGGACAGAATAAGAGAAAGAGGGGGACAGAATAAGAGAAAGAGGGGGACAGAATAAGAGAAAGAGGGGGACAGAATAAGAGAAAGAGGGGAGAGAATAAGAGAAAGATGGGACAGAATAAGAGAAAGATGGACAGAATAAGAGAAAGATGGGACAGAATAAGAGAAAGATGGACAGAATAAGAGAAAGAGGGGGACAGAATAAGAGAAAGAGGGGAGAGAATAAGAGAAAGATGGGACAGAATAAGAGAAAGATGGACAGAATAAGAGAAAGAGGAAGAGGGACCACCACACCCTCTGACGAGTGCTAGAACTCTCACCTCTCACACCCCAAAGTGGAGCGCAGAGAGAGCCAGACTCCTAGAGTGCACCTCATTTCATTTTGCTGCTCTTTGCGTGCGATTTGCGTCACGCAAGTACCTCTCAAACTGCTCCTTAGCGCGCGTCCGTCATCGTACGCCGCCTGGCCATACCCTTCAGAGATTTGCCAGCGTTCGTGATATCCATTTTGATGCAACTTTCCCTTCCTGCATCTCTGGTTGCAGGATAGCGTAATAGTTCCTTTCCATGCACGACTTCCATCTTGAAGGCGTATATATATATTGAATGTTTTTACGCGATCCTGTGAGCGTTTCTTGCGTGCATTTCTACAAGCGTGTTCCTGAATAGTTTAGCGGGGGGCCCCCTTCCATGGTTCCGTTGCGTTCGTCTCTTTGCGTGCAGCCGTCCGTAGCTGTTGTGTGCGTGCGTTCTATTCGGCAGGTCTTTCCCCTCTTACAGGTTTCAATCATCCAGGGGGTCCTGTCTTTCCCCTGCTTCTTTGTATTGATGCCATCATCATTCCTTGCTACGGCTCTCTTCTCCGTCGGGGCAACACCACGACCGAAATATTTGGTGTGGCAAGTATAGCGAAGCGATGCCAAAATAGCGAGTCTGGGTGGGGGGGGAAGTCTGCCGTTGATTGGTGGCTGGAAAGCAAGCGAGACTCGTGATTGGTGGCGGGAGAGCAAGCGAGACGCGTGATTGGTCAGCCATCTTCTGCTTGACGGATTTAGGATTTTAGAATTCCGTCCAAGAAGCCGCGAGAAATAGACTCAGTCAACACCAGCGATTCCCAGCGGCTGGTAAGGCATTTTTCAAGTAAATACACCTGTCTTTAGCTCCCTTGGTTGGCAAACCTGGCCAGAAATGCACTAAAACTTTTCACATCAAAGAGTATAGATATTCATGTTTACGTTCAGTTAATCATTGTAATGAAATAATAATGATCAATGCATAGATCTTGCTGCTGGTCTTTCATCTCGTAGTCTCAAGTCGGAAGATAAATTTCCCCGTTTATATACTTTTTTTTATAAATAATTTTTTTGTTTATATACGAAGGATGAAAGATTATTTCAACCTCCGTGAATGAATAATAATGAAAAAATACACTTGAATCATTGGTCTAATTTATTTTTTCTATCTACCAGTACGAGTTCGAGGTCATGTATAGAGTATATTATTTTGTTTGTGGAAAAAACATTAAAAAGTAAGAGATTGCTGAATGCGTTTTCGGCCGTTTTTGCCTTCATCAGAGCCAAAGAGGATGAAAGTAATCATATAATATACATTCACAAATGTGGATAACATTTCATTCACTTAGGCCATGGGGAACTTCGAACCGTAGACCACCAGATTGGTCTCCCCTTAGCTCTGACCACTAAACACCCACAATGAAGAGTGATCTCAAAGATACGCAACTGCTATCCAACTGAGACTTTAGGCCTCACCCCCCTGGGATACCCCTTGAGTACGGAGGTATTAAGTGAGCCACTCCCAAGTCATATAAATTTCAGTGGCTCAGTGGTTAGGTGTGTATATATATATATATATATATATATATATATATATATATATATATATATATATATATATATATATATATATTATATATATAATATATTTATGTAAATTGTATACCACATTCCCATGGAAGTAATACTTCACCTTGGGCACTGGGAGGCTTTAACACCCGTCCCCTCTCAAGGAAGACAGATGCTCCATCAACTGTAACGTGAGTTAGTATATTAGCTAACCCAGAGTACAGCTGATGGTCGAGGCAGCATATGGTGTTTCGTCGTATTTTCGAAGATGACAAAGCATCACTAACACAACAGAAACAAAATAATAAGCTGCAATGAGCCTATTGGCCCATAAGTGGCCTTGATAGGGAACTTTGATAGTAAAGAGACGAGCCCAAGAGCTACATCTCCCAGTCCTTACAACCCCATTAGGTAAACACGGTCTTTCCCCTGTTTACATCGCCCGTGAAGAAAGTCCGCAAGGGGACCACGGCCCGTTTTCCTCTCAAGGATCCAGGTCAGAATTGCCAGCAGAACTCTCCCTCAGGACCCTCTCTCTCTCTCCCTCTCCAGGAGACTCTGGCAGGGAACGAGGAAAGCTTAAAAGGAAAATGGAGTAGGAAAGGTGCGTGAGGTGTGGGTAGGCAGTGGAGGTGCGCTCACGGAGAATAGATTGCGCCAGGAGTGACCCGCATGCCAATTCTCCTCTGAATGATGGTTCTGTCGATGTGGCTGGAAGGTGTGAACACCGGACCAGGAATGTCAATGGGGAGTTCTTGTTGGAGGTGTGTGTGTGTGTGCGCGCGCGCGCGTATGCGGTTGCGTGCGCGCGTGTGCGGTTGCGTGCGCGCGCGTACGGGAGTGTGTGTATTCACCTATTTGTGCTTGCGGGGGGTTGAGCTCTGCTCTTTCGGCTCGCCTCTCAACTGTCAATCAATCAACTGTTACTAACTACTAACTTTTTTCCACACACACACACACACACTCACACACATACACACACACACACACACACACACACACACACACACACACGCACACACGCACACACACACACAGAAAGCAGCCCGTAACAGCTGTCTAATTCCTAGGCACCTATTTACTGCTAGGTAACAGAGGCATCAGGGTTTAGGAAACTCGGCGCATCTGTTTCCGCCGGCGCCGGGAATCGAACCCCGGACCACAGGACTACGTATCCAGCGTGCTATCCACTCACCCACCATCGCCCCTGTGTGTGCATGTATGTGCTTCCACTGTTAGTTGACGCTCATGTCAAGTATGTGGTTGTGTTCAACTTGGAACATCCCATTACACCCATTAACCAATTTCCTATAATTCCTCGCGGATTTCCCCATTATCTTTTATTAATTTTCTTCTTTTGTTACTTATTTTGTCTGGCGACGTTTTCCTGGTGTAGTTTGTGGTAATTTGTGCTGCTTGCGGGGCCCTGGAGGTTGGCTTCCTCTAATTGCTTCTCTGCCTCTTTTCTTAATTCTGACAAATTCATTTCCAGCTATCTTGACTTCCTTTTACTTGTTCCTTGTTTTTATATCTTGGAACAAGAAATTGTAATTATTACTTAAATATGAGTTAATGGGAGTTTGAAATCCTTTTTTGGGGCAAGATTCTTTCGTATTTTCACTCCTGTATTAAATATTTTCTTGGAGAGACTGGTCATAATCTCCTCTTGACGGCTGAGTGGACAGCGCTCGGAATTCGTAGTCCTGAGATTCCGGGTTCGATCCCCGGTGGAGGCGGAAACAAATGGGCAGAGTTTCTTTCACTCTGATGCGCCTGTTCATCGAGCAGTAAATAGGTACCTGGGAGTTAGACAGCTGCTACGGGCTGCTTCCTGGGGATGTGTAACAAAAAGGAGGCCTGATCGAGGACCGGGCCGCGGGGACGCTAAGCCCCGAAATCATCTCAAGATAACCTCAAGATAATCTCAAGATATTGTATATTGTTCTGCAAATTACGAATATTTGCAGTATTATGAATATTATAATATTAAATAGTATTATATATATTTTCCTGCAAGGAGGCCGAGCTTCAGCTCTTGGGTCCTACTTGATTTGTTCAATTTACCGAAATTCTGTTCACAAATCCCGTGGGCTCTGTGACAAGCCTTTATGGGTCAGAGTATTTTGTATGTTGTCAGCATGTCTCTCTCCAATTTATTTTTCCATCCAGTGACAAAATTTACTTTCTTTTGTGTATATCCGTAATTCAAGCTTGTCATTGTCTGCTGGTACACTTCTAAGCTTTCTCCTGCGTCTGTTTACGTTTGGGAAAATTCGAGTTCTATAATGATGCTGCATTTGCCATGATTGGTCTACCGTATGTGATGAAAATAACGCACCCCCGTTTTCTATGTATGCCTCTAGCGATAGGTTGTGTGTGATGTCTACCCACAAGTCCTTTTCTCTAACTATTACCAACTTTCCCTCAATAATTCCGTGTGTCCGACCTCCTTTTCCTTGCAACGATTTTCATTACTTTGCACTTGCAACAGTTAAACTCTACCAGCCATTTGTTCGATACCTTTTTTTTTAAACGAGTTCGTATATTTGTGCTCAATTGAGTGCTTGGATTTACGTGCGTATACCTTCACGTATGATTGCGTAATCGTGTATGCACGCAAAATGAAAATAAAAAGGGGGGAATTATTTTATCCTGCGTGAGTCCACACACACGCCCGCCTCCTCCCTGTTAGTTCCCTCCAAAGTCTGGAAGAATTAATCAAAGTTTCGTCTAAAAGTCTGCATGATCCCACGTGTGTGTCGCAGGTTTATCACCAAGACATGGATAAGTCGCTCCAACTACCCTCCCTTCCCTTCCCCATCCCTCCTTCCCCATCCCTCCATCCCTCCATCTCCCTCCTTCCCTATCCCTCCACCTCCTGTGACCACCACGCTCCCTACTGTCCTTCCTACCTCTTCCCCACCTCCCTATTCTCACCGTTTTCCTTGACCTATTTATCCCTTCCACGGCGCATATTCTCTCATCTTTGAACGGGCCGCAGTGCCCTGATATAAAGGGCCATGAACCGCAGTGACCTGATCTCAGAGGCCATGAACCGCAGTGCCCTGATCTCAAGGGCCATGAACGGCAATGCCCTGATTTCAAGGGCCATGGACCCGAAACCAGACCATGTGCTTCAGATTCATAACTTGGGACCGAGCCCAATACTCTTCATCCAGCAGTTTACACAGTGGGCTCTGTACAGCGAACTCAGTCCCTTAACAGTTCACAGGACCTAGAATGTAGACCATGGACCTTGACATGCCTTAAATTCCACTCCGGAACTGAACACTGGAGCCAGGGACTCGGGACCATAGATCCAGAAACACTAGAAGCAACATGGAATCAGAGAAGTTTGGCCACATAAACGTATTAAGAGTCTCAAAAAGAATTGGTAGAGGAAGAACCAAGGAGGTCGCGAGTCATCACAGTAAACAGACGGAAGGCGAGGCTCAGGAGCTGAAGTTCGACCATAAGTTGCGCCCATTCCTTGCTGAACGCCGACCTGCATGAAGCGAGACCGTCACTCTACCGTCCTCAAGTTCGAAAACCTCTCCCTTCCCCTCTCACAACACCAAAAGCCCTCCCCGGCCTCCAAGCTCACATCACACTCTTCCACAAGAGACCAACATGTGGAACTGACCCACATGGCGGCGGCCCCTCCCTTCCACAGTTATAACCGCAACAAAAAGCTAAGAACTCTCCTCACACACCCACCAGGCGGCTTCCCCGCTCACGCTCTCCATGAAGCGACTTGGGGATTCAATAATCTGTGGGCTACTGGGACGTATCCAGGCCGCCACCCCACCCGCCTTAATAGGCGATCCAATCACATTAATGCATTCTGAGGCTCTCAACACCCGGCTGGACCGGACCTGATCATCGGACGAAGTCCTGGGTTAGAAGTGCCGGGAAATTGGTCGAGAGTGGTGGAGGGAGCGGGAAGTGATAGGCTCAGAGGGCAGGAAGCCGCTGCAGGTCAGAGGCAAGAGGAGCAGGGGGAAGAATATAGGAAATAATAAGAGGACGAGGAGAAAAAGTACAAGCAAGAGGAACACAGACGGGGAGAGAGGTAGGGAGACGAAAATATAACGAGACAAAATAGTAATTTTGATGAGGAAATATAGAGACAGGAGACGGCTCGAGTCAGGTTGACTTTGAAGCAGAATGTTGCAAATGCAACTCTGTTTTGATTAATTTGTTCTGTGCGTCACACAGTTTTAATAATCTTAAAAGACTAGGTTGTTCCAATGGATAATGATATGCAAACATTCGTATGTATGTTCGCGAACACACGCGCGCACACAAAGATCTACTTCTAATGGAACACACACTACCTGAAGACTGACTGACTGAAATAGAAGTAACACCAGAGGAAGTAAAGAAACAATTAGAGGAGCTGGATGTGATGGAAGCCACAGACCCTGAGACAAGATCTCACCAAGGATCCTAAAAGAGGCAGCTGCGGCACTGTGTGTACCCCCTTGCTAGAGTCTTCATCTTCTCCCTACAAAAGGGTGAACTCCCTGACATCTGGAAAGTGGTAAATGTGGTACCTATATGTTGATCGTCCATCAAATTGATGAGAACCACTCACTCATCAGTTTCTCTTGGAGTAGATTAAGAGGTGACTGATTAGTCCCGTCTCACCCCGGAAGACAGGAGCCACTTAACTACAGGCCAGTATCTCTAACAAGTATTTCCTCTAAGATATTAGAAGCAAAGATTTCTCACTAGTCATTTAGAACATATGATTATTTTTTACCAGAATCATAATGGATTCAGCAACGTACAATATTACGTGACCAACTTACTGCAGTTCTATAACAAGATGACTAGAATCAGACAAGAGAGACTGCTGGGGAGACTGCATTTTTCTGGATTGCCAGAAAGCCTTTAACACTGTTCTTTACAGGCAACTCTTACGCAAACTCGACACAAACAGGGTGCGGGTGTATCGGGAAAAGTACTTAAGTGGATGAAGGAGTACCTCTCAAGAACACGACAAAGAGTCATAATAAGAAAATAACTATCAGAATGGCGAAAGGTAATGAGTGAAGTACCTCAAGGGTCTGTACCTGGGCTCCCTTCTGTTCCTAATATATGTAAACGATCCAAGAGAGAGAACGTAAGGTCATTCTTATGCATGTTTACTGTCGACTGTTGTTTTAGATTCACCAAGAAGCTCGACCAGAGATGAACAACCACACCTTACAGTCCAAATTTGACCCTGTACCCAAGACCACTCATGCCATGGTCCAGTTGTAACTGTGTTGGTCACAGGCCCTGAATCCGGAGAGATACGCTAGCGTAAGAGACTGGGGCGACACCTACCTTGATCGCTCTCGTGCGATTGAACACCATCACATTTATTTTTGAGGCGATGACGTAGGGGGGTGGGGGCAGGCCCGCATCTTAACGGTGATTGAAATTCCGGCTTGGTCTCAGGAATTACCTCGGCTGCCACAGAGTACCCTTGACGGGAAGACAATGTGGGAAACCTCAGGGGGGACCCAAGAAAAATGGGAGAATGGGGACTAGTGGTGGTGAATACTAATCTGTGCTCCACGTACTCCATCGCTCAGACTATTAACGAAATAAGTCTAAATGGTGTGGATCTGTGTACATATTTTATTCCCAGAGTTAGACGAAGTAAGAAACTTAATTCAAAAAGGATCATCCATTACAGTCGACTCTAAGGCACGAAAATTATATGCATAAACGCAAGGCAAGAGGTCGGGATGCGAGGGATAATATCGACGTTCTATTTCCAGGAATCACAGGCGATGAGGCTTGTTGAATTTTGTTTAATTTTCACCAGGGAAAGTTGGGCCAGGGGCGGCCCTTGCCTGTAGTGGACCAGGGGCGGCCCTTGCCTGTAGTGAACCAGGGGGGCGGCCCTTGCCTGTAGTGGACCAGGGGCGGCCCATGCCTGTAGTGGACCAGGGGCGGCCCTTGCCTGTAGTGGACCAGGGGCGGCCCATGCCTGTAGTGGACCAGGGGCGGCCCTTGCCTGTAGTGGACCAGGGGCGGCCCTTGCCTGTAGTGACCAGAGAGTGTGTCTGTATACAACAATAAAGTAACACTTATCCTGAATTTTACTACTTATTTAAAAATCATGACCAGAAGTTTGGCACAAATTTCAGATGATCATTGAGCAAGACGACAACCTTCCCCCCCCCCCCTCTCTCTCTCTCTCTCTCTCTCTCTCTCTCTCTCTCTCTCTCTCTCTCTCTCTCTCTCCCCCCCTCTGATCGTGCTCCCTTCCTCCCTCCATCCCTCCCTATCTCCCTCCTCCGGCTCCTACCCCTCCCCACTGTAGGGGCTCCTGATGTATCTCTCACTCAGAAGGACTACTCTCCTTCCCTTTGCCCTTTCATGACTCATCTCACGCTTCTCTTCTCCCCCTCATTATTACCTGTCTTCCTGCCTCTTCCCCTCATTTCCCCCTCACCGGCCCTCTACCCCCCCCCGTGACCATCATCTCTCTCTCCCCCTTCTTTCTGTCTGGTAAATGATACATCTTTGGCCATTATGTTTTACCCCCGTTATTCTCTCTCCTGGTTTCATTATATTCTCTTCCTGTTCTCCTGTGTCTCCATCAACGTTGTGCTTCCCTTCCACCTCATTATCACCATCCTTTTATTCTTCAGTGTAATCTATTTATCCTCTTATCTCCCTCTAGTTTTAACTTGTCTCTCATTAGCAAGGTTTTATATTTCTCTCTCTCTCTCTCTCTCTCTCTCTCTCTCTCTCTCTCTCTCTCTCTCTCTCTCTCTCTCTCTCTCTCTCTCTCTCTCTCTCTCTCTCTCTCTCTCTCTCTGATGCTTCCTGTTCTGTTTGCTGACCTTAAACACATTCTTCACCATGTTCTCTGATCATCTGAATGTCTTTCATATTCTACAAAGATTCCTGACATTCCGTCCATTGTTTATAGCGGACACAAGCCTTCCTCACACTCTACAGGTACCAACACAAGCTCTCCTCACACTCTACAGGTACCAACACAAGCTCTCCTCACACTCTACAGGTGCCAACACAAGCTCTCCTCACACTCTACAGGTGCCAACACAGGCTCTCCTCACATTCTACAGGTGCCAACACAAGCTCTCCTCACATTCTACAGGTGCCAACACAAGCTCTCCTCACACTCTACAGGTGCCAACACAAGCTCTCCTCACACTCTACAGGTGCCAACACAAGCTCTCCTCACACTCTACAGGTGCCAACACAGGCTCTCCTCACATTCTACAGGTTATCTTGAGATGAGATGATTTCGGGCCTTTTTTAGTGTCCCCGCGGCCCGGTCCTCGACCAGGCCTCCACCCCCCAGGAAGCAGCCCGTGACAGCTGACTAACACCCAGGTACCTATTTACTGCTAGGTAACAGGGGCATAGGGTGAAAGAAACTTTGCCCATTTGTTTCTGCCTCGTGCGGGAATCGAACCCGCGCCACAGAATTACAAGTCCTGCGCGCTATCCACCAGGCTACGAGGCCCCTACCCCAGGTGCCAACATTGCTCATGCATAGCAGCAACATTCCCTGGCCTTGATGATCTGATGGAACCATTACATTCATCTTCATTCCTCAGCCACAAATAACGGGCCTTCGTCTTCTTGCCGCAGAATGTAAGAAACATTCACATGTTTACCCATAAGAGGAATGCCTCCCTCCCACTTATCATCCTCAGGAACACTCCATCATTCCATCCCCCTTCCACATTAAGTCTCCCTTCCCTCCCTTCCTCCCACCGCAAACTATTCCATAAAGTCTCCCTTCCCTCCCTTCCTCCCACCGCAAACTATTCCATATGTACATTTCAACACTGAGAACACACTTTGCTTCCTCCTCTTCATCAAAGAATTTTGGGCTCCTGAAGGAAAAGTACACTATCAAATATGTTCAAACTCTTAGAGATAAGGCAAGTGGTCCACTTGGGTCATAGTTTACCCCCCTAGTTTGACCAATCCTTGGGTAATTTGATTTTTTGTTGTTGTTCAGAATTATCATTCTCATCTGATGATATGATAAAAATGATAATGAGAATGCATTCTCGAACGTTATTTAGAGTGATTAGAGTTCATGAAGTCTATCTTCTGGTCCAAGGAGGTAGACGGTGTGTTCAGTCTTCTAGGTATAAGTGTGTTCAGTCTTCTAGGTATAAGTGTGTTCAGTCTTATAGGTGTAAGTGTGTTCAGTCTTTTAGGTATAAGTGTGTTCAGTCTTCTAGGTATAAGTGTGTTCAGTCTTTTAGGTATAAGTGTGTTCAGTCTTCTAGGTATAAGTGTGTTCAGTCTTCTAGGTATAAGTGTGTACAGTCTTCTAGGTATAAGTGTGTTCAGCCTTCTAGGTATAAGTGTGTTCAGTCTTTTAGGTATAAGTGTGTTCAGCCTTCTAGGTATAAGTGTGTTCAGTCTTTTAGGTATAAGTGTGTTTAGCCTACTAAGTATAAGTGTGTCACAAAGACATTTCGGTTTATCTCCTCGTAAAGAGAGTCGTGCTTAACTACCTAAACTTGACACACATGATAAGGAGTAGTAATATATACTGCTAACGACCCAATTGCTACGAGGCAAAATCAAACACTTGTAAATCGACGAATCAACTTTTCACCAATGAAAGACTGACTACATACCTCGCCTCCAGCCAGAAAGGAGGTTACCTTACCTTGAGGTTACCTTGAGATGATTTCGGGGCTTAGTGTCCCCGCGGCCCGGTCCTCGACCAGGCCTCCTACCCCACCTTTGACGAATACAAGTCACAGCGTCACCCATGTACTATATATGGTTCCAACAATCTAAAAACGAGGTTTGTCTAACCGTCTTAACCACTCCAGTCTTCATCAAACATTTCCCCATTTCCCCTTTACCTTGACCTTACCTTACCCTTACCTTATCTTGGACCCTTGGCCTCTGGTGGTCGACAACCTACTCTCGTACACCTTCAGGAACTGACCTCAAAGCGCTGATCCTTCGCCTAATGCTGGCCACCACAGTCTGATGAAGCGTGATTTAGGGGGTTTCCTGGTGGTGCTATGTGGCCAGGTTGGTGCTATTGAGGTGTGCTACGGCGAGGTGCAGGGGCTCTTCACCTTCCATGGGACACGATACACTATTTACCCTCGGCCTCCCAACATTATTTAGCACCTGGCAATTTGTGTTGATTTCGTGCGGGCTGATTAAAGGTTTGTTGGGGGATTTGTGTAGCGAAATGGAGTGGGGGGGGGGGTTGTGTGTGTGTGTGTGTGTGTGTACTCACCTAGTTGTACTCACCTAGTTGTGTTTGCGGGGGTTGAGCTCTGGCTCTTTGGTCCCGCCTCTCAACCGTCAATCAACAGGTGTACAGATTCCTGAGCCTATCGGGCTCTGTCATATCTACACTTGAAACTGTGTATGGAGTCAGCCTCCACCACATCACCCCCTAATGCATTCCATTTGTCAACCACTCTGACACTAAAAAAGTTCTTTCTAATATCTCTGTGGCTCATTTGGGCACTCAGTTTCCACCTGTGTCCCCTTGTGCGTGTTCCCCTTGTGTTAAATAGACTGTCTTTATCTACCCTATCAATCCCCTTCAGAATCTTGAATGTGGTGATCATGTCCCCCCTAACTCTTCTGTCTTCCAGCGAAGTGAGGTTTAATTCCCGTAGTCTCTCCTCGTAGCTCATACCTCTCAGCTCGGGTACTAGTCTGGTGGCAAACCTTTGAACCTTTTCCAGTTTAGTCTTATCCTTGACTAGATATGGACTCCATGCTGGGGCTGCATACTCCAGGATTGGCCTGACATATGTGGTATACAAAGTTCTGAATGATTCTTTACACAAGTTTCTGAATGCCGTTCGTATGTTGGCCAGCCTGGCATATGCCGCTGATGTTATCCGCTTGATATGTGCTGCAGGAGACAGGTCTGGCGTGATATCAACCCCCAAGTCTTTTTCCTTCTCTGACTCCTGAAGAATTTCCTCTCCCAGATGATACCTTGTATCTGGCCTCCTGCTCCCTACACCTATCTTCATTACATTACATTTGGTTGGGTTAAACTCTGGGGTGTGTGTGTGTGTGTGTGTGTGTGTGTGTGTGTGTGTGTGTGTGTGTGTGTGTGTGTGTGTGTGTGTTTACTCACCTAATTGTGCTTGCGGGGATTGAGCTCTGACTCTTTGGTCCCGCCTCTCAACTGTCAATCAACTGGTGTACAGATTCCTGAGCCTACTGGGCTCTATCATATCTACATTTGAAACTGTGTATGGAGTCAGCCTCCACCACATCACTGCCTAATGCATTCCACCTGTTAACTACTCTGACTGAAAAAAGTTCTTTCTAACGTCCCTGTGGCTCATTTGGGTACTCAGTTTTCACCTGTGTCCCCTTGTTTTCGTACCACCCGTGTTAAACAGTTTATCTACCCTGTCAATTACTCTAAAAATTTTGTAGGTAATTATCATGTCTCCCCTTACTCTTCTGTCTTCCAGTGTCGTAAGGTGCATTTCCCGCAGCCTTTCCTCGTAACTCATGCCTCTTAGTTCCGGGACTAGTCTAGTGGCAAACCTTTGGACTTTTTCCAGCTTCGTCTTGTGCTTGACAAGGTACGGGCTCCATGCTGGGGCCGCATACTCGAGGATTGGTCTTACATATGTGGTATACAAGGTTCTGAATGTGTGTGTGTGGGGGGGGGAGATGTCATTTTTGCTTTTAAATCTGCTTAAGAAGTTAGCTTGTGTTACCATCACTGATGACTCATAGCTAACACTGAAGAAATGGATCTTCACATGTGTGAAGATGAAGAAAACCCTAACTTTCACTCACTCCCTCTCGTTCTGTTGTTGCTCAAACCAAATATTTTTATTAACTTTTACCATTTCTAATAAGTATCTTTAATACCTGAAACATGTTTCCTCTAGCTCATTTTTTTTTCATATTATTTCACGTTCAGCTCCGTCAGTCTGTCCTTGCAGTCCCCCCACCCCTCACCCTCAGGTGCAGGTCCCCGGATAGTCCCCACTCCACTACTCTTCAACAACACAAAAGCCAGAAATACATCACACATTTCCATGTCATTCTTTGTGGACTCCAAAAAAGTTTTACCACTGAAGGTGACAGAATACTTACAATTATGTATTAACAAGATTTCCCAGCCGACGGCGGACAACATTAAATAGTTCATTCAACGTTGATCATTTCAAATTCAATACAGAATACAATTGATATTTCAAAAGCAGTACAGGATACATAGCCAAGATCTCGTAGACGAGAACACCCAAGTCAAAGATCTTGGAATAATGTGAGACGACTTAACATTTAAATATAACAACAATTAATACATAACCTATAATACAAAATACAAAAAAAATACAAAAATACCAAAAATAGATACAAAAAATACAAAATACTCAAACCTGTGGTTTGAGATTGTGGATTTATGACATAACAATGAAGGCCACAACAATTAGGTTACTCATCAGAGCAATTAGAGTACTCATCAGAGCAATTAGAGTACTCATCAGAGCAATTAGAGTACTCATCAGAGCAATTAGAGTACTCATCAGAGCAATTAGAGTACTCATCAGAGCAATTAGAGTACTCATCAGAGCAATTAGAGTACTCATCAGAGCAATTAGAGTACTCATCAAAGCAATTAGAGTACTCATCACAGCAATTAGAGTACTCATCAGAGCAATTGTCTCGTCTTAGCCGTTCAGACCGTTCCCTTGACTGGCCACAACAATCAAAATACAACGTACGGAAACTTACAAACCTAAGCAACCCACCTAACCGAACCAACATAGAAAACGTGGATATTTGTGAACTGCTACTTTTCATAGAGTTCTGTAATTTGGACGTTGGGGGCCACAAAATAAGTCGTATTAGTCGAGAGGACGTCTCCCAACTCTTAAGAGTCGATCCTCTACACCGGCTCGTAGACAAACTCTGACTTAAGATCCAAAGGTCGTGTCTACCTGTTACGAACCCGGATCCAGCGTCCGGGCACGGAGCCGTAACGATCACGCCATCTGTTGGCCAGCTCCCGAAACCCCCGCCAAACGGACGAAGACACCTGGTGAGGACAAGGTGTACCAGCCACAAGGGCCAGTTTCCAGTCCTGTGCAGCACTCTACACCGCCGCCACTGACCTCTGGTGAGGTGGTGCTCCGACGACAGCGCCATCTATGGACTGGATACGTCAGGTGTTTGTGCCCGAGCCCGTAAGTGAGGTGTTTTAGTGTCCCAGTTATTGATGACGTGTCTGCTTACAGAGCCGACCTGGGACTGCTGTGATGGAAGTGGAGTCAGTCTACCCGAGACAGTCAGTCTCCATACCTTGAACCTTGCTGCAGCTGTTGTGAAGTCGTCCCCCCGGAAGAATACTGTGGTGTGTTAGCCTGCCAGTGGAGTGACAGTAAACGGATTTACCCGGGACCGACTGTTGGAGACGATCATCCACTGGGGTACTGAAGACAGGAGAGTGATTTGTGGTGTCACACGAGGCTCCTGTCTAGGGCGTTCCCCTTTTATCGTTCGTGGAGTGGCCGTACCAGCCTTGTTGGCTCAGAACCTGCCAGCAGACCAGCTGGACGTGTGGTTGACGGCCTCCACGGCGGTGCCCCCAGTGGACATGTGTTTTGGCTGACCTGTGGCCAGGGTAGGCTCAGCTTCTTTGAAGAATTCGTTGTGTGGCCACGAAGCACCAAGGACTCAGCGCCTAGCTTCTGGATCCAGAGTCTTCAGCAGAAGACTACATTATGAAGAATCCCCTTGTCAAGTGTTAATACCCCTCCCCCTTGTGCACTCTTTTATTCTATATATTTAATCGGTGATGGTGTTAATTATAATATTACGTTCTTAACTTTCTTTCCCTACTCCCATTTAAGTTACTTGCGTCACGGATCTCATCCCTTGATAGTCACTACTGGCTTGGGAACGGATACATATATCTTCCTCTAACTACATCAGAGTAAGGACCCCGTTGCGTCCCGAGAGGGCCGTAACACTACCATGCTCCAGAGCCCCGTCACGTGACACCACACACTGCTGTCAATTCCAGTAGATTGGCAGTCGAGAGGCGGGACCAAAGAGTCGAAGCTCAACCCCCGCAAGCACAACTAGGTAAGCACTGCCAAGACATAAATGACGTCACACACACACTTGTGCCTCATTTTCATGACCCATTAACATAAACATTTACATAAACAGCACATCTCAGCCTAATTACAAAAACACAGATGTTGTAACTCAAATATATTCCTGGAGCATTAGGTGTCAAGTGTTGAGTACATGCAACTCAAAAGTCAAGTTGAATAGTGTGTTGGATCCCGTGTGGTTACATCCACCACGGTGTCCATGTGGGTGTTGAGCTTCAACTCTTGGGTCCCAACTTTTTGCGTTCAGTCAGCTGTCGTACATGTTTCAAAATCCTCTAGGTTCTGTCATCTCAACATATGCGTCTGCCGGCACTGAATAAATTCTAAGATCCATATGGCTTATGTGGTTACGTAGTTTCCATCTGTCTCGCCTTGTTCGGGTACCACCCATTTCAAATAGCTCGTAAATTACTCTTATTATTTTGTATGTGGTGATCATGTCTTCTCAGATTTTTGTTATCTTCCAATAACGTTACGCTTCTTTAATCTTTGTAATTCGTCTAAGAACTGTGAGGTTTTCTTCAGCTCTGTCTTGTGTTAAGCGTGACCTAACCTAACCTAACCTAACCTGACCTTGTCGACAGCAAATTTAAAATAGAAATTAAAATTTGTTTGTGTGTAGACACACCATTTGATAGTTCGATTTATTCCTTCCCATTGTGTGATTTTATAAACCAAAATGTATGTAATTTATATAGGTAAGGAAATTCTCTCGTCAAAACTTTTCTTCGAAGAAGTTATTAAGAGTTCAGATTGTTAAAAGTTTTAATGAGTGCACACTGATCTACATCGACGTCCTCTTTCAAATCATATGAAAAACTTTTTTTCCATACATGATAGTACTTTCATAATTGGGAAAGTGTACATAAAGAATATAGTACAGTGATTACACAAGCGTCACTATAACACCACGTTGACAGTGTCATCTTCACAACCTCTATACCTAACAACTTATACAAATCATTACAAGACAGGCTGGCCTAAACAGCTGTACAGTATTCGAATCCCACTTGCATTCTTGACGTACAGTGAGTGACATTTGGCTTACAATCTGAAAAAAAGGAAAAACAATACCATGTGTAACCTTGTAGTGGTGAGGGGAGATATTGGAACACTTTATATCGCAAAATTAAGGTGTTGGGAAGATAATTAGAAGTAGAACTAATATAAACTTATCATAGTGACGTTACAAATATTTGCACACCCTCAGCAGTCTAAATCAACAACAGATTCTACGGGCTCACCATAGCCCGTGCTACTTGGAACTTTTTGTTCCAGGTAGCGAATCTTTAACAACAACAAACAGATTGCAAACACACAGCTCATACAACATACACCTGACTACAATAGAACTCAAAACGCCTGTCGGCAATCCGTCTTTGTGACAGTAATTTCTTTGCAATTGCAAAACTCCAGCTGGGGGGGGGGTTACTATGCATACTCCCAGCTGGCAAGTTGTTGTATTCTATCCTGTATAGTATAATGCTACACCATAATATACATCACTTAAGTTGTATTTCCTCGCAATTTAGGTTATATTTCAGGACAAGCAGGAGTGGCCTTAAGCGAGTACCAGACCAAAAGAGTTGATAGAGTTCACTGGAGAGGAATATCATATATTCCATTCAGGCCAAAATTATATTATTCGTTTGTGAACTATTTCCTCAACTGTGGGTGTAGAACATCAGGCCAGGTAGGAGCTTGCGATGAGTGCGATAGATGGACTTCAAATATAGGTCTTGAACATCCCTCCTCCCCCCCCCCTTCTTACCCTTTTCCCCCACTTCCTACCCTCCTACCCTATATTCCTACCCACATTACGCCGTGACACTATTTTGTCGTCAGGAATCTTGGCAGGTAATTAGGCAGGTCTGTAGGAGGGAGGGAGAGGTGTGAGTGGGAGCGGTGGTTTTGTGAGGGGGGGAGAGAAGTGTGTGTGTGTGTGTGTGTGTGTGTGTGCCGGGGTAGAGGCATGTCCCTGGGTTGGGAGGGAATGTTTTACGTAACCCTCCCTCCCCACTTCCCCTCCCTCCCAGGGAGCGTGGGAGGGAGGCGTTGAAGGAGAGAGAAGCCGCTAGGGGCGAAAACAAGAGGGATGAAGGAGAGAAGCAACACGTCTTGAACCGAAAACACTCACAAGCGAGAGAACACTTTCTCAAGCAAGGAAAACACTCTCTCAAAGCACGTAATAATTCTGTGGCATCAACCTCAGAACAATTTTCCTCTAAATTGCCTCAAAGATCTTTAGTAGAGACGAACTCCAGATACAGGGGTCATGTATGATTGCAATTATGCAGCTGCAGTAGAATGTAGACTACTGCATCTACATCAATGCCCTCTACATGATGAAAAATCACCACCAGATCGGAGAATTGTTTTTAAGAGGTAAACAGAGATGAAAGTAACAGAGGTCAAACGTGTTCTGAACTTGAAGAGAATACCTAAAACGTTTATAAGTACCTTACTACTCGCAGAGATGTGAGGTTTCCAGAACCGGTCTGATGGGGCTATAACCCACGATGCTGATGGACGACTGAAGCCTCATTAACCACCCCTTGGTTGTTAAGCCTTCAAACCACCACGAAGGTAATTTATGAACAGGAAAATCGCTAGACGAGAGAAGGTTTTAGAGACGGGCAGACGCTGAACCCTCTCCTGAACTTCCAGTGAGGAAGGTTCTACGAGAGGAAGCTGGAATTTACACCACAGAGAAAGTTTGTTTTCCAGTTCACATTGATGGGCCGTGAGAGCTGTGGTGGGAGCGTTAGTGCAGCAAGGAACATGTCCTGCTGCTCCTGTATCCTGATACAGTCTGTAGTCACTACTCTGGACATGCTTAATGACTACACCAAATAATCTTTGGATAGTAATGACTTCATCCATCTATTTCCCCTTATGTACAAACACCCACTGTCTCCCTCTTCCTGGTAATGTGTGTGTGTGTGTGTGTGTGTTTACTAGTTGTTTACTAGTTGTGTTTTGCGGGGGTTGAGCTTTGCTCTTTCGGCCCGCCTCTCAACTGTCAATCAACTGTTTACTAACTACTTTTTTTTTCCCCACACCACACACACACACCCCAGGAAGCAGCCCGTGACAGCTGACTAACTCCCAGGTACCTATTTACTGGTAGGTAACAGGGGCACTTAGGGTGAAAGAAACTTTGCCCATTTGTTTCTGCCTCGTGCGGGAATCGAACCCGCGCCACAGAATTACGAGTTCTGCGCGCTATCCACCAGGCTACGAGGCCCCGTGTGTGTGTGTGTGTGTATGTGTGTATGTGTGTATGTGTGTGTGTGTGTGTGTGTGTGTGTGTGTGTGTGTGTGTGTGTGTGTGTGTGTGTGTGTGTGTGTGTGTGTGTGTCAAGACCAAGCTGTGACTCGTACGTCAGGCTGCGAGCAGCCGCGTCCAACAGCCTGGTTGACCAGTCCAGCAACGAGGAGGCCTGGTCGACAGTAGTATAAAGTATGACAAGTACCGGCCGTTTTGCTTTTTTCGACGGCCGGTACTTGCACCCCCGGTTTCACGAACTTTTTGTCAACGGCCGGTACTTGCAACCCCGGTTTCACGAACTTTTTTTCGACGGCCGGTACTTGTCTCGTGTGTTTTTCGTTACCTCAGCGACCATTGGACAGGCATCGCCAATGGTCAGTGACGTCATCGGGTAGCCAGTCTTCAATTTGCCTCTGGGTAGGATTAAAAGGCCGGTCCCTGGCATACCCAAATTTCGTTACCCCAGTGGCCCATGCACCAGCATCGCTAATGGTCAGTGACGTCAGCAGCTAGCCGCTCAGCGTTCCTGCACAGGCACGATCAAGGGGATTAAAAAGCCGGTCTGTGAGTCGTGTGTTTTGCGATACAACAGTAACCCTGAAACCTAATGTAAAATACCATCATCCCTAGTCTATTTTAAATTTCCTATTTACTTCCAACCATCGGCCATTGCATGTAGCAAAAGGGGGAGCAACACAGAGCAAGAACTATCATGTATCTCAGCGTTCATCCCTGTAACTGAACCAGTATTTACCCAGGTCTTTTTTCCTAAATGTAAAACTTATCCAATTCATTCCTGTTCTGTTTCATGTTGATACGTTTAATAGGTTATTAATATCCCCCCTTTACTATGACCATTCAGTCACACCTCTATCATGTCACCCCTATTTCTTCTTCTTCGTCTTTCTAGAGAATGTAATTTAAGCTTTGACAATCTTCCTTGAAGGATCGTTTATTTCTCTTAGGGCAAAATAAAAATGAAAACCGCTATCAGTCATATATATGAAAAAACAGAGCCCTGGGCATTGGCACTTTCAATGCAAGTTCAGTAGTAATCCAATATTATCCCTAACCGTATACACATCTCACATTCGCTCAAAACATACCTCTCACACCTTACTGTAGCATATAACAAATCAAAAATACTCATTCAGTAAAAGCAAGCCTCTCATGTTTTGAAATAAGGCCTTCTGCAATCACCTTCTTTTCTGACGTCATCATCCCTAATGCGGTGCGAGGCGCCAACGTGCTAAATGCGGGTCCCAGGTGGTTTACACATAAGTGTAAACTCTTAATCAGGCTTAATACCTCAACTGTACTCTGTGCTTCATCAGAGTCGATATTCAGCTACAATGGCTCGTATTTTCGCGCATTGCTCATATTTTCTGATATTTATTTCATAAACCCTATCAAGCCAACCTAACCTAACTTATTATATAACAAACAAATACATTCTACAGACCAGTTGTTGTTTAGCGCCGTCGCGAAAAGTGACCTCAGTATAGGGATAAGGTATTGCTGGTCATTAGCATATAAGTGTCAAGGTATTATTGCACCTGACTGTTCAACTATGTATGACGTCACCAGATGACCAATGTCGCCATTAGCGTCCTACCTGTATATGTACTGTATTTGATGTTATTATTAAAAATGACTAGACTATCCATCCCCACCTAACCTAATCAGAGGATTAAGAATATACATTTTAGTCAACCACAACTGTAATCATTATTCAGTGATAAGTTCAAAAGTATAACAGCAGCCCAAATGTTGTACTGCAATTTAAGCAGAATCGTACATCTGGCAGCATAGCAGGTGAGCTGAACATCAGAATACAGGTAACTGCAGAAGTCCTATTGGCCCATACGAGGCAGCTCCTATATATTTCCATCCAATCTCATTCATGTCCGCCCTATGCTTAAAACAACCAAGGGATCCCACTTAAAGTAATAGTTTACAATAATAGTTTTAATAAATAGCTCTCATTCTAGTTTTATCCACAACAACAACAATTATGAAACCCTATAGCTAGATATTCTACTATAATCCAGAATTAGTTACCACACATCTGGCAGCACAGCGAATTAGTGGCTGTGTTCATAGGGTAGTCAACTGTCCTCACATCCATCAAATAGCTATCCAAATGTCGCACCTCAATTCATCCATCTAGCAACTCAGCTGGATGCTAGCCACTATATTCATAGGCTAATCATTTCTACACCTCAAAAAAAATCCTACTCTTGCTACGCAAATCAGGTAACTTGTTTCTAAACCAACACTCGCAAATACATACATACACACCTACACATACTCCACAACTTTAGCCACAACTCCACATACTTCACATACTTTAGCCACGTTATTGTGACTCATCGCCTGCATACTCCACAACCTATACATTCATAGAGAATAGCATAGTTTTTGCCACCATTTCCCCCATTAATCAGATGTGATTTATGCCATGCACAGAAAATACAGCATTTACACGCCAAATATGCCATTTATGCACAAAATATATTATTTACACTCAAAATATACCATCAGTCAGAATTCAAAGAGTCAGAATTCGGCTCAAAAGTCACGCTCAGGAGTCAAATTTCCGACATTTCAGACATTTTAAAAACTGCAGGGGGGTTTGGGCAAAATATGACCCATCGCCGTTTTCAGTAATTGGCATATTTTCGGTATAAAAATTCGTAATTTGAAACAGAAAATAGGTTTAGAGAGTCAGAATTCGGATAAAAAATCACGCTCAGGAGTCAAATTTCCGACATTTCAGACATTTTGAAAACTGCAGGGGGGTATGGGCAAAATATGACCCATCGCCGATTACAGTAATTGGAATATTTTCGGTATGAAACGACGTAATTTGAAACTGAAAATAGGTGCAGAGAGTCAGAATTCGGCTCAAAAATCACGCTAAGGAGTCAAATTTCCGACATTTCAGACATTTTAAAAACTGCAGGGGGGTTTGGGCAAAATATGACCCATCGCCGTTTTCAGTAATTGGCATATTTTCGGTATAAAAAGTCGTATTTTGAAACTGAAAATAGGTGCAGAGAGTCAGAATTCGGCTCAAAAATCACGCTCAGGAGTCAAATTTCCGGCATTTCAGACATTTTGAAAACTGCAGGGGGGTTTGGGCAAAATATGACCCATCGCCGTTTACAGTAATTGGCATATTTTCGGTATGAAACGTCGTAATTTGAGACTGAAAATAGGTGCAGAGAGTCAGAATTCGGCTCAAAAATCACGCTCAGGAGTCAAATTTTCGACATTTCAGACATTTTGAAAACTGCAGGGGGGTTTTGGCAAAATATGACCCATCGCCGTTTTCAGTAATTGGCATATTTTCGGTATGAAACGTCGTAATTTGAAACTGAAAATAGGTGCAGAGAGTCAGAATTCGGCTCAAAAATCACGCTCAGGAGTCAAATTTCCGACATTCCAGACATTTTGAAAACTGCAGGGGGGTTTGGGCAAAATATGACCCATCGTCGTTTACAGTAATTGGCATATTTTCGGTATGAAACGTCGTAATATGAAACTGAAAATAGGTGCAGAGAGTCAGAATTCGGCTCAAAAATCACGCTCAGGAGTCAAATTTCCGA
Organism: Procambarus clarkii; assembly: GCF_040958095.1. Taxonomy (NCBI): domain Eukaryota; kingdom Metazoa; phylum Arthropoda; class Malacostraca; order Decapoda; family Cambaridae; genus Procambarus; species Procambarus clarkii. Next base: position 35,636,405 of record NC_091166.1, read on the forward strand.
CATTTCAGACATTTTAAAAACTGCAGGGGGATTTGGGCAAAATATGACCCATCGCTGTTTTCAGTAATTGGCATATTTTCGGTATGAAACGTCGTAATTTGAAACTGAAAATAGGTGCAGAGAGTCAGAATTCGGCTCAAAAATCACGCTCAGGAGTCAAATTTCCGACATTTCAGACATTTTGAAAACTGCAGGGGGGTTTGGGCAAAATATGACCCATCGTCGTTTTCAGTAATTGGCATATTTTCTGTATAAAAAGTCGTAATTTGAAACTGAAAATAGGTGCAGAGAGTCAGAATTCGGATAAAAAATCACGCTCAGGAGTCAAATTTCCGACATTTCAGACATTTTGAAAACTGTAGGGGGGGTTTGGGCGAAATATGACCCATCGCCGTTTACAGTAATTGGCATATTTTCGGTATGAAACGTCGTAATTTGAAACTGAAAATAGGTGCAGAGAGTCAGAATTTGGCTCAAAAATCACGCTCAGGAGTCAAATTTCCGACATTTCAGACATTTTGAAAACTGCAGGGGGGTTTGGGCAAAATATGACCCATCGCCATTTTCAGTAATTGGCATATTTTCGGTATAAAAAGTCGTAATTTGAAACTGAAAATAGGTGCAGAGAGTCAGAATTCGGATAAAAAATCACGCTCAGGAGTCAAATTTCCGACATTTCAGACATTTTGAAAACTGCAGGGGGGTTTGGGCAAAATATGACCCATCGCCGTTTTCAGTAATTGGCATATTTTCGGTATGAAACGTCGTAATTTGAAACTGAAAATAGGTGCAAAGAGTCAGAATTCGGCTCAAAAATCACGCTCAGGAGTCAAATTTCCGACATTTCAGACATTTTGAAAACTGCAGGGGGGTTTGGGCAAAATATGACCCATCGCCGTTTTCAGTAATTGGCATATTTTCGGTATGAAACGTCGTAATTTGAAACTGAAAATAGGTGCAGAGAGTCAGAATTCGGCTCAAAAATCACGCTCAGGAGTCAAATTTCCGACATTTCAGACATTTTGAAAACTGCAGGGGGGTTTGGGCAAAATATGACCCATCGCCGTTTTCAGTAATTGGCATATTTTCGGTATAAAAAGTCGTAATTTGAAACTGAAAATAGGTGCAGAGAGTCAGAATTCGGATATAAAATCACGCTCAGGAGTCAAATTTCCGACATTTCAGACATTTTGAAAACTGCAGGGGGGTTTGGGCAAAATATGACCCATCGCCGTTTACAGTAATTGGCATATTTTCGGTATGAAACGTCGTAATTTGAAACTAAAAATAGGTGCAGAGAGTCAGAATTCGGCTCATAAATCACGCTCAGGAGTCAAATTTCCGACATTTCAGACATTTTAAAAACTGCAGGGGCGTTTGGGCAAAATATGACCCATCGCCGTTTTCAGTAATTGGCATATTTTCGGTATAAAAAGTCGTAATTTGAAACTGAAAATAGGTGTAGAGAGTCAGAATTCGGATAAAAATTCACGCTCAGGAGTCAAATTTCCGACATTTCAGACATTTTGAAAACTGCAGGGGGGTTTGGGCAAAATATGACCCATCGCCGTTTACAGTAATTGGAATATTTTCGGTATGAAACGACGTAATTTGAAACTGAAAATAGGTGCAGAGAGTCAGAATTCGGCTCAAAAATCACGCTCAGGAGTCAAATTTCCGACATTTCAGACATTTTAAATACTGCAGGGGGGTTTGGGCAAAATATGACCCATCGCCGTTTTCAGTAATTGGCATATTTTCGGTATAAAAAGTCGTATTTTGAAACTGAAAATAGGTGCAGAGAGTCAGAATTCGGCTCAAAAATCACGCTCAGGAGTCAAAATTCCGACATTTCTGACATTTTAAAAACTGCAGGGGGGGTTTGGTCAAAATATGACCCATCGCCGTTTTCAGTAATTGGCATATTTTCGGTATAAAAAGTCGTAATTTGAAACTGAAAATAGGTGCAGAGAGTCAGAATTCGGCTCAAAAATCACGCTCAGGAGTCAAATTTCCGACATTTCAGACATTTTGAAAACTGCAGGGGGTTTGGGCAAAATATGACCCATCGCCGTTTACAATAATTGGCATATTTTCGGTATGAAACGTCGTAATTTGAAACTGAAAATAGGGGCAGAGAGTCAGAATTCCGCTCATAAATCACGCTCAGGAGTCAAATTTCCGACATTTCAGACATTTTAAAAACTGCAGGGGGGTTTGGGCAAAATATGACCCATCGCTGTTTTCAGTAATTGGCATATTTTCGGTATAAAAATTCGTAATTTGAAACTGAAAATAGGTGTAGAGAGTCAGAATTCGGATAAAAAATCACGCTCAGGAGTCTAATTTCCGACATTTCAGACATTTTGAAAACTGCAGGGGGGTTTGGGCAAAATATGACCCATCGCCGTTTACAGTAATTGGAATATTTTCGGTATGAAACGACGTAATTTGAAACTGAAAATAGGTGCAGAGAGTCAGAATTCGGCTCAAAAATCACGCTCAGGAGTCAAATTTCCGACATTTCAGACATTTTAAAAACTGCAGGGGGATTTGGGCAAAATATGACCCATCGCTGTTTTCAGTAATTGGCATATTTTCGGTATGAAACGTCGTAATTTGAAACTGAAAATAGGTGCAGAGAGTCAGAATTCGGCTCAAAAATCACGCTCAGGAGTCAAATTTCCGACATTTCAGACATTTTGAAAACTGCAGGGGGGTTTGGGCAAAATATGACCCATCGTCGTTTTCAGTAATTGGCATATTTTCTGTATAAAAAGTCGTAATTTGAAACTGAAAATAGGTGCAGAGAGTCAGAATTCGGATAAAAAATCACGCTCAGGAGTCAAATTTCCGACATTTCAGACATTTTGAAAACTGTAGGGGGGGTTTGGGCGAAATATGACCCATCGCCGTTTACAGTAATTGGCATATTTTCGGTATGAAACGGCGTAATTTGAAACTGAAAATAGGTGCAGAGAGTCAGAATTTGGCTCAAAAATCACGCTCAGGAGTCAAATTTCCGACATTTCAGACATTTTGAAAACTGCAGGGGGGTTTGGGCAAAATATGACCCATCGCCATTTTCAGTAATTGGCATATTTTCGGTATAAAAAGTCGTAATTTGAAACTGAAAATAGGTGCAGAGAGTCAGAATTCGGATAAAAAATCACGCTCAGGAGTCAAATTTCCGACATTTCAGACATTTTGAAAACTGCAGGGGGGTTTGGGCAAAATATGACCCATCGCCGTTTTCAGTAATTGGCATATTTTCGGTATGAAACGTCGTAATTTGAAACTGAAAATAGGTGCAAAGAGTCAGAATTCGGCTCAAAAATCACGCTCAGGAGTCAAATTTCCGACATTTCAGACATTTTGAAAACTGCAGGGGGGTTTGGGCAAAATATGACCCATCGCCGTTTTCAGTAATTGGCATATTTTCGGTATGAAACGTCGTAATTTGAAACTGAAAATAGGTGCAGAGAGTCAGAATTCGGCTCAAAAATCACGCTCAGGAGTCAAATTTCCGACATTTCAGACATTTTGAAAACTGCAGGGGGGTTTGGGCAAAATATGACCCATCGCCGTTTTCAGTAATTGGCATATTTTCGGTATAAAAAGTCGTAATTTGAAACTGAAAATAGGTGCAGAGAGTCAGAATTCGGATATAAAATCACGCTCAGGAGTCAAATTTCCGACATTTCAGACATTTTGAAAACTGCAGGGGGGTTTGGGCAAAATATGACCCATCGCCGTTTACAGTAATTGGCATATTTTCGGTATGAAACGTCGTAATTTGAAACTAAAAATAGGTGCAGAGAGTCAGAATTCGGCTCATAAATCACGCTCAGGAGTCAAATTTCCGACATTTCAGACATTTTAAAAACTGCAGGGGCGTTTGGGCAAAATATGACCCATCGCCGTTTTCAGTAATTGGCATATTTTCGGTATAAAAAGTCGTAATTTGAAACTGAAAATAGGTGTAGAGAGTCAGAATTCGGATAAAAATTCACGCTCAGGAGTCAAATTTCCGACATTTCAGACATTTTGAAAACTGCAGGGGGGTTTGGGCAAAATATGACCCATCGCCGTTTACAGTAATTGGAATATTTTCGGTATGAAACGACGTAATTTGAAACTGAAAATAGGTGCAGAGAGTCAGAATTCGGCTCAAAAATCACGCTCAGGAGTCAAATTTCCGACATTTCAGACATTTTAAATACTGCAGGGGGGTTTGGGCAAAATATGACCCATCGCCGTTTTCAGTAATTGGCATATTTTCGGTATAAAAAGTCGTATTTTGAAACTGAAAATAGGTGCAGAGAGTCAGAATTCGGCTCAAAAATCACGCTCAGGAGTCAAAATTCCGACATTTCTGACATTTTAAAAACTGCAGGGGGGGTTTGGTCAAAATATGACCCATCGCCGTTTTCAGTAATTGGCATATTTTCGGTATAAAAAGTCGTAATTTGAAACTGAAAATAGGTGCAGAGAGTCAGAATTCGGCTCAAAAATCACGCTCAGGAGTCAAATTTCCGACATTTCAGACATTTTGAAAACTGCAGGGGGTTTGGGCAAAATATGACCCATCGCCGTTTACAATAATTGGCATATTTTCGGTATGAAACGTCGTAATTTGAAACTGAAAATAGGGGCAGAGAGTCAGAATTCCGCTCATAAATCACGCTCAGGAGTCAAATTTCCGACATTTCAGACATTTTAAAAACTGCAGGGGGGTTTGGGCAAAATATGACCCATCGCTGTTTTCAGTAATTGGCATATTTTCGGTATAAAAATTCGTAATTTGAAACTGAAAATAGGTGTAGAGAGTCAGAATTCGGATAAAAAATCACGCTCAGGAGTCTAATTTCCGACATTTCAGACATTTTGAAAACTGCAGGGGGGTTTGGGCAAAATATGACCCATCGCCGTTTACAGTAATTGGAATATTTTCGGTATGAAACGACGTAATTTGAAACTGAAAATAGGTGCAGAGAGTCAGAATTCGGCTCAAAAATCACGCTAAGGAGTCAAATTTCCGACATTTCAGACATTTTAAAAACTGCAGGGGGGTTTGGGCAAAATATGACCCATCGCCGTTTTCAGTAATTGGCATATTTTCGGTATAAAAAGTCGTAATTTGAAACTGAAAATAGGTGCAGAGAGTCAGAATTCGGCTCAAAAATCACGCTCAGGAGTCAAATTTCCGACATTTCAGACATTTTGAAAACTGCAGGGGGGTTTGGGCAAAATATGACCCATCGCCGTTTTCAGTAATTGGCATATTTTCGGTATAAAAAGTCGTAATTTGAAACTGAAAATAGGTGCAGAGAGTCAGAATTCGGCTCAAAAATCACGCTCAGGAGTCAAATTTCCGACATTTCAGACATTTTAAAAACTGCAGGGGGGTTTGGGCAAAATATAACCCATCGCCGTTTTCAGTAATTGGCATATTTTCGGTATAAAAAGTCGTAATTTGAAACTGAAAATAGGTGCAGAGAGTCAGAATTCGGCTCAAAAATCACGCTCAGGAGTCAAAATTCCGACATTTCAGACATTTTAAAAACTGCAGGAGGGTTTGGGCAAAATATGACCCATCGCCGTTTTCAGTAATTGGCATACTTTCGGTATGAAACGTCGTAATTTGAAACTGACAATAGGTGCAGAGAGTCAGAATTCGGCTCAAAAATCACGCTCAGGAGTCAAATTTCCGACATTTCAGACATTTTGAAAACTGCAGGGGGTTTCGGCAAAATATGACCCATCGCCGTTTTCAGTAATTGGCATATTTTCGGTATAAAAAGTCGTAATTTGAAACTGAAAATAGGTGCAGAGAGTCAGAATTCGGCTCAAAAATCACGCTCAGGAGTCAAATTTCCGACATTTCAGACATTTTGAAAACTGCAGGGGGGTTTGGGCAAAATATGACCCATCGCCGTTTTCAGTAATTGGCATATTTTCGGTATAAAAAGTCGTAATTTGAAACTGAAAATAGGTGCAGAGAGTCAGAATTCGGCTCAAAAATCACGCTCAGGAGTCAAATTTCCGACATTTCAGACATTTTGAAAACTGCAGGGGACTTTGGGCAAAATATGACCCATCGCCGTTTTCAGTAATTGGCATATTTTCGGTATAAAAAGTCGTAATTTGAAACTGAAAATAGGTGCAGAGAGTCAGAATTCGGATAAAAAATCACGCTCAGGAGTCAAATTTCCGACATTTCAGACATTTTGAAAACTGCAGGGGGGTTTTGGCAAAATATGACCTATCGCCGTTTACAGTAATTGGCATATTTTCGGTATAAAAAGTCGTAATTTGAAACTGAAAATAGGTGCAGAGAGTCAGAATTCGGATAAAAAATCACGCTCAGGAGTCAAATTTCCGACATTTCAGAGATTTTGAAAACTGCAGAGGGGTATGGGCAAAATATGACCCATCGCCGTTTTCAGTAATTGGCATATTTTCTGTATAAAAAGTCGTAATTTGAAACTGAAAATAGGTGCAGAGAGTCAGAATTCGGATAAAAAATCACGCTCAGGAGTCAAATTTCCTACATTTTAGACATTTTGAAAACTGCAGGGGGGTTTGGGCAAAATATGACCCATCGCCGTTTACAGTAATTGGCATATTTTCGGTATGAAACGTTGTAATTTGAAACTGAAAATAGGTGCAGAGAGTCAGAATTCGGCTCAAAAATCACGCTCAGGAGGCAAATTTCCGAAATTCAGACATTTTGAAAACTGAAGGGGGGTTTGGGCAAAATATGACCCATCGCCGTTTTCAGTAATTGGCATATTTTCGGTATGAAACGTCGTAATTTGAAACTGAAAATAGGTGCAGAGAGTCAGAATTCGCCACATTTTTGGCCGCTAGCGGCGAAAATCGGTCGATTTTTGGCAGGTAACGGCGAAAATCGCGCGATTTTTGCCCGCTAGCTGCGAAAATCGCATGGTTTTTGGCCGCTAAAGGCGAAAATCGCGCGGTTTTTGGCCGCAAGCGGCTAAAATCGCGCTATTTTTGGCCGGTCGCGGCGAAAATCGCGATTTTTGCTCGCCAGCTGCGAAAATCGCATGGTTTTTGGCCGCAAGCGGCTAAAATCGCGCTATTTTTGGCCGGTAGCGGCGAAAATCGCGATTTTTGCTCGCCAGCTGCGAAAATCCCATGGTTTTTGGCCGCTAAAGGCGAAAATCGTGCGGTTCTTGGCCTGTAGCGGCGAAAATCGCGCTATTTTTGCCCGCCAGCTGCAAAAATCGCAAAGTTTCTGGCCGCTAGCGGCGAAAATCGCACGATTTTTGGCCGCTAGCGGCGAAAATAGTCCCTTTTTTGGCCGCTAGCGGCGATAATAGGCCTTTTTTTGGCCGCTAGCGGCGAAAATAGGCCCTTTTTTGGCCGCTAGCGGCGAAAATCGGTCGATTTTTGGCAGGTAGCGGCGAAATTCGAGCGATTTTTGCCCGCCAGCTGCAAAAATCGCATAGTTTCTAGCCGCTAGCGGCGAAAATCGCCCGATTTTTGGCCGCTAGCTGCGAAAACCGCACGGTTTTTGGCCGCAAGCGGCGAAAATCGCGCTATTTTTGGCCGATAGCGGCGAAAATCGCGATTTTTGCACGCCAGCTGCGATAATCGCATGTTTTTGGCCGCTAGCGGCAAAAATCGCGCGGTTTTAGGCCGGTAGCGGCGAAAACCGCGCTATTTTTGCCCGCCAGCTGCAAAAATCGCATAGTTTCTGGCCGCTAGCAGCGAAAATCGCGCGTTTTTTGGCCGCTAGCGGCGAAATTCGCACGATTTTTGGCCGCTAGCGTCAAAATTTGCACGATTTTTGGCCGCTAGCGGCGAAAATCGCCCCATTTTTGGCCGCTAGCGGCAAAAATAGCCCGTTTTTTGGCCGCTAGCGGCGAAAATCGGTCGATTTTTGGCAGGTAGCGGCGAAATTCGCGCGATTTTTGCCCGCCAGCTGCAAAAATCACATGGTCTCTGGTCGCTAGCATCGAAAATAGCGCGGTTTTCGGCCGTTAGCCGCAAAAACCGCCCGATTTTTGGCCGCTAGCGGCGAAAATCGCACGGTTTTTGGCCGCTAGCCGCGAAAATCGCGCTATTTTTGGCCGGTAGCGGCGAAAATCCCGCTATTTTTGGCCGCTAGCGGCGAAATTCGCACGATTTTTGGCTGCTAGCGGCGAAATTTGCACGATTTTTGGCCGCTAGCGGCGAAAATCGCCACATTTTTGGCCGCTAGCGGCGAAAATCGGTTGATTTTTGGCAGGTATTGGCGAAAATCGCGCGATTTTTGACCGCTAGCGGCAAAAATCGCACGGTTTTTGGCCGCAAGCGGCTAAAATCGCGCTATTTTTGGCCGGTCGCGGCGAAAATCGCAATTTTTGCTCGCCAGCTGCGAAAATCGCATGGTTTTTGGCCGCTAGAGGAGAAAAATCGCGCGGTTTTTGGCCTGTAGCGGCGAAAATCGCGCTATTTTTGCTCGCCAGCTGCAAAAATCGCAAAGTTTCTGGCCGCTAGCGGCGAAAATCGCACGATTTTTGGCCGCTAGCGGCGAAAATCGCCCCATTTTTGGCCGCTAGCGGCGAAAATAGCCCCTTTTTTGGCCGCAAGCGGCGAAAATAAGCCCTTTTTTGGCCGCTAGCGGCGAAAATCGGTCGATTTTTGGCAGGTACCGGCGAAATTCAAGCGATTTTTGCCCGCCAGCTGCAAAAATCGCATAGTTTCTGGCCGCTAGGGGCGAAAATCGCGAGATTTTTGGCCGCTAGCGGCGAAATTCGCACGATTTTTGGCCGCTAGCGGCGAAAATCGCCCCATTTTTTACCGCTAGCGGCGAAAATTGCTCGTTTTTTGGCCGCTAGCGGCGACAATCGGTCGATTTTTTGCAGGTAGCGGCGAAATTCGCGCGATTTTTGCCCGCCAGCTGCAAAAATCGCATGGTTTCTGGCCGCTAGCGTCGAAAACCGCACGGTTTTTGGCCGCAAGCGGCGAAATTTTTTTTTTTTTTTTTTTTTCTAAAATCGCGCTATTTTTGGCCGGTAGCGGCGAAAATCGCGATTTTTGCACGCCAGCTGCGAAAATCGCATGGTTTTTGGCCGCTAGCGGCGAAAATCGGTCGGTTTTTGGCCGGTAGCGGCGAAAATCGCGCTATTTTTGCCCGCCAGCTGCAAAAATTGCATAGTTATTGGCCGCTAGCGGCGAAAATCGCGCGATTTTTTGCCGCTAGAGTCGTAATTTGCAAGATTTTTGGCCGCTAGCCGCGAAAATCGCCCCTTTTTTGGCCGCTAGCGACGAAAATCGGTCGATTTTTGGCAGGTAGCGGCGAAATTCGCGCGATTTTTGCCCGCCAGCTACAAAAATCGCATAGTTTCTGGCCGCTAGCGGCGAAATTCGCGCGATTTTAGCCGCTAGCGGTGAAATTCGCACGATTTTTGGCCGCTAGCGTCGAAATTTGCACAATTTGTGGCCGCTAGCGGCGAAAATCGCCCCATTTTTGGACGCTAGCGGCGAAAATAGCCCGTTTTTTGGCCGCTAGCGGCGAAAATCGGTCGATTTTTGGCAGGTAGCGGCGAAATTCACACGATTTTTGCCCGCCAGCTGCAAAAATCACATGGTTTCTGGCCGCTAGCGGCGAAAATAGCGCGGTTTTTGGTCGTTAGCGGCAAAAATCGCCCAATTTTTAGCCGCTAGCGGCGATAACCGCACGGTTTTAGGCCGCAAGCGGCGAAAATCGCGCGATTTTTGGCCGCTAGCGGCGAAATTCGCACGATTTTTGGCCGCTAGCGGCGAAAATCGCCCCATTTTTGGCCGCTAGCGGCGAAAATAGCCCCTTCTTTGGCCGCTAGCGGCGAAAATCGGTCGATTTTTGGCAGGTAGCGGCGAAATTCGCGCGATTTTTGCCCGCCAGCTGCAAAAATCGCATGGTTTCTGGCCGCTAGTGTCGAAAATAGTGCGGTTTTTGGCCGTTAGCCGCAAAAACCGCCCGATTTTTGGCCGCTAGCGGCGAAAATCGCACGGTTTTTGGCCGCTAGCGGCGAAAATCGCGCTATTTTTGGCCGGTAGCGGCGAAAATTACGATTTTTGCTCGCCAGCTGCGAAAATCGCATGTTTTTGGCCGCTAGCGGCGAAAATAGCCCGTTTTTTGGCCGCTAGCGGCGAAAATCGGTCGGTTTTTGGCAGGTAGCGGCGAAATTCGCGCGATTTTTGCCCGCCAGCTGCAAAAACCGCATGGTTTCTGGCCGCTAGCGTCGAAAATAGCGCGATTTTCGGCCGTTAACCGCAAAAACCGCCCGATTTTTGGCCGCTAGCGGCGAAAATCGCACGGTTTTTGGCCGCTAGCGTCGAAAATCGCGCTATTTTTGGCCGGTAGCGGTGAAAATCGCGCTATTTTTGGCCGGTAGCGGCGAAAATCGCGATTTTTGCCCGCCAGCTGCGAAAATCGCACGGTTTTTGGCCGGTAGCGGCGAAAATCGCGCTATTTTTGTCCGCCAGCTCCAAAAATCGCAATGTTTCTGGCCGCGAGCGGCGAAAATTTCACGATTTTTGGCCGCTAGCGGCGAAAATCGCCCCATTTTTGGCCGCTAGCGGCGAAAATAGCCCCTTTTTTGGCCGCTAGCGGCGAAAATAGCCCCTTTTTGGCCGCTAGCGGCGAAAATAGCCCCTTTTTTGGCCGCTAGCGGCGAAAATCGGTCGATTTTTGGCAGGTAGCGGCGAAATTCGCGCGATTTTTGCCCGCCAGCTGTAAAAATTGCATGGTTTCTGGCCGCTAGCGTCGAAAATAGCGCGGTTTTTGGCCGTTAGCCGCAAAAACCGCACGATTTTTGGCCGCTAGCGGCGAAAATCGCCCCTTTTTTGGCCGCTAGCTGCGAAAATAGCCCCTTTTTTGGCCGCTAGCGGCGAAAATCGGTCGATTTTTGGCAGGTAGCGGCGAAATTCGCGCGATTTTTTCCCGCCAGCTGCAAAAATCGCATGGTTTCTGGCCGCTAGCGTCGAAAATAGCGCGGTTTTCGGCCGTTAGCGGCAAAAATCGCATGGTTTCTGGCCGCTAGCGTCGAAAACCGCACGGTTTTTGGCCGCAAGCGGCGAAAATCGCGCTATTTTTGGCCGGTAGCGGCGAAATTCGCGATTTTTGCACGCCAGCTGCGAAAATCGCATGGTTTTTGGCCTCTAGAAGCGAAAATCGCGCTATTTTTGGCTTGTAGTGGCGAAAATCGCGATTTTTGCCCGCCAGCTGCGAAAATCGCATGTTTTTGGCCGCTAGCGGCGAAAATCGCGCTATTTTTGGCCGGTAGCGGCGAAAATCACGCTATTTTTGGCCGGTAGCGGCGAAAATCACGCTATTTTTGGGCGGTAGCGGCGAAAAGAGCGCTATTTTTGCCCGCCAGCTGCAAAAATCGCAAAGTTTCTGGCCGCTAGCGGCGAAAATCGCACGATTTTTGGCCGCTAGCGGCGATAATCGCCCCATTTTTGGCCGCTAGCGGCGAAAATAGCCCCTTTTTTGGCCGCTAGCTGCGAAAATAGCCCCTTTTTTGGCCGCTAGCGGCGAAAATCGGTCGATTTTTGGCAGGTAGCGGCGAAATTCGCGCGATTTTTTCCCGCCAGCTGCAAAAATCGCATGGTTTCTGGCCGCTAGCGTCGAAAATAGCGCGGTTTTCGGCCGTTAGCGGCAAAAATCGCCCGATTTTTGGCCGCTAGCGGCAAAAACCGCACGGTTTTTCGCCGCAAGCGGCGAAAATCGCGCTATTTTTGGCCGCTAGCGGCGAAAGTCGCGATTTTTGCTTGCCAGCTGCAAAAATCGCATAGTTTCTGGCCGCTAGGGGCGAAAATCGCGCGATTTTTGGCCGCTAGCGGCGAAATTCGCACGATTTTTGGCCGCTAGCGTCGAAATTTGCACGATTTTTGGCCGCTAGCGGCGAAAATCGCCCCATTTTTGGCCGCTAGCGGCGAAAAGTGCCCGTTTTTTGGCCGCTAGCGGCGAAAATCGGTCGATTTTTGGCAAGTAGCGGCGAAATTCGCGCGATTTTTGCCCGCCAGCTGCAAAAATCGCATGGTTTCTGGCCGCTAGCGTCGAAAACCGCACGGTTTTTGGCCGCAAGCGGCGAAAATCGCGCTATTTTTGGCCGGTAGCGGCGAAATTCGCGATTTTTGCACGCCAGCTGCGAAAATCGCATGGTTTTTGGCCTCTAGAAGCGAAAATCGCGCTATTTTTGGCCTGTAGTGGCGAAAATCGCGATTTTTGCCCGCCAGCTGCGAAAATCGCATGTTTTTGGCCGCTAGCGGCGAAAATCGCGCTATTTTTGGCCGGTAGCGGCGAAAATCACGCTATTTTTGGCCGGTAGCGGCGAAAATCACGCTATTTTTGGCCGGTAGCGGCGAAAAGAGCGCTATTTTTGCCCGCCAGCTGCAAAAATCGCAAAGTTTCTGGCCGCTAGCGGCGAAAATCGGTCGATTTTTGGCAAGTAGCGGCGAAATTCGCGCGATTTTTGCCCGCCAGCTGCAAAAATCGCATGGTTTCTGGCCGCTAGCGTCGAAAACCGCACGGTTTTTGGCCGCAAGCGGCGAAAATCGCGCTATTTTTGGCCGGTAGCGGCGAAAATCGCGATTTTTGCCCGCCAGCTGCAAAAATCGCATAGTTTCTGGGCGCTATGGGCGAAAATCGCGCGATTTTTGGCCGCTAGCGGCGAAATTCGCACGATTTTAATAAATAGCGCGGTTTTCGGCCGTTAGCCGCAAAAATCGCCCGATTTTTGGCCGCTAGAGGCGAAAATCGCGCTATTTTTGGCCTGTAGTGGCGAAAATCGCGATTTTTGCCCACCAGCTGCGAAAATTGCATGTTTTTGGTCGCTAGCGGCGAAAATCGCGCGGTTTTTGGCCGGTAGCGGCGAAAATCGCGCTATTTTTGCCCGCCAGCTGCAAAAATCGCATAGTTTCTGGCAGCTAGCGGCGAAAATCGCGCGATTTTTGGCCGCTAGCGTCGAAATTTGCACGATTTTTGGCCGCTAGCCGCGAAATTCGCCCCATTTTTGGCCGCTAGCGGCGAAAATAGCCCCTTTTTTGGCCGCTAGCGGCGAAAATCGGTCGAATTTTGGCAGGTAGCGGCGAAATTCGCGCGATTTTTGCCCGCCAGCTGCAAAAATCGCATGGTTTCTGGCCGCTAGCGTCGAAAATACCGCGGTTTTCGGCCGTTAGCCGCAAAATCCGCCCGATTTTTGGCCGCTAGCGGCGAAAATCGCACGGTTTTTGGCCGCTAGCGGCGAAAATCGCTCTATTTTTGGCCGGTAGCGGCGAAAATCACGCTATTTTTGGCCGGTAGCGGCGAAAAGAGCGCTATTTTTGCCCGCCAGCTGCAAAAATCGCAAAGTTTCTGGCCGCTAGCGGCGAAAATCGCACGATTTTTGGCCGCTAGCGGCGATAATCGCCCCATTTTTGGCCGCTAGCGGCGAAAATAGCCCCTTTTTTGGCCGCTAGCTGCGAAAATAGCCCCTTTTTTGGCCGCTAGCGGCGAAAATAGCCCCTTTTTTGGCCGCTAGCGGCGAAAATAGCCCCTTTTTTGGCCGCTAGCGGCGAAAATAGCCCCTTTTTTGGCCGCTAGCGGCGAAAATAGCCCCTTTTTTGCCCGCTAGCGGTGAAAATCGGTCGATTTTTGGCAGGTAGCGGCGAAATTCTCGCGATTTTTGCCCGCCAGCTGGAAAAATCGCATGGTTTCTGGCCGCTAGCGTCGAAAATAGCGCAGTTTTCGGCCGTTAGCCGCAAAAACCGCCCGATTTTTGGCCCCTAGCGGCGAAAATCGCACGGTTTTTGGCCGCTAGCGGCGAAAATCGCGCTATTTTTGGCCGGTAGCGGCGAAAATCGCGCTATTTTTGGCCGGTAGCGGCGAAAATCGCGATTTTTGCCCGCCAGCTGCGAAAATCGCATGTTTTTGGCCGCTAGCGGCGAAAATGGTGCGGTTTTTGGCCGGTAGCGGCGAAAATCGCAAAGTTTCTGGCCGCTAGCGTCGAAAATCGCACGATTTTTGGCCGCTAGCGGCGAAAATCGCCCCATTTTTGGCCGCTAGCGGCGAAAATAGCCCCTTTTTTGGCCGCTAGCGGCGAAAATCGGTCGATTTTTGGCAGGTAGCGGCGAAATTCGCGCGATTTTTGCCCGCCAGCTGTAAAAATTGCATGGTTTCTGGCCGCTAGCGTCGAAAATAGCGCGGTTTTTGGCCGTTAGCCGCAAAAACCGCACGATTTTTGGCCGCTAGCCGCGAAAATCGCCCCTTTTTTGGCCGCTAGCTGCGAAAATAGCCCCTTTTTTGGCCGCTAGCAGCGAAAATCGGTCGATTTTTGGCAGGTAGCGGCGAAATTCGCGCGATTTTTTCCCGCCAGCTGCAAAAATCGCATGGTTTCTGGCCGCTAGCGTCGAAAATAGCGCGGTTTTCGGCCGTTAGCGGCAAAAATCGCCCGATTTTTGGCCGCTAGCGGCAAAAACCGCACGGTTTTTCGCCGCAAGCGGCGAAAATCGCGCTATTTTTGGCCGCTAGCGGCGAAAGTCGCGATTTTTGCTCGCCAGCTGCAAAAATCGCATAGTTTCTGGCCGCTAGGGGCGAAAATCGCGCGATTTTTGGCCGCTAGCGGCGAAATTCGCACGATTTTTGGCCGCTAGCGTCGAAATTTGCACGATTTTTGGCCGCTAGCGGCGAAAATCGCCCCATTTTTGGCCGCTAGCGGCGAAAAGTGCCCGTTTTTTGGCCGCTAGCGGCGAAAATCGGTCGATTTTTGGCAAGTAGCGGCGAAATTCGCGCGATTTTTGCCCGCCAGCTGCAAAAATCGCATGGTTTCTGGCCGCTAGCGTCGAAAACCGCACGGTTTTTGGCCGCAAGCGGCGAAAATCGCGCTATTTTTGGCCGGTAGCGGCGAAAATCGCGATTTTTGCCCGCCAGCTGCAAAAATCGCATAGTTTCTGGGCGCTATGGGCGAAAATCGCGCGATTTTTGGCCGCTAGCGGCGAAATTCGCACGATTTTAATAAATAGCGCGGTTTTCGGCCGTTAGCCGCAAAAATCGCCCGATTTTTGGCCGCTAGAGGCGAAAATCGCGCTATTTTTGGCCGCTAGCGGCGAAAATCGCGCTATTTTTGGCCGGTAGCGGCGAAAATCGCGATTTTTGCCCGCCAGCTGCGAAAATCGCATGTTTTTGGCCGCTAGCGGCGAAAATTGCCCGTTTTTTGGCCGCTAGCGGCGAAAATCGGTCGGTTTTTGGCAGGTAGCGGCGAAATTCGCGCGATTTTCGCCCGCCAGCTGCAAAAACCGCATGGTTTCTGGCCGCTAGCGTCGAAAATAGCGCGATTTTCGGCCGTTAACCGCAAAAACCGCCCGATTTTTGGCCGCTAGCGGCGAAAATCGCACGGTTTTTGGCCGCTAGCGTCGAAAATCGCGCTATTTTTGGCCGGTAGCGGCGAAAATCGCGCTATTTTTGGCCGGTAGCGGCGAAAATCGCGATTTTTGCCCGCCAGCTGCGAAAATCGCATGTTTTTGGCCGCTAGCGGCGAAAATTGCCCGTTTTTTGGCCGCTAGCGGCGAAAATCGGTCGGTTTTTGGCAGGTAGCGGCGAAATTCGCGCGATTTTTGCCCGCCAGCTGCAAAAACCGCATGGTTTCTGGCCGCTAGCGTCGAAAATAGCGCGATTTTCGGCCGTTAACCGCAAAAACCGCCCGATTTTTGGCCGCTAGCGGCGAAAATCGCACGGTTTTTGGCCGCTAGCGTCGAAAATCGCGCTATTTTTGGCCGGTAGCGGTGAAAATCGCGCTATTTTTGGCCGGTAGCGGCGAAAATCGCGATTTTTGCCCGCCAGCTGCGAAAATCGCACGGTTTTTGGCCGGTAGCGGCGAAAATCGCGCTATTTTTGTCCGCCAGCTGCAAAAATCGCAATGTTTCTGGCCGCGAGCGGCGAAAATTTCACGATTTTTGGCCGCTAGCGGCGAAAATCGCCCCATTTTTGGCCGCTAGCGGCGAAAATAGCCCCTTTTTTGGCCGCTAGCGGCGAAAATAGCCCCTTTTTGGCCGCTAGCGGCGAAAATAGCCCCTTTTTTGGCCGCTAGCGGCGAAAATCGGTCGATTTTTGGCAGGTAGCGGCGAAATTCGCGCGATTTTTGCCCGCCAGCTGCAAAAATCGCATGGTTTCTGGCCGCTAGCGTCAAAAATAGCGCGGTTTTCGGCCGTTAGCGGCAAAAATCGCCCGATTTTTGGCCGCTAGCGTCGAAATTTGCACGATTTTTGGCCGCTAGCGTCGAAATTTGCACGATTTTTGGCCGCTAGCGGCGAAAATCGCCCCTTTTTGGCCGCTAGCGGCGAAAAGTGCCCGTTTTTTGGCCGCTAGCGGCGAAAATCGGTCGATTTTTGGCAGGTAGCGGCGAAATTCGCGCGATTTTTGCCCGCCAGCTGCAAAAATCGCATGGTTTCTGGCCGCTAGCGTCGAAAACCGCACGGTTTTTGGCCGCAAGCGGCGAAAATCGCGCTATTTTTGGCCGGTAGCGGCGAAATTCGCGATTTTTGCACGCCAGCTGCGAAAATCGCATGGTTTTTGGCCTCTAGAAGCGAAAATCGCGCTATTTTTGGCCTGTAGTGGCGAAAATCGCGATTTTTGCCCGCCAGCTGCGAAAATCGCATGTTTTTGGCCGCTAGCGGCGAAAATCGCGCTATTTTTGGCCGGTAGCGGCGAAAATCACGCTATTTTTGGCCGGTAGCGGCGAAAATCACGCTATTTTTGGCCGGTAGCGGCGAAAAGAGCGCTATTTTTCCCCGCCAGCTGCAAAAATCGCAAAGTTTCTGGCCGCTAGCGGCGAAAATCGCACGATTTTTGGCCGCTAGCGGCGATAATCGCCCCATTTTTGGCCGCTAGCGGCGAAAATAGCCCCTTTTTTGGCCGCTAGCTGCGAAAATAGCCCCTTTTTTGGCCCCTAGCGGCGAAAATCGGTCGATTTTTGGCAGGTAGCGGCGAAATTCGCGCGATTTTTTCCCGCCAGCTGCAAAAATCGCATGGTTTCTGGCCGCTAGCGTCGAAAATAGCGCGGTTTTCGGCCGTTAGCGGCAAAAATCGCCCGATTTTTGGCCGCTAGCGGCAAAAACCGCACGGTTTTTCGCCGCAAGCGGCGAAAATCGCGCTATTTTTGGCCGCTAGCGGCGAAAGTCGCGATTTTTGCTCGCCAGCTGCAAAAATCGCATAGTTTCTGGCCGCTAGGGGCGAAAATCGCGCGATTTTTGGCCGCTAGCGGCGAAATTCGCACGATTTTTGGCCGCTAGCGTCGAAATTTGCACGATTTTTGGCCGCTAGTGGCGAAAATCGCCCCATTTTTGGCCGCTAGCGGCGAAAAGTGCCCGTTTTTTGGCCGCTAGCGGCGAAAATCGGTCGATTTTTGGCAAGTAGCGGCGAAATTCGCGCGATTTTTGCCCGCCAGCTGCAAAAATCGCATGGTTTCTGGCCGCTAGCGTCGAAAACCGCACGGTTTTTGGCCGCAAGCGGCGAAAATCGCGCTATTTTTGGCCGGTAGCGGCGAAAATCGCGATTTTTGCCCGCCAGCTGCAAAAATCGCATAGTTTCTGGGCGCTATGGGCGAAAATCGCGCGATTTTTGGCCGCTAGCGGCGAAATTCGCACGATTTTAATAAATAGCGCGGTTTTCGGCCGTTAGCCGCAAAAATCGCCCGATTTTTGGCCGCTAGAGGCGAAAATCGCGCTATTTTTGGCCTGTAGTGGCGAAAATCGCGATTTTTGCCCACCAGCTGCGAAAATCGCATGTTTTTGGTCTCTAGCGGCGAAAATCGCGCGGTTTTTGGCCGGTAGCGGCGAAAATCGCGCTATTTTTGCCCGCCAGCTGCAAAAATCGCATAGTTTCTGGCCGCTAGCGGCGAAAATCGCGCGATTTTTGGCCGCTAGCGTCGAAATTTGCACGATTTTTGGCCGCTAGCCGCGAAATTCGCCCCATTTTTGGCCGCTAGCGGCGAAAATAGCCCCTTTTTTGGCCGCTAGCGGCGAAAATCGGTCGAATTTTGGCAGGTAGCGGCGAAATTCGCGCGATTTTTGCCCGCCAGCTGCAAAAATCGCATGCTTTCTGGCCGCTAGCGTCGAAAATACCGCGGTTTTCGGCCGTTAGCCGCAAAATCCGCCCGATTTTTGGCCGCTAGCGGCGAAAATCGCATGGTTTTTGGCCGCTAGCGGCGAAAATCGCTCTATTTTTGGCCGGTAGCGGCGAAAATCACGCTATTTTTGGCCGGTAGCGGCGAAAAGAGCGCTATTTTTGCCCGCCAGCTGCAAAAATCGCAAAGTTTCTGGCCGCTAGCGGCGAAAATCGCACGATTTTTGGCCGCTAGCGGCGATAATCGCCCCATTTTTGGCCGCTAGCGGCGAAAATAGCCCCTTTTTTGGCCGCTAGCGGCGAAAATAGCCCCTTTTTTGGCCGCTAGCGGCGAAAATAGCCCCATTTTTGGCCGCTAGCGGCGAAAATAGCCCCATTTTTGGCCGCTAGCGGCGAAAATAGCCCCTTTTTTGGCCGCTAGCGGCGAAAATCGGTCGATTTTTGGCAGGTAGCGGCGAAATTCTCGCGATTTTTGCCCGCCAGCTGGAAAAATCGCATGGTTTCTGGCCGCTAGCGTCGAAAATAGCGCGGTTTTTGGCCGTTAGCCGCAAAAACCGCACGATTTTTGGCCGCTAGCGGCGAAAATCGCACGCTAGCTCAGAATTCGGCTCAAAAATCACGCTCAGGAGTCAAATTTCCGACATTTCAGACATTTTGAAAACTGCAGGGGGGTTTGGGCAAAATATGACCCATCGCCGTTTTCAGTAATTGGCATATTTTCGGTATAAAAAGTCGTAATTTGAAACTGAAAATAGGTGCAGAGAGTCAGAATTCGGCTCAAAAATCACGCTCAGGCGTCAAATTTCCGACATTTCAGACATTTTGAAAACTGCAGGGGGGTTTGGGCAAAATATGACCCATCGCCGTTTTCAGTAATTGGCATATTTTCGGTATAAAAAGTCGTAATTTGAAACTGAAAATAGGTGCAGAGAGTCAGAATTCGGATAAAAAATCACGCTCAGGAGTCAAATTTCCGACATTCCAGACATTTTGAAAACTGCAGGGGGGTTTGGGCAAAATATGACCCATCGCCGTTTTCAGTAATTGGCATATTTTCGGTATAAAAATTCGTAATTTGAAACTGAAAATAGGTGCATTGAGTCAGAATTCGGATAAAAAAATCACGCTCACGAGTCAAATTTCCGACATTTCAGATATTTTGAAAACTGCAGGGGGGTTTGGGCAAAATATGACCCATCGCCGTTTTCAGTAATTGGCATATTTTCGGTATGAAACGTCGTAATTTGAAACTGAAAATAGGTGCAGAGAGTCAGAATTCGGCTCAAAAATCACGCTGAGTCAAATTTCCGACATTTCAGACATTTTACAAACTGCAGGGGGTTTTGGGCAAAATATGACCCATCGCCGTTTTCAGTAATTGGCATATTTTCGGTATGAAACGTCGTAATTTGAAACTGAAAATAGGTGCAGAGAGTCAGAATTCGGCTCAAAAATCACGCTCAGGAGTCAAATTTCCGACATTTCAGACATTTTGAAAACTGCAGGGGGGTTTGGGCAAAATATTACCCATCGCCGTTTACCGTAATTGGCATATTTTCGGTATGAAACGTCGTAATTTGAAACTGAAAATAGGTGCAGAGAGTCAGAATTCGGCTCAAAAATCACGCTCAGGTGTCAAATTTCCGACATTTTAGACATTTTGAAAACTGCAGGGGGGTTTGGGCAAAATATGACCCATCGCCGTTTTCAGTAATTGGCATATTTTCGGTATAAAAAGTCGTAATTTGAAACTGAAAATAGGTGCAGAGAGTCAGAATTCGGATAAAAAATCACGCTCAGGAGTCAAATTTCCGACATTTCAGACATTTTGAAAACTGCAGGGGGGTTTGGGCAAAATATGACCCATCGCCGTTTTCAGTAATTGGCATATTTTCGGTATTAAACGTCGTAATTTGAAACTGAAAATAGGTGCAGAGAGTCAGAATTCGGATAAAGAATCACGCTCAGGAGTCAAATTTCCGACATTTCAGACATTTTGAAAACTGCAGGGGGTTTGGGCAAAATATGACCCATCACCGTTTTCAGTAATTGGCATATTTTCGGTATAAAAAGTCGTAATTTGAAACTGAAAATAGGTGCAGAGAGTCAGAATTCGGCTCAAAAATCACGCTCAGGAGTCAAATTTCCGACATTTCAGACATTTTAAAAAATGCAGGGGGGTTTGGGCAAAATATGACCCATCGCTGTTTTCAGTAATTGGCATATTTTCGGTATAAAAAGTCGTAATTTGAAACAGAAAACAGGTGCAGAGAGACAGAATTCGGCTCAAAAATCACGCTCAGGAGTCAAATTTCCGACATTTCAGACATTTTGAAAACTGCAGGGGGATAAATATGTATTTGTGCAAGTTGTGTAATAATTATGAAAGATGTGTAATATTTGTGAAAGTTGTGTATTAATTGCGCATGTTGTGTAATTGCACATGGAGGAATTGTTTATTTATACCTTTGTGTATTGTCATTGTGCAAGTTGAGTAATTATATAGCAAGTTTTCTTGTATTAATTGTGCAAAGATGTATAATAATTACACAAATTGTGTAATAATTGTCCATGTTTTATAATAATTTTTGTGCTAATAGTGCATTTATGCAAGTTGTGTTTTTAATTTGTTGAAGTGGAACTGGCGCGACTGTATTTTTTGTGTGCAAATTGTGTATTTTGTGTAAGCTCTGTAATCTGAAAAAATAGACCTTAATGGTGTAAGTGTATTTTGGTTTATGAGACAATGTATGAGTATTTTGTGAAAATTATGTATGTGGAATTGTCCAATTTTAGTGAAAGCGCATTTTTGATTGTCTAAATGCATAAGCATTTTGATATATTTGTGCAAATACCATACTTTATGTAAATGTCATACTCTGATTGTACATGCAATATTGTGTAAATGGTATATTTGTGTGTGCAACTGACATTTTGTATGAAAATGTCATATTTTTGTGTGATGGTATATTTTGAGTGTAAATAATATATTTTGTGCATAAATGGCATATTTGGCGTGTAAATGCTGTATTTTCTGTGCATGGCATAAATCACATCTGATTAATGGGGGAAATGGTGGCAAAAACTATGCTATTCTCTATGAATGTATAGGTTGTGGAGTATGCAGGCGATGAGTCACAATAACGTGGCTAAAGTATGTGGAGTTGTGGCTAAAGTTGTGGAGTATGTGTAGGTGTGTATGCATGTATTTGCGAGTGTTGGTTTAGAAACAAGTTACCTGATTTGCGTAGCAAGAGTAGGATTTTTTTTTGAGGTGTAGAAATGATTAGCCTATGAATATAGTGGCTAGCATCCAGCTGAGTTGCTAGATGGATGAATTGAGGTGCGACATTTGGATAGCTATTTGATGGATGTGAGGACAGTTGACTACCCAATGAACACAGCCACTAATTCGCTGTGCTGCCAGATGTGTGGTAACTAATTCTGGATTATAGTAGAATATCTAGCTATAGGGTTTCATAATTGTTGTTGTGGATAAAACTAGAATGAGAGCTATTTATTAAAACTATTATTGTAAACTAATACTTTAAGTGGGATCCCTTGGTTGTTTTAAGCATAGGGCGGACATGAATGAGATTGGATGGAAATATATAGGAGCTGCCTCGTATGGGCCAATAGGACTTCTGCAGTTACCTGTATTCTGATGTTCAGCTCACCTGCTATGCTGCCAGATGTACGATTCTGCTTAAATTGCAGTACAACATTTGGGCTGCTGTTATACTTTTGAACTTATCACTGAATAATGATTACAGTTGTGGTTGACTAAAATGTATATTCTTAATCCTCTGATTAGGTTAGGTGGGGATGGATAGTCTAGTCATTTTTAATAATAACATCATTGAAATTGAAATTGAAATTGAAATAAGTTTATTGAGGTAAAATACACACAAAGGGATGAGGTAGCTCAAGCTATTCTCACCCCATTCAGTACAACGTGTTAATATATACATATACACACATCACAAATAAACACATTACCAAACATTCTGAGAGGTAAAAATATACATTTCCTCCCTCACAAGTAGTATGGTATCAGACGTACACACAAATACTTTTATGACCTAGGTATACTGTATAGACAATTTGCAAGACACCTGCAGATAATTCAACAAAATATTACAATCTTGGTGATAATAACATCAAATACAGTACATATACATATACCGGCCGTTGAAAAAAGCAAAACGGCCGGTACTTGTCATACTTTATACTACTGTCGACAACCGGGGCGCGGGGTGTAGCTAATCCCCGACATCATCTCAAGGTAACCTCAAGGAGGAAAAGTAGGTCGGGAGTCTGTAAATCTGACAACCGACAGGTAAGAAAGACAGAGTCTAAGAGCTAACAGCTCCATCCTGTAGGCACAAATAGTAAATTTAATATTAAACACACACACACACACACACACACACACACACACACACACACACACACACACACACACACACACACACACACACACACACACACACACTCACACACACTCACACTTCCCCCTTCTCCCCCCACCCCCCTCTTCCTCCCCAATTTTCTAATGCATTGATCTCCAACATATTATGGGTAAAGAGCACCTCTGCCACCAGTCTGGCCAAGCCGCCACCCTAAGCCCATCTTTACCTCAAAATTGATATATAAATAATAATATCGAAGGGGGAGAAGCTCCTCTAATTGCCATCAAGAGAACAAAAATATTTTTCTTCTGCCTCTATTTAGAGCTTTGAGGCAGTTTGTGGGGAGGTGGTGCGTGACTTAATTACACGGGGCACTAAAAGGGGGTTAGAGTGCATCGCTAAGATACGAGGGTGTTGCTATGGTGACCATAGAGCAGACTGCGTTGCTATGGTGACCATAGAGCAGACTGCGTTGCTATGGTGACCATAGAGCAGACTGCGTTGCTATGGTGACCATAGAGCAGACTGCGTTGCTATGGTGACCATAGAGCAGACTGCGTTGCTATGGTGACCATAGAGCAAACTGCTTTGTTGTGGCCTTATACGTTATAATGACTGCAGGATGGCTGCTATTCTTATTATACGTTATCAACACAAACTTTCTCAAATAATTTCATCTCCCGAAAAGGTTCCACACACGGAGGACGTCCAGGGGAAAGGTTGTACGCTCACCCACAAGTCAACATCACCCACTTACAATCACCCATGTACAATCACCCATGTACAATCACCCATGTACAATCACCCATGTACAATACGAAGCTCGTGTACAGTGTTGGTGGTCGTGGTGCTGAAGGGTACAGTGTTGGTAGTGTTATGGTGTTATTATACCAACTCTGCTTGCTTGCAGTTAAGAAGTCATGGCAGTCTTGTGCAAACAGACCAATGATATTTGAGGTAATCACTATTACTCGGCTACTAAGAGGAAAGACACTTGATGGTAATTGGCTATTTGACAGAGAGGTTTTAATCTTATAATTTGTGTTGCGCTCCTGTTTAATTCAGGGAAACACTTTTGACAGTGACAAGTTGCAGAGGAAAGCTGCAATATTGTCATGGTCGTCAATATCTGATATGATAATGATTAACGATATTGCTGCGTGTTGAAGTGCTCAGAGGAAGGGAGTGGAGAGATAGTGAAGGGAAGGAAGAGAGAGAAAGGGAAGAGAAAGAAAACGGTCTATGTAAGCTTTTATCTGTTCACTTTCTGATACTTTCCGCAGCCACATATTATATCTGACCTCACATTAGGAGCCTAGCACGCGGGAAATTAAACTATACCCAAACTAATATTTCCCGCTATTTGGTCCATCAATCATCCGGACGACACAATCCGCTTAAGCGATAATCCCATAAAAACCCGTTGTGGCAAATGGAGCAATGGTAGAAAGCCAGTATTTGAATAGTTACGATGTGAAGCATGTTAGTGGTGCGGGCCAGCTTGCTACTGCACACACATTTGTACAAGAGTACATTATAAATGCGACTTTCTATTCCACCAATGAGTCGAAAAGTAACGTACTAACTTTTGTAGATATTATTTTCCAAGTATAAACAGGTTTTGTTTACATCCCAGGTTTAGATTTATTAGATTTTTTCATAGATTACGTCTGGTTATGTAAATTGTTTTGGTTCGGTTGATGTAGGTGGTGTTTACAACATGTCTCGAACCATCAAAGCTTCGACCACAACGACGCTAAACAAAGTACAAAGACGACTGTTGCTACGTAGAAGACCCTTCTCACGACTTATCAATCATCAGCTTTTAAGTGGTCTCGCCTAATCAGCAGCGTATGAACCTAGATATTCCATCTACGCCAAGGTAGTGTCATTATTAGGGTGTTTTTAATTTCACTAAAGCATCACAATTTGTACACTTCATAGTGTACAGTATGTTGTACACATAGCTTAAAACAATTGTGTTTTAAGTGTGAAGACAATGTCTGCAGTGACAGCAGTCACCCACATGCTAATGCACTGAATATGACAAGTGTCATTTTCATATGATTTGCTAAATATATAATTAAATAAAGGGATGCAGTGTATTTACATTCAGAGTGTGCCATCGGTGCCTACATACTCACTCACACACATTTATATCAAAATTCTAATACAATTGGAAACAACAAAGTGTTCAGTTTACCCCCCCCCCCCCACCTTCTGTCTCTTCCAGCCCACCTACACACACACACACACACACACAAAACACACACACACACACACACACACACACACACACACACACACACACACACACAAAACACACACACACACACACACACACACACACACACACACACACACACACAAAACTAATAAATATATTAACAGCTCTACGGATGTAATTAGACCGGTCACAACTAAACCCACCATAAGGTAATTGTTTAAAATAATCTCTCCTTCACCCGATCAGGCACAGCAGGCTAATGTGCTACTCTTTAACCACACACACGTCTCTGATAAGAGTACCTGCCGCGACGGAGCCCGGGGGCCTAGAGTAAACACTGTCCCTTCTTCCGCAGGTAACAGCTTCCGCTGCGACAGGCGCCTCAGCTGGATGTTTACCCTCCGCAACACTACCAAGAGCGTGTCTGTGCGCAGGAACCTGGACGAGGTCATCTGCTATCTGGAGGGCACCACCTTACCGCCGAGGCTAGTCGAGGACGAGACAGTGACCCCAGCCTACGAGACTACTACACTAGGCATAGGTGAGTACAAGCCAGGTGTCAGGGAGGGTATGGTGTTAGGGGAACAAGGTGTTCAGTGGGACAGGAAGGCAGCAAGCTAAGAGGAAGGGCAGTTACACACACAAGATATTTTGATATTTTTGGCCAGACTGGACGCATGTGTTGGGTAAGTGGCATGAACCTGAAAAAAGGGAGATTCCTTGCAGAAAGGTTAGTGGGATGGGTAAACTTGGGAAAGGTAGATTAGTTGGGAAGAAAATTAACTGGCTCAGGATTTTAGTTGAGTTGGGTACTCCAGATAAATCTAAGTTTACATCAAACAAAGCAAGATTGTTTTACATAAACAAGGCAGGGCAGTTTAACTAAACATAATAATCAAACAAGACACATACCAGATCCCTACTCCATACCAGAGAGTGGTACCAAGCTTCACTCGAAAGGAACGACAAAAAGAGGATGCTCTGGAGGAAGAGAGAGATTACCAAGAAGGCCAAAAGAACGGAGTGTGGACAGAATATGGCATCTTCAGGTGGTGTCGTATGCCTTTTCCGGGTCAACAATGACAGCAACCACGGACGTCTTCCCAGCAAAGGCAAGCAGTTCATTAGGACATCAGTCGTGATGCGACACTTGCAAAAGCCAAATTGAGTAGGGAAGAGGCGGTGATAGCATTCCAGTAACCACATCAGACGGAATTGACCTTAAGTGCAAAAGAGTTTGTAGACGCAACTCGTTAGAGCAATGGGGGCAGAAGTCTTTAGGGGATGACCCTAGCAAACCAGATTTCCGAATAGGAAGGACAACCACCTCAAGCCAGTCCTCATTGACAGACGACGACTCCCAGACATGGTTATTCAGTAAACACTGAAACGTGCAAGGAGGGAGATGATGAAACATCTCACAATGAATATCTGAACCTGCCGCCTTAAAACCACAGAGGGCCAGGGCAGACTGGAGTTCTGAGAGAGAGAGAGAGAGAGAGAGAGAGAGAGAGAGAGAGAGAGAGAGAGAGAGAGAGAGAGAGAGAGAGAGAATCGTTACAGGAAAGCTGAATATGAGTGCGAAAATCTAAGGGACAAGATTCAAGAAGGGGCTTATGAGTAAGGCGAGGAGGAGGAAGATGAGAACCGGAGCTAACAGTCAATAAAAGCGTCCCCTCGCTCGACAACGTTGGGTACAACAGTTCTACGGGCGAGTGTGCGCACCTCCCCAAACACCCGGCGTCAAAACAGAAGAAGATATCGGAAAGAACATTCAAGAATGGCAAATAGGCAGCAGGAAGGGATCAATCCTAAAAGGAGAAGAGGTGGGGAAGAAAACCAAATATGAGGAAGTGGTAAAATCTACCAGCAAAATTAGAGAGAACAAAAGCAGGAGCATAAGGCTTTAAAAGTACAGGACGACAAGCCGTCCTTGGAGTGTGATGCAAAGAGCATCACACTCCGGCAACCGCCCACCAAGCCCCCTCACGATGGCAACAGGCTAGAAAGGGAGGGGAAGGATAGGTTAAAGTTAGGTATCATTATGTTTGAATACAGTACACTATTCTCAAAAATGGGAAATATGGAATCTGAAAACTATAAGCATGCAATGAATTCCATTTATAGAAAATAAAATTCTTTAGACCATTTCAAAGAAAGCGTGTTTTGCATATACTTTGTATATTTTACACGAACTGTTTATAATACAATTAAGTTATAACTTCAGAGTATTGTGTGTTTAGGACAAAGGTTCACCCGTTAGTATACGTGTTGACTATTACTGGAACTGTAATATGCTTTCAGACCATCACAAATATCTAAGATAACAATCCAAGTTGTTGTTTGAATCCAAATCTCATTGTAATGGATTTGGTCTGAGGATGGGCTTCATATGTTACATTGGTATCAGGTTATTTCCTCAGAAATCCTAGAAAATTCAGCTGAATCATGTAGGATTCTCAGAAGTATCCAGCGTGCAGGTTCGAGTCCTCATCACTACTACGATTTTAAAATTGTAGTAGCCATGAGGATCGGCTATTATGATAAAATATTGTGTTCCATGGTCAAAGAAGGCAGAGTTGTACACCCAAATATGACACGAGATCAGCGGTGAAATAGTTATATAAAATCTATAAATGTTGCTTTAACTATCAAATTTAACTACCCAAGAGTAGTGTAGTTTTAAGTCACCCTGACAAGTATTAACTATTTCACCTGCCTGAAAATCATATTTGCTATTATAAATGTGCTGGCGATATATCACATTATCGTGGCTGAAGATAGGAATGACCAAACCACACATCAGAAAGTGAAGAAACTACGAAGTTTCGGTCCGTCCTGGACCATTATACAGTCGCTCATACGACTTTATAATGGTCCAGGACAAACTGGAACGACGTCGTTTCCCCATCATCAGATGTGTGGTTTGATGATCATGTTATATAAATAATTCATTTATTAGTCATTCGACGCCAATCTTAGAAAAATGGGAATTATTGAATAGTATAATAATCTTGTTGTTGTCATTCTAGGTCCCGTGATGAGGTTGCTGGCACTGCGCGAGTCTGAGCTCCCCGACCCTATGATGCGCTGGATGCAGACAGCCGACCCGGACTGTGAGGAGGGTGAGGAAGGGCAGGACGGGACTACTCAAGGCGAGGCCTCAGACAAGCACGACAGAAGACGAGGTGATCGCACCCGGAACAATGGACAGAAACGCGCTAACCAGAAGAACAAGACCCAGAATGACATGCCCCCAGGTGAGGAAGTGACAAACCCTGAATCAGGCGGGCCCCTGGCAGAGGCCCAGCCTCCAGCGCCTGTCCAAGAGTCCCGGGCTTACGACAATGCCTCCAAGACGAGCCACACTGCCCTCGCCCCTCTCATCGCTCTCTGCGTCACCCTCCTCCACGCACGTCCGCACTGAGATCTCCGACAACATGCAATATGAAACATTAAAAGTATTGTTATCTTAGTGACGTTTGTCAAGTGACAGTATCCAGCAACTGTTACACTGTCAGGGGTTAAGAAATTTTGCACGATTCGATCCTAAAAGGATGATTCGAGTTCGAATGTTAATGAGCTATGTAAAATTATGGGTATTTGTAAATACATATACATATATATATAGAGAGAGAGAGATTAAGAAAGTCATTTTGTAAGACAATTCTCTATTATGGACGTGCCAAAGTATATATTATTGAAAAAATATATATATCCCAAAATGCTTCACAAGATGATTTTATAAAAAAGTGTTTAATACACACAAACAATGAGTAGCTGTGTCCCTTGCCTTACATCCTCAACCCCAAGACCTCAGCTGGGGTTAAGAATGCGCTACAGACATAATCATCGCCAATTCAAATGTACCCTTTTGTACTGTCAAAACATATTGATTCGAGAAAGTACACAGTTTATTACAGAGGAAAGTAGATCACTTGAGATATATTCTGAAGCTAGGCCAAGATACACGACTGTAATCTCCATAGTATCATTAATGTTATATATTAACGTGTTCTAGTTCAGTGTGTACAAATGAATTGCCTGGCTTGGCAGTTGATAAAGGGGAAAAAAAAAATTCTCTCGACCTCAGACCTTCCTGATCTTCTCTTGTTCCTTTGCGTTAAATGCTACCGAAGGCTATATGGACTTGGTTTGCATTTCTTCCTGCCACGGTTGATGTATAGTGTACGTACAGTATATTATAGCCTCAATCAACTTTATATTCCATCAATCTGTGTTCTCCTTCAGTTTGGCCAGCAAGTGATCAACTGTCAGAGTATGTAGATGATCCAGTGTGAGAGTAAATGAAAGCTGTATGACTATACCATACTCCACCAGTGTGTACATAGCCTTGTGTGTGTGACTGAACTATATTTTCATACTAAGATGTTACCGTGGGTATATATACAGTAGTTACCGCCCTCCCGCACCTACTTTATACATGCAATACTTAATTCATTTGACCTCGAGTGACGGCTTTTATGTGCTTGTTTTCAGCCTTGGACAAGTTCGTTTCTTCCATCCTGTAACCCTCCCCATTTAACCCCCTCCCCCCCCCCATTTAGAAACAAAATAAAACAATTTTTGTATCATTTTGGAATGATCAATAATTATGCAGTAAATGTAAAAATAAGACTAAATAATTCTTCGTGAAAATATTCATTAATATATATGACAAAAGTTTTGGGTGAGATGGGTATAAATTGGGTATGAAAACATAAGAATGTAAGTAACTACAGAAGGCCTATTAGCCCATACTTTCTCTTCCTGTTTCTATGTTAGTTCGGGGATCTTGAAGTGGGTAGAATATAGTTATGCGTTAATTGGCTGTTGATTGCTTGTGTTGACTTTTTTATGTGTAGTGTCTCGCTGATATCGAGTCTCCTGTTATCATTGTATCTATCGATGATTCCTGTGTTGCTTGTTAAGATTTCTCTAGATTTCTCTGTTAAAAGAGAAATCTTAACAAGCAACACAGGAATCATCGATAGATACAGCAATAGCAGGAGACTCGACATCAGCGAGACACTACACATCAAAAAGTCAACACCAGCAATCAACAGCCAATTAACGCATAACTATATTCTACCAACTTCAAGACCCCGAACCAACATAGAAGCAGCAAGAGAAAGTATGGGCTAATAGGCCTTCTGTAGTTGCTTACATTCTTAAGTTTTCATACCCAATATATATATATATATATATATATATATATATATATATATATATATATATATATATATATATATATATATATATATATATATATATATATATATATAGTGTGTGTGCAAATTAACAAAAATTATCGTTGGTTCTTTGTACTTTCCTCAGGTCCTGTAACGTTCACTGCCTTGTTTGCTTGTTTTTTACTTAGATTATTTTGCATTGTTATTTTAATATTCAAACTTCTTGAACCAAAATTAACAAATTCATATATGAATTTCTTATATTATTTTGTCAATTTATAACGACAAATTACACTACAATAAGTGTATGCAAACGATATGAATGTTAAATATTTTTTTAACAAAGCATAAAGTAAACATTAGTTTTTATGTTTAGAACTTCTGGCTTTATGTTTTTTCTTAAAATGTCAAGTGGAAAGTTGAAATGTTTTAGTAAAAATTGTTCATTATATCGTAAAATTGCTGGTTTTGGTTAGATCGACGACTTCTACACCCGAAAATATTGCCTTTCCTAATATGCATATTTAACTTCAAATGTCAATAGTGGGATGACTGGTGTTGCTTATTTGTAAATAGATGCCTCATTATAGTTTTTTATATTGCAAGAGAAAATAGACTGCTACTGTACTAGATGACTTCAACAGACTTTATCTTGAAATGCCCACTAGTTACTACCCACTGCACAGTACACACTATTTTGCTGTAACTTCAGAGACGCCTGTATGATTGATGCAACGTCTGTACAGAAATCTTTAGCAAAAGTTTAACACTACTCTAATATTTTTTAATTTGATCCAACTGGCTTTAAGTCAAGTATCTTTTATTTTATGTGTTTTAACAGACTAAAACCTATTGACCATGTTAAATCTATTTAATACTGTAAACAGTCTTTAGTGCACTAGTTTTACTTTTGTTAAGAAATAAGTCAAATTCAGCAGATGGCCCTCAGTGTACATTAGACGAGCATTGTGGTAGTTGACACGGAACTATGCGTTAAAGGCAAAGCTGTAGATCTAACTTTTTTTCAGTGAAAGAATTCAGTAATTAAGCTCATGGCTTAGCAGTGATTCCACTCTTAAGGCCTCTTGAATGTAATTATATAGAAAAATATGCGAGTTTTACTTATACAGTATATGTATATAATATCCGATGTAGTTATTGTAGCTACATCTATGTAAATACTGTATCCTAATAATATAGGCGACGAGCAAGTCTGATTTTTCAGTTGCTAAAACTCACGTATTTTGTAGGAACTTCAGGTTAAACATGAGAGGTGGTCAGCTTGCAAAACTTGTTCAAAATAGCCCCATAAGGCACATTAAACTGTCATACTTGGTAGGATTTATGAGCCTTATTTACTTGTAATAAATTTCCAACAATTTTAAGTTTCTATTCGATGGAAACAGCAAAATACTTTAGCCATCATTGGTTTTATAATGTTAATGGATATGCCGTACTGACTGTGCTTTGTAAATTGTAATCAGAAAGTCTACCGTTGGGAAGGACAATTCATTACCAGACTTTATAAAGTCTTTATAAAGTCACTAAACCAATCACCAGGTGCCTCTCTTGCCTCTGACCAAGGGCGGGTCTCCATACATAAAACTTGTTGGACTCTTAACATTGCCAACATAGATTTCTATTGTCTTCTGTAGAGTCATTTGCACGTGGAGACAAGATGGAAACAACATAACTATAGACACCTGCTATTTTATTATATATCATACAATTAACATTAAATTGTATGATATATATATTTTAACATTAAACCTCCACCAGTGTAACTGGAAATCTGTCTAAATGTTTTGATTTGTATCGTGCAAAAGTATGCCACTGTGCCCTTAATAGCTGAACTATCCATGTAATCAAATTTTTCTTTACGAGTTGACACCCAAGAACAACCTAACAGCCCTCTAGAAATGCCTTGTGGACAACTCTGGTACCTTTTCAGATGATTTTTTTTTGTGTATAGAAATATACATTGGTGGTTCACCTCACAATCAGTGAAAGAGATGATAGCCAATTTACTGATATAGTTTGAAGTTGTATTTGACATTGTTAGTATATAATTTGGAGGATAATACAAGCATGTCCCCTGCTAATGCTTTTGATTCAAGTAATCTCGTAAAAGATTATCTATCACGTACTGAACTAAACAGACAGGATTAAGTAATGCTGCTTGCTTCCACTGACTGCAAAAAAATCAATTTGATCTAATCAAAGAAATTTTGTAGAGTACCTTTACAGCTGGATCCCAGATCATGAGCTGAGTTAATCATTATACTAAAGACGAGACCATTTGGAGTACCAGTCAAAATGTTTTTCTTGTTTTTTGTTCACACTGTATTAAATAAGGTTTCGGCCCAGACATCATACACATGCAGCATAAAACAATTACTGTACAGACACTTGAAAAGCTGATGATTGATTGTGGTGTATTCCACTCATTGTATTCATTGCTATTAAAAACTACATACAAGGACACCCATTTGTGATCTGTGTGCCAGCTGTACAGAGGCAAAAAAAACGATTTTTATAAAAATAAAAAATTAAAAAATATTAGCCATACATATTACAAAAAATAAAAATAAAGAGCTTGTTGTTATTTCATACAAAATGTGTCTTCGATACTAGCCAGCCTATGAACTAGTTTTTGGCCTAGTTCCGCGGCTTGCTAGTGCTAGTCATCCGACTAGAATGAATGTTTATTAGTGCAGATGTATATGCAGCATATTGGTTATACTGTGTGCAAATTATTTCTTGTTTAATAAAATAGTATCGTGGAAATTGTTTTGTTTCAGTTCTTCATGATCAACAATTACAATTCTGACCTCCCTATTTATGAGATGTTAAACCAATTTATAAGATGCTGAGCTATTTGTAGTCATCAGATTATGTCAGAAGATTAATTAGTGTTACAAAACTTGTATATATATGCTGCTCATAATAAATACAAATACAGCATAATATAACTGAAATTATAATTCAAACTAAAACACAATCGACTTGAGAGTGGTCCAGGACGGACCGAAACGTCGTCGTCCCTTCACTTTCTAGTGTGTGGTCTGGTCAACATATTTCAGCCATGTTATTGACTCCTCGTCTGCATAATTAAAACTATTCCTTGCATTATTATGATCAGTTTAAATTCATGATAATTAATTGGTACATTTACTTTAATTTGTTAAATCTGTTAGGGATAAAGCACACAAGAGCA
Source organism: Procambarus clarkii (assembly GCF_040958095.1). NCBI lineage: Eukaryota > Metazoa > Arthropoda > Malacostraca > Decapoda > Cambaridae > Procambarus > Procambarus clarkii. The sequence continues at coordinate 35,669,547 of NC_091166.1, forward strand.
GGTCCCGTGGGAAGAATGAGAAGAGTAACGAATTCAGAGTTGCTTAACTTTTTGCTGGATCTATAATAAACGATGTGACAAGTTGACAAGTTGTCTTTTCAACTCAATGGTGATCCACTGGATTAGCTGTGGCAAGTCCTCGCCCTCAACCAAGGGTAAGATTATACAGCTGGCATACAACTACCATTCCGTCACTGCTCTTCTGCCTGAACAAGCTAAGTTATTCCAGAAAAAGGTGCGTGTCCGGTTTGTTTGGCACCTCAAATATAATTGTCTATTGCCATTGCAGTGCAGGTTTAAGATTATATATAAAAAATGCTATGTCAGAATAGCTGTCTATGAAGAATGGGAGTGTATATGCTGTATCTTGCAGCTTTCCGTAAGAGTGCTACAGGTCTACAATGTGGCATTTTTAACCAAACATTTCATTCGAGTTGTGCAGAACTTCCTTCAAAGTACATTAAATAATGTAACACACCGGATTTGTCATAATGACAGACCGATGTGAACAAATGTAGTCAGACTTATGAGAGAGATACCCGAGGCACAAACCACAAGTAAGGAAATTTGTAAGGAAATTACCAAGTGCAGAGTATCGCAGAGTGGAACACAATGTCCAGCATCACTATCATCAGCAATACTGGGAAGCCAAAATATATCATTGAGAACCACAGTGTAAATACATTGAGAACGTGTAAATAAGAACACACAAATTATGCCAGAGCATAGATGGCTCAAAGGAGTGGGTTGCAAATACAAGATTGGAATAGCATATCTGTGAAAAGAACAGACGAAAAGATGTGTGGATAGTTTAGCAAAGGTAAATGCAAATAAGGAACCAATGGCACATAATGCAGATTTGCACCTCCCAGAAGATACTGGAGTATGTTAAGGAAGGGAGGGTACCATCTTGGAATAGAGTGAAAAATTTTCCAACGCAAGTTCCGTCAACTCTCTTACAAACTGGAATTGCTATGATCTTAATTCCAGGACTTCCACGTGAAAGAAACAGTGCTATAGATGGGAGGAAGTTGATGAAGGTGCAAATATAAGTGAGGCAGCACAACCTGCAGTTTGGGTATATGATGCTGATGAAAGTATGCTAACGTTGAAAGCGTTAATGTTGGAAAATGTTATAAATATATTGGATCAAGTTATCCCAGGCCCATCGATCTCGAACCCATTGTTGATGTGACGACTTATACTGAATTTTGTAACTAGCTCATCAAGATTGTAACTTGCTTAGCTAAATGAATTGTGGGGTTCAGTCCCTGAGCCCATTATGTGCCTCTGTAACCCTTTCCACTACCGCCCATAAGATGGGTATGGGGTGCATAATAAATGAATTAAACTGAACTAAGTTATCCCAGAATCAAGTAGTGTTTTGCTTCAATGATTATCTACATGTTTGCAACATACAAGTCTGTAGACAGTAAGTCACAATAATGTTCCTGAAAATTATACAGCCAACACATCAGAAAATAAAGGAAATGACTTCCTTTATTTACAACAATATGAATGTTGTAAAATGATAAGATAGACCTAACACGGCCAGATTCGCCACAAAGTGGACAAAACAATAGAGAATTTTTGCAAGTCGAAGCCTCATAGCCAACCTTCGAACAAGTATTGTACAGCCACAGAAGGAGGACATGTGTGCCTGGTCAAAACATCTGACTCGAGGGCCACTGATGTCTGGAGTACCTTTTAAAATTCGCAAACTCCTGACATCAGTGGTCCTCGAGTCAGATGTTTTTAAAAGTAATTCACAACTACATAGAGTATTACGGGCTCACTATAGCCCGTGCTAAATGGAAATTTTATTCTGAGTAGCTGAATCTAAAACATACATAGAGTACTAACATTTTTACCACAAAGGGAGTGACTGAACGTGTTCTTTTCACTCTAAGATAATCTTAATATCATGACTCTAAAACCCTGCCCACAATGGCAAGATGGAAGGGAGAACAGTAGTACCAACACTTCCATTCATCCAGACATTTTTTACCTTTAGTGGAATCTCACCGACCTGAAGCAAGGCATAAGTTATTATCAAAAGAAGGCACCAAGCCGGGGAGACTATTTAGCTCCGTCACAGTGTCGCGGGATATTCAAAAGGTGCTAAATATCACTTACGATGTCAATACGAGAACAAAAGGACAGCGAGAGACTTTTTTATTTTGTGATTGGCTTAACACCAGCCAGAATAGCCACTGTTCTATTCTTTCAGATAAACGTCACAATCTGCTTTGGAAAAAGTTCAGTGCCAACTGACAAAAATGATTCCATAACAAAGTGAACTCTCACAGCCAGTACCCACAATGCGTAATAGGGGCTTCATGCGATTTTTTTTTTTTGCCTGAAGGCGAGTTTATTGGGCAGCGTCACTCATCCTGTGAGTGGACACACCGCCATAGTGACAGTATTGGGCAGCGCCAGTCATCCTGTGAGTGGACACACCGCCATAGTGACAGTATTGGGCAGCGCCACTCATCCTGTGAGTGGACACACCGCCATAGTGACAGTATTGGGCAGCGTCGCTCATCCTGTGAGTGGACACACCGCCATAGTGAGAGTATTGGGCAGCGCCACTCATCCTGTGAGTGGACACACCGCCATAGTGACAGTATTGGGCAGCGCCACTCATCCTGTGAGTGGACACACCGCCATAGTGACAGTATTGGGCAGCGCCACTCATCCTGTGAGTGGACACACCGCCATAGTGTCAGTACTGGGCAGCGTCACTCATCCTGTGAGTGGACACACCACCATAGTGACAGTATTGGGCAGCGCCACTCATCCTGTGAGTGGACACACCGCCATAGTGACAGTATTGGGCAGCGCCACTCATCCTGTGAGTGGACACACCGCCATAGTGACAGTATTGGGCAGCGCCACTCATCCTGTGAGTGGACACACCGCCATAGTGACAGTATTGGGCAGCGCCACTCATCCTGTGAGTGGACACACCGCCATAGTGACAGTATTGGGCAGCGCCACTCATCCTGCGAGTGGACACACCGCCATAGTGACAGTATTGGGCAGCGCCACTCATCCTGTGAGTGGACACACCGCCATAGTGACAGTATTGGGCAGCGCCACTCATCCTGTGAGTGGACACACCGCCATAGTGACAGTATTGGGCAGCGCCACTCATCCTGTGAGTGGACACACCGCCATAGTGACAGTATTGGGCAGCGTCACTCGTCCTGTGAGTGGACACACCGCCATAGTGACAGTATTGGGCAGCGCCACTCATCCTGTGAGTGGACACACCGCCATAGTGACAGTATTGGGCAGCGCCACTCATCCTGAGAGTGGACACACCGCCATAGTGACAGTATTGGGCAGCGCCACTCATCCTGTGAGTGGACACACCGCCATAGCAACATGTACAACACTCCCCAATAGGAAGAAAACCCGCTGTTTCTTATCTTACCTGTGTTATCTTCCTCTGTTCATGCGTCATGTGTATGTACATTTGTGTAAATAAATTACAATTATTACTGATGGATAACACCATTATCAGAGACCTTTAAAATAATGAACTGGATTTTATTAACCTAAATCCACGTCTTTAAAAAGTTTGCTGTATTTCCCACAAGTGACAGAACCGCTTGAAGGACAAACTACAATATAGGACAAAAAAAACACGGTTCGGCACGTTTCTTTTCACCTAATGCCTCTGTTCACCTTGCAGTGAATAGGTACCCGAGAGTTTGGTAACCGTTGTGGGGATCCATCCTGGGGGAAGGTCAGTAGTTCGACCTCGATGGGGGGGGGAAGGGGGGGGGGCCTCAATAAAAGCCTAAAGTATATATATACACACACAGACTTCCTGTCCCAACAACAGGAACTATTACATCATCGCCTACCCGCCAAAGCTTTAAATATAAAATTAAGAATTGAGCTAGAAAAGATCTTTAAAGAATAATGGGGATACAGACCATTGACAAGCCGCCGAGTTCATGTCCCCATGGCTGGAGACTGTGGTCCTCGGGTCAGTTCAATAACCAGCTTGGTGACTATGGCGGTCCGAGGCCCACCTGTGGACGACTTGCCGGCCCATGTTAAGAATCGAGGCTCATGCAGGTGCTGTAAAAATAATGGACATATTTAATATCTTATCCAAGTAAATCGGATAATATACATTTCCTATATAATACAAACATTAACAGAGTTACTGCTAGTAAACGTTTTCTTTTAACTTTTACAACAAAGAAAACTGTATCTTTGTGGGTAAACTTTACTAATATTTGTTGTGAATCACTTCAAATTTCAAATTAAAATTTGTATTCAGGTAAAAGTACATGGAAGATAGTTACAAACAATGTTGGATTTATAGATAGAGCTAGTACATACAATACCTAAAGCCACTAATACGCACAGCGTTTCGGGCAAAATCACTTATAAATCACGTTTTAATTAAATGAGAACTAATTCAATTATAATACAATTTTAATGATTATAAAACAGATATTTTATACTTATATTCCAGCAATTATATATGACTGCATCGCCGTGTTTATGTTAGGAATATAGCCTCACTGAATATAATACCGTAATGTCTATACATAGTCTTACAGAGGCCACAAGACAACGAAATAGATCTATTGTAACATTGGAAACTAAATCGATACTGGGACCTTAAAACATCATCATGATATCCACAAGTGGTCAGAAGACTGGCAAATAATGAAGAAATAATTTGGGACAATGAGATGACTTGAACCAGTGTTTCAATGATTCCCAGAAACTTGCCTTAACCAGCTCAGCCACGATAAGAGACAAAGCACTCACCCAGGAATTGCTGAATTCACAGGAAAGGTGTGGAGGCTTCAATAGGCACTGGGAATTCAATATTTTGGGGTTTTTCAAAAGGTTCAGTCATTCAACCATTCAAAAAGGTTGAATGGCTTTTGACCTATTGTGGCTGAGCTGGCTAAGGCAAGCGTCTGGGAATCACCAGAACGCTTTCTTTGTGTACTGAGAAAGTAAGTAATTATCAATAGAAGGCACCAAACTGGGAAGGCTATGTAGCACTGTGTACTGACAAATACTTTTCAGTATTAAAAAATGCAAGACCTTGCACATGTAAGGCATAACAGTGTACATCACAAATATCATAACACTACCATGCAGATTGATAGAGAAAGGGACCTAAGAGGTAGGATCTACAACTCAATGAATGTTGGAGAAGTAGGAGCTGCAATAAAGAAGCCAATCAAATCTTAGAACTAATCAAACGAACCTTTGACTTCAAGGAAAATACAATGGCAATTTAACTGTAATTAAAGCCCCTGATGCGCCCCCATTTAGACTATTGTACCCCAAGCACGGAGACCACATTCAAAAGGGAATATCTGCTTTGGAGAAAGTTCAATCCAGCAACAAAAATCATCCCTGAACCAAGTCAAATCGCATACCAGGGACAGTTGAGGGGCATAAGACGAACAACACTGCAAACCAGGCATGACAGGACTGATCCCATCGAGACCTCTAAAATGCTTGAACAAGTTGGAGGATATTAGTCCAAACCACTTCACCAAAATGTCAGATGTAAAACGAACAAGGTGCACGGTTTCCAGCTCAATAAGCCACAGTGTAGGACAGAAAACAGATACTTTTTCACCCATAGGGTTATAAACACTTGGAAACGTCTACCCGCCAAAGCTGTATATGCCACGACATAGCTTCAGTTTAAAATCCAGTTGAAAAAATCCACAGAAACACTGGAGGGGCCCCTTGACACGCCGCTGACTTCCTGTCCCCGTTGAGGCAACTCGATAGATAGTGGTCCTCGGGTAAATTCAGATAAAACCCAGAAGGTAAATCAAGTCAGCCTCGCACATAAAAACTCTTCCGCAGTTAGCCCATAAATATACATATTTTCTTTGGCATTCATTGTATAAAAAACGTTTTTATAGCACTAACTAATTTAATAATTATTTTGGACACCCATTTGGTTTTACCTAAATTTTCCTTAACACCATATTTGTAGTGGCCTCAACAAGGTCAGGAAGGTGGGAGTTTATCCAAAGTTTCCACCCTCATGTTTCCCGATGGTTTAATTTTCTATTTTCGGAAGCAAGAAGCCCGTTTAATTAGGGATATAGAGACAAGTACTCAATGACTAACCTTCCCCAGAATGCAATCGACGGTCGTCTTGTCACGCCCAGATAATGTATATGTGTAATGTATCGTCTTACCTTACCCCGGAAAAAGCGCAAGTACAAGGTGGTATAGATGACTGTCTAAATCTCTGTCAGTGTCTCCCAGTGCGAGTACAGGAGAGTGCAGGTGACGTAGTTCAGGATTACGGGCTATTTCATGCCCGTGCCACCCCTTGGGTGGCTTAATCTTTATCAGTCATCAATCATAGTTCCGGACGTTATAAGCGAGGCCCTCCACGACGGGGCACACGTCGAGGATGAACACACGAGTGAAAATTATTTGCTTATGCAGGAGGCAAATACATCGTTTTATGCAAGATCTGGCAGACAACGAGCGTGTGAAGTGTACAGGCATCATTAGTCACGCGCCAAAAACGTCTCAACATTAAGAAACTAACCCGGACCATTGATTTGAAACGTGTGAAGGACAGAGACGCTAAATTAAGTCTGTGAAAACACCTGTGCATGTGATTGACGTGGAGGTTCCCAGCCAACAAGTAGCAAGCCTCATTTTCGCGGCCAGGAACCTGTACCACCTTTGAGTGGTTATTTTCTTAATGTTAAAAAAAGTCAACACGTGGTGGGGACGTTGTTGAACATGACTACTGCACCACGGAGATTTATCATTTTGTCATACAGGCGACAATATGAGTGACTACAGGGTTGCAGTAGGCGGTAGTGATGTACTGTGAACCCTGCGTTGTTCACTGGCTTGGTTATCTAGGAACACTGTGTTCCTCTGTATTGTACTACACCCTGTGTGTTTGGCTTGTTCTGTGACACGTGTTTCAATGCTTGTATGTCTGGAAATATTGTAAAATTAAACTTTTCTTAAATATATATTTTTTTGGGTGGTCAATGATTTTTGGTGGTAATTGTTGCTCTGTTGGTCATACTGTTACGTTTTCTGCAAGTTGAGGTTATGCTGTGTAACGGCCGACGTGTTGTGTCTGATTTGGCCTGACACTTGTTATGTAATTGTGCCTGTATTTCGTACTGTATTGTGTGCTAGTGCATTGTTGTGTAGATTTGTTGTTTCATATTGTTCATTTCCAGTGCTTCGTGCGTTCCGTTTTGTAATTGTTTCTTTACCGTGGTTTTCTTGTTTGGGTTTGTATTGTTCTTGTGCCTAGCTTGCCTTGCCGTCCCGCGCCTAGCTTGCCTTGCCGTCCCGCGCCTAGCTTGCCTTGCCGTCCCGCGCCTAGCTTGCCTTGCCGTCCCGCGCCTAGCTTGCCTTGCCGTCCCGCGCCTAGCTTGCCTTGCCGTCCCGCGCCTAGCTTGCCTTGCCGTCCCGCGCCTAGCTTGCCTTGCCGTCCCGCGCCTAGCTTGCCTTGCCGTCCCGCGCCTAGCTTGCCTTGCTGTCCCGCGCCTAGCTTACCTTGCCGTCCTGTGCCTAGCCAGGGTGTGTTGTGTTAGCCTTTCTCGTCATGGGGTCTCTAAATTCTTTCGTGTTTGTGTAATTGTGTTGCTTCACATTTTCATATTCCGTGTAAGGTATATAATTACCGTCATGTTTACTGTTCCTGTTTGGGTCGTGTGTCCTGTGTATCTGGTGTAATGTTTGGTGTTAATAAAATTCCAATATTTACACAACAAATAAAGAGAAGAAACATTGTGGTTTACTGTAGTCAGGGACAAGAGGCATGTTAGGCCTACCGTGGTCCTCCATTGGCCTACGGCTGGTCTTCCCCAAGGATGCCACCTACCAAAGTTCCTTTACTTCGATGTATGCATTTGCTGCTAGATGCAAAGAAACATTGCCCAAAAGTTTCTGTCCTGCTGCGGGAATTGAACCTGAAAGCCTTCGACAATGACAGCGGCGATGACCACTGTACCAAAGGACCTTTAGTGATGGCTTCCGCTTATAATCCCCGTGGCGCACTGGCTAAACACTCGTCCTGCGCTTCGCGAGCGCTTTGGCATGGGTTCGTATTCCGGCTGGTGAGGATTGACTGGGCGCCAATTACTAACTGTAGCCTCTGTTCACCCAGCAGTGAATGGGTATACCTGGTGGTTGAACAATTTGGCGGGTCGTATCCAGGAGAAAATTAGGATTAAGGACGTGCCCGATACGCTATGCTCGCTGGTGGCTGTACAAGACTAAGAACTCTTGACTCGGAAAGCATCCTAAGGATCTCCATCCTTGTTTAGTGCAGAGACACAAGGGAGGACGACCTTGGGCAAGGAACAGGACCGGGATTCATCAAATATTTCTCAGTCTACTTACCGTCTTGGACATCTTTTTCTCAATCTCTGCCGACTTTGTTTACATATAAACAATTTATGAGCTCCGAAGCACCAAGGGGCTATGTATAACCGTAACAACAGTTGATTGGGAAGTTTCGAGGCTCGTTAACTGTTTAATAATTGTAAACAAAGCCGCGAAAGATTGAGAAAAGATGTACGGGTTCGTAAGTACTTGCGTAACTCCTTGTTGGAGCCGCTCCTTGCTTACTGGTTAGTGTACTTAATATGGCCATCATTGGTACTTGGCAATATAGTGCACAAAATATAACCCTACCTGGTCTATGGGGACACTGTCGGACAGGTCTGAAGTAGTCGTTGACGTGTTATTAAGGGACTTCCTAAGGTGGCCAACACGCAGAGGAGTCCATGTTTACCCCTGGAGACGGCTGGACACTCACACACTGGTGGTGTTGCTCTTGCTATGTGTAGTGTCTCCCGCCACACACAGATGGTGCTGCTCTTGTGCGGCGCATACGGCTTTTCAACCCGTCCTCGACTCAAGTCCATTACATCCAGCGGTCGACCCCACAGACGCATTCATAAATTTTAATATGCTGTTCATTCAAAACGGGAATTTTCTCAAGTATAAATTAATATTATAATATATTAGCATATTGTGTATATATAGGCATAGGTTAGCTTAGGTTAGGTGTTTAGGTTCTGTTGGCGATTATTTGTATTTGTAGTACGTGGGTGAAGCATTTATAGCGTTGTGATTCGAACAAAATTCGTCAGTGAAACACTTGTTCCGGATATGTTCGAACGTCAGCAGTTGTGAGTCGTGTGTAAACCGCTTTTCATTCATAAACAGGGGGTTTGGCGGGTGCATGGAATCACTTTTGGATCTTTGTTTGGAGGACGGGCTGTTTATAGAATTGTGGTTCGAACAGAGAACGTGAGTGAAGCACTTGTTCCGGAAGTGTTCGGACGTCATCAGTCAGCCCGTCCTCCAAACAAAGATCCAAAAGTGATTCCATGCACCCGCCAAACTCCCTGTTTATGAATGAAAAGCGGTTTACACACGACTCACAACTGCTGACGTTCGAACATATCCGGAACAAGTGTTTCACTGACGAATTTTGTTCGAATCACAACGCTATAAATGCTTCACCCACGTACTACAAATACAAATAATCGCCAACAGAACCTAAACACCTAACCTAACCTATCCTATGCCTATATATACACAATATGCTAATATATTATAATATTAATTTATACTTGAGAAAATTCCCGTTTTGAATAAACAGCATGTTAAAATTTATGAATGCGTCTGTGGGGTTGACCGCTGAATGTAATGAACTTGAGTCGAGGACGGGTTGGGAGCAGACTACTTGATCACCACAACACAACAAGGTGGACATGGACCTGATTGGCGGTGAGCACAATGGTCAACAATGGTACGTAACGATGATTGACGGGGAATAGTTAACTATGTTCCCATAACACTAAATATTTCTATGGGAATAATTGCCACAAACTCCACAATAATGTCTCTCTGTCTCTCTCTCTCTCTCTCTCTCTCTCTCTCTCTCTCTCTCTCTCTCTCTCTCTGTGCCTACTGCTGCACAATATATTTTCCAGTTTCACAGGAGGAATATCGCTGGTAAAGGAAAATTAACACATTCGGTTTCGATTACTTTTCTTGTCTAAGTGTTTTCTGTCTGCCAAATTGTTTCCATGAACCATGGAAGTGTGTTGTGTTATGCTGTTGTCTTCCATAACACGTCAACTTACTGGGAAGCTTCAGTCACAGCTCTTGGGTCCCGCCTCGGCTCCTCCTGCCTGCAGGTTTGAGTTGCTTTCACAGTTGTAGAAAAGCGAAGCCACCAAACCACTGCTCCCCCCCCCCTCAACACCACACCTGTCTTTTAGCAAATCAACAAAACACGTGAATTACAACCATGGACCTGGTTCACACCGACCCCTCGCTCACATGTGTTCTCACATGTTGTGGTCTCACATGTTGTGGTCTCACATGTTGTGGTCTCACATGTTGTGGTCTCACATGTTGTGGTCTCACATGTTGTGACGAGTTGTAACTCGTCACAACTAATAATAGTTACAGTTTTGTCTGAATTTAACAATGGATTCATCCTGTGAGCATTAGTGACCCCCATACTCATCCTAGGAGCGATCATGAATTCTATGGCCATCCTGTAAGTGGCAGGGAAATAGGTTAGATAAGTTGCATGAAGTGAACCCCAAAGTTTGTTTAGCTAAGGAGGTTACAGGAGGCTACAGTGAATACAGAATAAATATATATGTGAAGGGTTTAGGCATTACACTCGTGGTCTACAAATTATTTTTTTTTATGTTTATAATTTGTGAGGTAGTTACAAGGGATATGATCTAAGTATTAGCGTAGCCAGCGATACGGTACATTGTTATGTAATACGCCAGTAAGTGACATGCAGAGTAAGCTTAGTTGATGCACTTTATAATTATAGGGAGATAAGACTGAAGGCATCAGGAGTAACCACGGGAGACATCTCCCGTCACGTAGGGTGCAGTTGCACCTCCACAGATCTCCAGTATCAGCTCTTGATACTGGTAATGGCTCCAAAGGGCCACCACTTACGGGCTATTCATGCCCGTGCCACCTTTTGGGAGGCTTAATCTTCATCAATCATCAACTGAAGGCACTCGTGTAGTCCACCTGCCAGTGTGTACCATACTAGGCTATGGTACCCCCCTGCCGGTCCCTAAACAGGATGTAGCGTGCCAGTATGGCCAATAACAAGGTGTCATGCCACATACAGCCCCGCTCCTGTGCCAGATGAGTCCCGTACGGGATCACCATAGCCCGTGCTACTAGCAACTGTTTGTTCCCAGTAGCAGAATCTCAAACAACAGCGAATAACAAGCCAACTGTTGCCCTGACCTTTTCTGTTGACCTGTAAGACAACATTGACACGGCCCGAAGTGGCAACAACCTTCACTATGGATAATATGACACTCGGTCACCCCAGAAATAGCTACCAGAGGGCGGGCCAGCCAGCCAAAGGGGTTAATACCCGCGCGGGTTACAACCCTTCAAATTGAAAACAAATTAGATCTTGCAAATCTGGTTTGATGCAACTCCTTGGGTGTCTGCATTCCTATGAGCTCTTAGGTTGCTGAAAACAGGTTATTGATCCTTGCAACTGTCACGCACCTGACGTGCCGCCCTGTCACGGCTTCTCACGTGACACCTTCCGGCGGCAAGTGTGTGGGAGAGGTACGAGGTCGACCTCCATGTGGAAAAGGTCAAGAGGAAGTCTTCAAGAGGTCAGTGCATGGCGCCCCGAGGGAGACCACGACCAGGAGCACAGGAGGAAGGTTTGGCAGGTGGTGTTGACGACCTGTAATGCTTGCCCACCTGTCACCCACGCCACCACCCACCTGTCACCCACGCCACCAGCCATCTGTCACCCACGCCACCAGCCACCTGTCACCCACGCCACCAGCCACCTGTCACCCACGCCACCAGCCACCTGTCACCCACGCCACCAGCCACCTGTCACCCACGCCACCAGCCACCTGTCACCCACGCCACCAGCCACCTGTCACCCACGCCACCCCCACCTGTCACCCACGCCACCAGCCACCTGTCACCCACGCCACCAGCCACCTGTCACCCACGCCACCAGCCACCTGTCACCCACGCCACCAGCCACCTGTCACCCACGCCACCCCCACCTGTCACCCACGCCACCCCCACCTGTCACCCACGCCACCTGTCACCCACGCCACCCCCACCTGTCACCCACGCCACCAGCCATCTGTCACCCACGCCACCAGCCACCTGTCACCCACGCCACCCCCACCTGTCACCCACGCCACCAGCCACCTGTCACCCACGCCACCCCCCACCTGTCACCCACGCCACCACCCACCTGTCACCCACGCCACCCCCACCTGTCACCCACGCCACCACCCACCTGTCACCCACGCCACCACCCACCTGTCACCCACGCCACCACCCACCTGTCACCCACGCCACCAGCCACCTGTCACCCACGCCACCAGCCACCTGTCACCCACGCCACCAGCCACCTGTCACCCACGCCACCCCCACCTGTCATTAACGACCTACTGAGAGCCAGAGAGCAACAATAATCAATATACTGCTCATCTTGCGAGCCCCACACGACCAGCTGGTGATGGTGGGGTTTAGACTGTATACAACACATTGGAATTACTCTCCAGCGCCAGCGGGTGTGACCGGTCGGGGTGGTGCCTTCAGGACACTGTGACAGAAGCCATCTCTTCACTCCCGCTCCTCCTCGCCCTTTGACCTACTCCAAGTGAACAATTACGTGTTCTTTACGTGACCTAGATATGAACAAACCGTTCATGACAGTTGGCACTGAAGAGCTTCAGGGAGAGAACGAAAGGTCTTGAACACATGGAAATAGAATGCATGGGGGGAATTGCGTAAAATCCTGGTTTGTGTCTCGGAGAGGCTGCAGGGTCCAAGTAAGGTCAGTAGAATTTCTGGTTGCAATTCTTCTTACCATGCCTGCCGTAGCTCAGTCGATTAAGGCAGCGTCTGAGATGCTCTCGGACGTAGGTTCGAACCCTCGTCACGGCCCTTGTGGCTTTGTTCAGTTCACCGGTAATCTGCGTCACATCTGGCCAGCACTTAAGAGGGTCCCGAATTACAGTCCAACTGAGTTGACTATAGTTTATATATGGCTTACGTTAAGTATATAGTCAGGTCCCTCCCAGGTATATCCCTGCTACATCCAGGTCTCATATAGTCAGGTCCCTCCTAAAAATTCCACAGGTTCACAACCATTCAACCGGTTGAGGGCGCTCCACCTCCCTGTCTCACACAGTCGGAGTAGTGAACCAACGCTCACGACAGGGGCGACTACCCACGAATGGGGTGACTGGTAATTAACTGCCATAACCTAACTGTGAGTTAACTCGTTCTTGCTGGGGACCCGGAACATACCCAGCTCGGTATAAACCCTAACTGTAAACAAATAATTTAATTAAGTATAAAAATAGAAGAAATGGAATATTAATAACAAATTTAAATCGTCAAAATTTTTAAAATTATTTAATTTATTTTGTATTCAAGTAAAATATTATATAATTTATCATTACACAACAAGCCGTTTATATTATAGAGTATATAATGTAAATTTAAAATGATTAATGCTAGGCTATAATTATTAACTTTTCGTAAACGAATGAACTGAAGTCCTTGAAATCTTGTAAATTAAGATTTAACAAAGGAACCATTTTGCAAATAAGGTTTTGTAATTTAAATATATACATCTGTTATTCCAACCACACCACCACAGGTTATAAATAGGTTTCAGCAGTCACATTGTGTCGTCATATTCATTGCATGCCTCAATATACAAGCTCTAGCTCTTGTGTTCCGACACAGTACACTCAAAATGTTAATGATTTGTGCAAGTTGCTATGAATTAATCATTTTATTCTGATTTTAAACTATCCCAGCTCTATCCAGCCTATACTAAGCTACCCAAAAAACGTCTAGCCTATCCCCACACCTGTAGTACACTATAGTACAGCGCACTCCCAGTACCTATCCTTGTACCGGGGACACTCCCAGTACTTATTCTTGTACCGGAGGCACTTCCAGTACCTTTACTTGTACCTGTGACACTCCCAGTACCTATCCTTGTACCGGGGACACTCCCAGTACTTATTCTTGTACCGGAGGCACTCCCAGTACCTATACGTGTACCGGGGGCACTCCCAGTACCTATCCTTGTACCGGGGACACTCCCAGTACTTATTCTTGTACCGGAGGCACTCCCAGTACCTATACGTGTACCGGGGACACTCCCAGTACTTATTCTTGTACCAGGGACACTCCCAGTACCTATACGTGTACCGGGGGCACTTCCAGTACCTTTACTTGTACCTGTGACACTCCCAGTACCTACACGTGTACCGGCCCGGTACACGTATAAGTGCACCTATAAGTGTGCCAGGGACACTCCCAGTACCTAAAAGTCGCCCATTTTTTTTTAATTGCCATTCCTTAACTCGTGCCAGTCACTAGAGACTAAGCACGAGTGACTGTTGTTCACAAGGAGCCAACTGTATATAATTGTCGAAAAGTGTGTAAACTGACGAAAAGTGTAAATTATTGAAACGTGTGTAAATTGATGAAAAGTGTAAATTGTTGAAAAGTGTGTAAATTGATGAAAAGTGTAAATTGTTGAAACGTGTGTAAATTGATGAAAAGTGTAAATTGTTGAAAAGTGTGTAAATTGACGAAAAGTGTAAATTGTTGATAAGTGTGTAAATTGATGGAAAGTGTAAATTGTTGATAAGTAAGAGTTGCAGGAGCTGCTGCTGCTGTTAACAGTATCAAACACAACCGAGTCAGTACTGAAAAAATAAAGCTAAAACCCACACTTAAATATTCCCAGGCCTAGTATAGCACATGTGTACTATACTAGGCGTAAGAGAGCGCGTATTAGGGGCTGGCATTGCTAGGAGAGGCTATAGGCTAAGAGAGCGCGTATTAGGGGCTAGCATTGCTAGGAGAGGCTATAGGCTAAGAGAGCGCGTATTAGGGGCTAGCATTGCTAGGAGAGGCTATAGGCTAAGAGAGCGCGTATTAGGGCTGGCATTGCTAGGAGAGGCTATAGGCTAAGAGAGCGCGTATTAGGGGCTAGCATTGCTAGGAGAGGCTATAGGCTAAGAGAGCGCGTATTAGGGGCTAGCATTGCTAGGAGAGGCTATAGGCTAAGAGAGCGCGTATTAGGGGCTAGCATTGCTAGGAGAGGCTATAGGCTAAGAGAGCGCGTATTAGGGCTGGCACTGCTAGGAGAGGCTATAGGCTAAGAGAGCGCGTATTAGGGCTGGCATTGCTAGGAGAGGCTATAGGCTAAGAGAGCGCGTATTAGGGCTGGCATTGCTAGGAGAGGCTATAGGCTAAGAGAGCGCGTATTAGGGCTGGCATTGCTAGGAGAGGCTATAGGCTAAGAGAGCGCGTATTAGGGCTGGCATTGCTAGGAGAGGCTATAGGCTAAGAGAGCGCGTATTAGGGCTGGCATTGCTAGGAGAGGCTATAGGCTAAGAGAGCGCGTATTAGGGCTAGCATTGCTAGGAGAGGCTATAGGCTAAGAGAGCGCGTATTAGGGCTGGCATTGCTAGGAGAGGCTATAGGCTAAGAGAGCGCGTATTAGGGCTGGCATTGCTAGGAGAGGCTATAGGCTAAGAGAGCGCGTATTAGGGCTAGCATTGCTAGGAGAGGCTATAGGCTAAGAGAGCGCGTATTAGGGCTAGCATTGCTAGGAGAGGCTATAGGCTAAGAGAGCGCGTATTAGGGCTGGCATTGCTAGGAGAGGCTATAGGCTAAGAGAGCGCGTATTAGGGGCTAGCATTGCTAGGAGAGGCTATAGGCTAAGAGAGCGCGTATTAGGGGCTAGCATTGCTAGGAGAGGCTATAGGCTACGTCGAATGCTTATGTTGTGGTTCGAGGTTTCCGTTGTGTGTCCAAATTCAGGCAGTCGCTGGTCCCAACTTCCTGAACGTGGGAAGTTGTTAAGAATTAACTCACGATTGCAATCAGCGTTCCAGAAATGTTTCCATCTGTGACTGCAGGAAACGAGAGCTTGCATGCAACAGAAGCTTCTCTCTTGGCCGTGCTTGTGATGTTCCTGTGTGTCTGATGGCCAGTGGCACGCCTTGCAATACGCCCCCCCCCATGGCACACCTTGCAATACCCCTATGGCGAGGGCATTAATAACAGTATCAGTACATTGGAGACTTTCGGCGCCGTAAAGAAGGGGGAACCTGCTGCATGGGTAACAGCTTTTCCGTATTAACCTACACTGGCTTTGTGCCCTGGAGAGGGGGGGACTTGCTGCATGGGTAACAGCTTTTCCGTATTAACCTACACTGGCTTTGTGCCCTGGAGAGGGGGGGGGGGACTTGCTGCATGGGTAACAGCTTCTCCTCCGTATTAACTTACCTTGGCTTTGCGCCCTGGAGAGGCCACTCCAGAGCGCAACTCCATAGTCTCCTGAGACTATTGTGAACAACAGTAGTCAGTCCCATCTAACATAGGCAAATTGGGCAGTTACCCCAGGGGCACCATACTACAATATTGTTCATGAGTTAGGTGAGGTTGTGGTTTTCTATTCAGTTCTTCAGGTAAACTCAAATATTCACAATATATTTGACTACGATTTAATACTAAGTGAAAATAAGTACAATTCCTAACTGCTGTGAATAGTACATAATTGCACTTATTTGTCTCCTTACATTTACCATCCCATTTTTGGAGGATGGGCTGTCATGAGAGCTCTCTTGGCAGAGTGGATAATTTATCGACCGCTTGGAAGGCCTGGGGTTTAAATCCCTTTTCAAATTATATATGTAAATAATGTGTGCATAACTATCTGAAGGTAATCCTGTACTTTAGTGGACGGGCTGGACCTATTCGTCTGGGATAGGGCCCTCAGTCCCTAAGCTTTGCCCTGGGTCTAGTGTTGATAAGATGGTCCAGGCAGTAGTAACTTGTATATCTGAAATAACCACACGAAAGCCATGTCTCTAAAAAAAACCATCGTTGCACGTATCTGGTGACCTTTGACCCCTGCCTCTGTAACCCCCCCCCCCCTCAGTATCACACTATACATTACATTCACAATTCTTTCATAATGCCGTTTTGGGTTACATTACGAGGGCAAGCTCTTAGTGAATTTAACTGTATATCATATGAACGAACCCCGGTAGTGTATGGGCAATACTATATTTACAACTTTATATATTGAAATAAATCATGTTTGATGTCGTATAATGTATATTTGTTTATTAATCTGCAGCCTAATGTAAAAATTTGTTTAATGGTTGTAGCCTAATTTAAGAGATTTGGTTATTAAAATCTGTTATCTAGATCTTGTGTTTTCACTGTGTTGTGTGACAGTGAATAGCTCACTGTTAGTCATATCACGGTGCCTTGGTGCTTAACAATGAATATTAGCACCATTTTCACTGTCCTGTGTGGTTACCCACCTTTCCATTACCTTTGAATGATTCCGAGGATCACCGTTCCCGCGGCCCTGTCTCTGACCAGGCCTCCTAATTGGTAGTCTGGTCAACCAGGCTGTTGGACGCGGCTGCTCGCAGCTTGACGTATGAGTCACAGCCTGGTTGATCAGGTATCCTTTGGAGGTGTTTGTCAAATTCTCTCTTGAATACTGCGAGGGGTCGGCCAGTTATGCCCCTTATGTGTAGTGGAAGCGTGTTGAACAGTCTCGGGCCTCTGATGTTGATAGTTCTCTCTTGAACACTGTGAGGGGTCGGCCAGTTATGCCCCTTATGTGTAGTGGAAGCGTGTTGAACAGTCTCGGGCCTCTGATGTTGATAGTTCTCTCTTGAACACTGTGAGGGGTCGGTCAGTTATGTCCCTTATGTGTAGTGGAAGCGTGTTGAACAGTCTCGGGCCTCTGATGTTGATAGTTCTCTCTTGAACACTGTGAGGGGTCGGTCAGTTATGTCCCTTATGTGTAGTAAAAGCGTGTTGAACAGTCTCGGGCCTCTGATGTTGATAGTTCTCTCTTGAACACTGTGAGGGGTCGGCCAGTTATGCCCCTTATGTGTAGTGGAAGCGTGTTGAACAGTCTCGGGCCTCTGATGTTGATAGTTCTCTCTTGAACACTGTGAGGGGTCGGTCAGTTATGTCCCTTATGTGTAGTGGAAGCGTGTTGAGCAGTCTCGGGCCTCTGGTGTTGATAGTTCTCTCTCTGAGTATCCATTGCTCTTCAACGGGGGTATTCTGCACATCCTGCCATGCCTCATGGTCTCATGTGGTGTTATTTCCATATGCAGATTTGGAACCAGCCCCTCTAATATTTCCCCGAGTGTAAATTATTATGTATCTCTCCCGCCTGTGCTGTAGGGAATGTAGATTTAACATTTGTAAGCTGTCCCAATAATTTAGATGTTTAATTGAGTGAATACCATCAGTAAAAATTCTTTGCACGCTCTCCGGCACTATTACTTACTGGTCTCTAATCGTTAGGAAATTAAGATATATCTTCCTACTTTGACAGTAATGCCTGTTGAGCGCATTTTATGTGCAATAACATCATGGTCACATTTGTCGAAAGCTTTCGCGAACTCTGTGTAAATTACATCAGCGTTTTGCTTGTCTTGCATGGTAGCTAAGATCATGTCATAGTGGTCCAGCAATTGTGAGAGGCAGCAGCCTCTCGCAATTGTTTCTCTAGAGCCCCTCTATTGTTTTAACTCCATATTGTCGAGAGTTATGTAGAGGCTGTGAGTCCATGGGTTTTGTGATCTTACTTCTTATGACTCTTTTTTTTTTAAGATTTTTATGATGTGTGAGATTTTTTTGCCTTTTATTTCCTCCTTTATGGAGTTGTGGTAGCCTTGCTGTTTTGGGTAAGTGTGGCAGTGAATATGAGCAACATCTGGTCAGGCTTAGATGTGGCCTGGTCAGAGACCGGGCCGTGGGGGACACTGATCCCAGAAATCTTCTTCAACTTGTAGTCTACATTCTCACTGTTCTATTTAGCAGTGAAAATGAGCTTATTCCCATTCCAATCGTCCAACCACTTTGGCTGGAAGGTAGAGCGACGGTCCCGCTTCATGCAGGTCGGCGTTCAATTCCCGACCGTCCACAAGTGGTTGGGCACCATTCCGTCCTCCGTCCCATCCCAAAACCTTATCCTGACCCCTTCCCAGTGCTATATAGTCCTAATGGCTTGGTGCGTTCCCCTGATAATTCCCTCCCTCCCCTCCCATTCCAATAAAACTTAATTATGCACATTAAGCAAAACTGTGAACTATATACATTTTGTCAATAAATATACTATATCAATTAATAATTTTCAACTACAGTTAAAGAGTTTAAATATGTTAAATAGGTGAACCAGATCATAAAATAATCCACAATGCATTCATGAAATATAATTTAGAATACTCCAAGGAGGTCAAATAAGGTTTCAGTATTAATATAAAAATTTGTTTAATGATTGTAGCCTAATATATGAGATTTATTAAAATCTGTAATCTAGATTACAGATTTTTTATAATAATCCTTAAATAATTTTTGTTTGAATACTTGATACTAATATATAATTGTATTTTCATGTGATTATTGATATTAATATAATAATAATGTGAGAAATTAAGCTCTGTCTATCTGGCCCATTATGATAGATAGAGACAGTATATCATAGTGCGACTGCGTCAACACAGTATAAGTGATTTCTTAAGTGATTTAAGGTCTACGGAATTAATATGAAGTTTAATAACAAAATATAGAGTAAATTTCTGTTAGGAAAACCGGTGGCCCACCCAACATGCAGCGTTGTCAGACGTATGATACTTTCCCGCGCTAATGCAACTAGTTCTTCACATTCAAATTCCAGGCATTATTGATCATGAAATATAATATATATCATCAATTTGTAAAGCCAAATTTACTGTATTATTTGTACTAAAAGTTGTAACTGTACTGTGTCATGTATACTATATACAACTTGACACACGTGTAAGACAAGGTGATGAATGAGTTATAAGATAAAACATATGTAATTAATCTGGATTGTATTGTACTTTTCTCTAAAATATTTAAATGAATAAGAGAGTAAATGAGGATAGGTTTCCAAAAATTTTAAGGAGGCGCCACCTCTGTACGACGTGTTTACATTCCATGTGTTCTGCCTGGTGCCAGTGGCAGTCAGTACCGCACGCCAAGTGCGCTGGAGAAGGTGGTGATGTTGCGTCCCGCTGCGGTGTAACTTATCACAGCGTGCCCATTCTAAATAGTGTTACTAACTAGCTCTATAACATGATTTAATACATCATAACCAATTAAGGCCGTGTTTAGAACCTGTTTAATTCTCACGTGTTGATGAATTATGAAGAGTAAACAAAGATTTGTGCATATACGAATTCAGTACTGACAAAGCCAAGGACGTTTGTCATCAACAAACATTTGGATTTACATTATTGAAGCAGAAAACAAACAGTGGATCAGCTGGATGTACCACAAGCCAGGGGCCACCAGCCTCGGATAACAGGTAAAGACGCTTATAAGGGACAACTGAAGACGTTGGCTGGTTATAAGGAACTTTGTTAGCTAGGGGAGCCTCGTTGTTAGCTAGGGGAGCTTTGTTGTTAGCTAGGGGAGCCTCGTTGTTAGCTAGGGGAGCCTCGTTGTTAGCTAGGGGAGCCTGGCTGTTAGTTAGGGGAGCCTGGCTGTTAGCTAGGGGAGCCTGGCTGTTAGCTAGGGGAGCCTGGCTGTTAGCTAGGGGAGCCTGGCTGTTAGCTAGGGGAGCCTGGCTGTTAACTAGGGGAGCCTGGCTGTTAGTTAGGGGAGCCTGGCTGTTAGCTAGGGGAGCCTGGCTGTTAGCTAGGGGAGCCTGGCTGTTAGCTAGGGGAGCCTGGCTGTTAGCTAGGGGAGCCTGGCTGTTAGATAGGGGAGCCTGGCTGTTAGCTAGGGGAGCCTCGCTGTTAGTTAGGGGAGCCTGGCTGTTAGCTAGGGGAGCCTCGTTGTTAGTTAGGGAGCTTTGCAGTAACTAGGGAACCCACACAGTAATTAGCTGAGCTTCGCAGTAACTAAGGCACGTGGTGATTTAGCAGGAATAAGTCTTTCTGTGACAGGTGTCTTGACAGATGAAGGTGTTCTTGTAGATGCCCTGGCAGGTGTAGGTTGTGTTCTTGAAGATGTATTTAGGTTATGTTTTTCAATTTGTAGGTTGTGCTCTCCCAGGTAAGTAATTATCCAAAGGCGCCCAACCTAGAGGATTTAGCACCATGTATATGTGGTATTCAGCTAGGTGTAGGTGTTCTATCAGTTGTAGTTGGTTATAGCAGGTGTAAGGATGACTGGACCCTGTGTTATTGGGAGTAGCACAAGACAACCCTCTTCCCCCCTTCCTTCCCTATTCCCTGCAACGTGTGCTGTGACAAGCATAGACAACACAGCCCCACTTTGCACTGTGGTATTTGAAGAGCGGAAGATATTCCTCCCCCTCTGGGCAGTGTGCTCAGAAGAGCAGTGGGCTACGCTACCACTCCACCCTCTCACCTAGTTTGGATAGTGTGCTGTGGGGAAGCAGTAGGCTAAGCTGTCCGTATCCCTCCTCCTGTAGAATGTGTGCTATGGATAACACTACATTATCTCCCCTCTAGACCGTGGGCATCATAAGACCCCCCTGACCGTGCGTGTCTGGTCGTTTCGGTAGGCTGCATTTCCCGGGCGCGGCACTATTCCCTAATGAACCAACCTCATAAAAAAATATATTATTCAGAAATATTACGAGTCCACGCCGCCACTGCGAGCTGGTATAGAGTGAACAGTACACACACTTTCTATAATAACGACGCTGGGCAGAATATTATTGAAACACGTTGAATAGTAGTCATAATCGATCTCGGAACTGGCATATCGATTTGTGGAGAATGGGGTTATGAAGGGGAGCAGGGGTGTGGTTGTCTCTCCTGGGGGAAATGGCGCGTTTTTATGTTATCAGCGAAAATAAGTTCCATTTAAACTGCATAAAGTCAATTAGTATTTTTCAATTTTACTTTTAGTAAAATTACAATTACCTAAACTGTTATTTGTAAATATTACATATAGTTGTGAGTGTTTGAGAGCACTTAACTCATCAGCCTGATATGAGATGTGTTTAAGCGGCATTTGCATACGAGAACTATGGAACATAGAGAGTTCGTTTAGACTGGTTACCTTGAGGTGTTTTCGGGGCTTAGGATCCTCGCGGCCCGGTCGTCGACCAGGCCTCCTGGTTGCTGGGGGCGAAGAGAACTGTGGATGTTTGTGCATGTGTATTTATAACATGATATTTTTGGTTTGAAGTAAGTTTTTCGTGTTTTTAGGAACAGTATATTGGACTGGTAAGATTATAAGAACCTCGGGTGTTGTCCAGTTCCAAGGAGGATATTTTTCCAGGTTTCTAACGCTAAAATAGGCTATTAGAAAATATTTCTGAAAACATTTTTTTGTATTTTGATGACATTAGATCCGTTGTACATGTTTGTAATATTCTATGCTTGATCAATAACTTCATAACTTACCCCAAGATCGAACAAGTAAGTTGGTCACGCCAACTTATACGAAACAATTACACGAAACAATGAAAATACTCCCTCAGTGTTAGGTTTGATTTGGTATCCTCTGACTCTTGGTATTTTCATCATTGATTTCTGCCCACATCTTGGCTACCACAGTACCCTTAAACTTCATTGCTAGATATCACATTTATTAGTCGTATTAGAAAATCTAAAATTGTATTACCGGAAATCATACTTTGTTTTATAAAACGGTATTTTGTTACAAAATAGTGAATCGGCAAATGGTACCATGTAACTGATGGACCTTTGTAAAATCAGCAATGAAGAGTTTTAATAGTTAAAGATACATGCACTTAATAGTTTTAATTACGAACTTTATATTAATTAAGCAGCCTAATGAGCTCAGATTGAGTAGATTTATGCATTTCAGCATAGGCCGTTGAGATAGAGATCTATGATCATATATCCAGAGCCAAGTATTTGGAGGTTGTCATGAAGGCGAACATGCTCCCTGGGATCACACGAGACAAGGGCCCAAGGTCTTGGATGAGGTTAAGTACCAAGGGGGTGGTGGTGAGTCGGCGGCCCCCTGCTGACTGGAGACAGGCTGAAGTTGCCAGTCTTCCCCCCCTTCTTCCCCCCCCCCCCTCTCTCTCTCTCTCTCTCTCTCTCTCTCTCTCTCTCTCTCTCTCTCTTTCCCACGTATTGCCCTCAGACATGAAGGAATGTAAGATTGTCTTGCTTCGTGAGATCTTAAAATCGGTGTGATTTAGAATTGGAACAATTTGGCACAAATTCGGGAATGTTAATTTGTAAATGACCGTATGCAATGTTACCCAGATTTAACTTGTGCAAGCTCTTAAGTGTTGCTGAAATAGGCTAAACTAGATCAGAGGTCAAGATACTTGTAAAATCTGCTCATTTTTCTGTAATTGGTGCAAGCTCCGCTATTTTGTATGTAAATGGTACAATAACTACAAATATTTCTAAAAATGGCAATAGGCTAAGTCTGTGTAAGCAGTGATAGTGTTGCAAAATTTGCTGTAAATGGAGCTAATTCTACACATCTTGATGAAAATTTTAACAATTTTACACATTTTGCTGTAAATTATGTAAATTTTACACATTTTGCTGTAAATTATTTAAATTTTACACATTTTGCTGTAAATTATGTAAATTTTACACATTTTGCTGTAAATTATTTAAATTTTACACATTTTGCTGTAAATTATGTAAATTTTACACATTTTGCTGTAAATGATGTAAATTCTACACTTTTGCTGTATATGGTGCCTACTTCTCAAGATCTAACGAGGCCTCCTGCTGATGCCCTAATCAACCAAACTGTTGATGCTGGCAACTCATAGACCATAACGTTCGCAATTTTTTTTACGAAACGCCCAACTCTCAGTCTTTCGTGTCCCTTACAAATGTTCTATTGGTTAATCATACTGTCTTGGTGCTTTCTCTCGATAATGGGGTGACGTAGTCTCCGGCCTTGGTGCCTTATTTTGGTAATTACTTACTTTCTATTGATAACTTCTTTTTTCTTCTGTTCGACCAAGTTTCTTGTAGTTGGGTGATTTTTGCCACTGTAGGGATGTCATCATATGCCTATGAGATGACAGCCTATCGATATATTCACAAATCATAAACCTTGATTTATATACATGTCAATATTTTGCAAGTGATAAAAGAGAATGTCTGTTGGTCCGAAGATGGAGACCAGATGCTTGCGGTTAGCCTCCCACAACTTTAGATTTGTGATTGTAAGAATCGTGTCATAAAGGGTCGGTGTCGAATGTCCATGCCCCGCCTTAAGTAGGATTAGCTCCTACTGCGACAACCAATGACTCCCGTGAAGTTTGAAATTGAAATTGAAATAAGTTTATTGAGGTAAAATACACACAAAGGGATGAGGTAGCTCAAGCTATTCTCACCCCGTTCAGTACATCGTGTTAATACATACATAGACACACATCACAAGCAATAAACGTATTACCGAACATTCTGAGAGATAAACATATACATTTCCTCCTTTACACAAGTAAAGTTTGAAATGGGGGGTTTTGTTTTCCATCAATTTGGTGCCTTATTTTGATAATTTATATATTTTGATAATAACAGACAATGTTGCATCATAGCAACAATAATAAATGTAACGTTTTGTTTTTAACGTGTGTGTTTGCTGGCATATGTAGTCCATACTCTGAGAGGGGGGGAAGGGAAGAGAGGAAGATGGGTGAGGTATGAGATATAGAAGGGAGGGGGAGATGAAGACAAAGGGGAGAGAGGAGGGAGGGAGGCAGGGAATCACAGGGGATAGAGGGGGGTAAAAATGGAGAATGGGGGAGGTTAAGATTTGGTGAGGGGAGAGAGAGAGACCCAGGCTCTGCCGGGTAGCCCATCTTTTGTGTAATATATATATATATATATATATATATATATATATATATATATATATATATATATATATATATATATATATATATATATATATATATATATGTCATTAAACACAACAGCATTGTGACCATTAATAAGTTTCTTTTGGATATTTTCCAGTCTACGCAAATATCGTGTACCATCTGGGGGGGGGGTGAGGAAACAGTAGATCACTTAATCTTTCCATTTTTATTGTTTCGATGTTTCGTCAGCAATGTGACAGCTTCAGTTTCAGAACTTCGAAACTTCGTTTTCAACCCTTTTACCCTGTCGTAGCTCAGTCGATTAAGGCAGTGTCTGGGATGCTCCCGGACGCAGGTTCGAATCCTCGTCACGGCCCTTGTGGATTTGTTCATCTTCAGGAGTAAGTACTCTTATGTTGCACAAGCACAGGTAGAGGTATACGGGTTCAGGTATACTGAACTTACAATGAGAAAACTAGACATTTATAAGCAAGGGGGGGGGGGACACTTATAAATGTATAGATTTCTAGATTGCAGAATGATTGATGAAGGTTAAGCCACCTAAGAGGTGGCACGGGCATAAATAACCTATATGAGATTGCAAGTTGATTGATTGATGAAGATTAAGCCACCCAAGAGGTAGCACGGGCATAAATAGCCCGTAAAATTGCAAGTTGATTGATAAAGGTTAAGCCACCCAAGAGGTGGCACGGGCATGAATAGCCCGTAAGAAAAAAAATTGCAAGTTACTGTGCTGCCGGATATATAGCCGAGGATGAGGTGAAGGTAAAGCCCCTCACTTATGGGCCAATTGTGCCACTGCAGCTTTCGAATCTCCTATGCTTCCATGATGGCTGGGGCAGTGTATGTTGGTATGTTTCGTCGTGTTCTCGATGTAGTGGTTTCGAAGAGCAACGCCGAATCAACGTAAGCAACTGGTCAGTAGAACTCCCGGTTGCAATTCTTTTGACCATGCCGTAGCACAGTCGATTAAGGCGCGTCTGGGATCCTCTCGGACGTAGGTTCGAGCCCTAGTCACGGCCCTTGTGGATTTGTTAACGTAAACAACGTCGAACCAACGCCGCTCTTGGATATTATGACCAATGGGGATTGATCGTTGAATAGAGGCTAATGCATTAATCTCACCAAGTTCCTGGCAGAGCCTGGACTACGAGGGTTGGTCATCTTCAGAAACCGCTTGAGTATAACTTCCCTTAAATCTAGTAACACCACGGCAACAAATGTCAGTTAGAGGACCTGGGCACTTGAAGCATGGTTCACCTTGTTATTTGGCCGGCTTGGCGTCCCGCAGGGATTTGGGAGGGTGTACACAGCCCGGGAAGGGGAAATGCTTTTGTTATTGTTTTAGGTTACCCAAAATACGAGGTTGGGGTGGGAGGTAAGCCCCAGCTGCCTGCTCACCCACGGCTCACGCTCACGGGATTTTCTGCTAGCGTGCTATTTTTTTCTATAAGCAATATGCAGAGGAACATGAGCGTGAAGAACACCAGTGGTGCACCTGCCACCGGTTTCAGCCGCTCACAAGGAGCTGTTGTGTGTTCAATTCGGCTAATACACCGTATTTGGTTAGGAATCGAACCGTTCTGTAAAGCACTTGTGATCCTACCTGGATGGGGTTCTGGGGGTTCTTCTACTAGGGGGGGTGCCTGACAGCTGAGTGGACAGCGCTCGGGATTCGAAGTCCTAAGGTTCCGGATTCGATCCCTGGCGGAGGCGGAAACAAATGGGCAGAGTTTCTTTCACCCTGATGCTCCTGTTCACCTAGCAGTAAAATAGGTATCTGGGAGTAAGACAGCTGCTACGGGCTGCTTCCTGGAGGTGTGTGACAAAAAGTCCCCCCCGGCCTGGTCTAGGACCGGGCCGCGGGGACGCTAAGCCCCGAAATCATCTCAAGATAACCTCAAGATAACCTGTAGATACTCCCCAAGTCCAGCCTGCTTGACTTGATACTGACGTTTTCTGGATATAGTCCTCGATTGGTTGGCTAAGTTGCTTAGGTTTGCACGTTTCTGGTTAGGCCTCTCCGTATTAATACATTGTATTTTTGATGGAGTGGCAAATTGAAAGAACAGGTCTGACACGCTAGCCAAGTATTGGCTTAATTTGTTAATTGCTTATGTACTTGTTTGCGGGCCATTGGGTCAGGCTCTGTGAAATGATTATCTTGAAATGATTCCGAGGTTCAACGTCCGCGTGGCCCGGTCTCTGACCAAGCCTCCTGGACCCTGGTTCACGAAGCAGTTACGCAAGCACTTACGAGCGTGTACATCTTTTCTCAATCTTTGGCGGCTTTGGTTACATTTATTAAACAGTTTACAAGCATGAAAACTTCCCAATCAACTGTTGTTATTGTTATAAACAGCCTCCTGGTGCTTCGGAGCTCATCAACTACTTAATAATTGTAAACAAAGCCGCCAAAGATGAGAAAAGATGAACAGGTTCGTAAGTGCTTGCATAACTGCTTCGTGAATCTGGCCCCTAGGGTGCCATGAGTCTCTAACGAGACCAACTGGATAATTTACCTTAGTCTTGAGGACGGTAGAATGTACATGGCTGTTAATAGTTGGCTGAGTGTTTGATATGTAGTGCTTCGGCTATGTCTAATTTTCTTTCGTTGTTAAATCTGTCTATTATTTTGATGTTGCTCAGGATATCTATGGTGATAATTTGTAAGTCAATGGTTGCTGAGGAAATCCACAAGGGCCGTGACGAGGTTTCGAACTTACGTCCGAGATCATCCCAGACGTTGCCTTAATCGACTGAGCTACGACATGGTCAAAAGAGTTGCAAGCAGAAGTTCTACTGATGCATCACGCTATTGTGATATCTGTGTGTATGGTTGCTGGGGTTATGTTTCACCAAGTCTGTTCCTGTCCATTAGAGTTACAGATTACTCGTTGCCAAATTGTCGCGCCCTTGCACAAGAAGACCTTCAGATGACTAGTGCCTGGACGTTTCTTAAATAGAGGTAAACAAAAATAAAAGTGAGGGCACACAACAAACATCAATGACAGCCAACAGGATGAACAACCCAGCGGGTTTTCTTCCTTTTGGGGAGTGTTGTACATGCTGCTCTGGCGGTGTGTCCACTCACAGGATGAGTGACGCTGCCCAATACTGTCACTATGGCGGTGTGTCCACTCACAGGATGAGTGGCGCTACCCAATACTGTCACTATGGCGGTGTGTCCACTCACAGGATGAGTGACGCTGCCCAATACTGTCACTATGGCGGTGTGTCCACTCACAGGATGAGTGACGCTGCCCAATAAACTCGCCCTTCGGGGCAAAACTAAAAAAAAAAATCAATGACAGCTCTACAATGTAACCATCCTCCCTGCCTCTTATCCCAGTGTGGTACTTAAACCAACTCGCACTCTACAAACACGACAAAAATCTTGAAAAGTGTGTGTGTCCTACACTAGTCTACATTTTGTTGTGGTTCTGTTAAGGGAGACAATAGAGAATGGCGGAAAACAGTGTGTATTCTCCCAGCTGCAGGTCATAGGTATGATCCTGTGAAGCAGGCATGGTGGCACTTCTCCTTCACCACCACACGACCCGTCACAGATGACCTGGATTAGCCAAATCCTCTCTGGGATTCCCGCCCACACGGCTAGGGAACTGGGGGCCCCACCCCAAGCCTTAAATATAACTGTGGCCCTGTGGTAAGCCACTACACACTAAATATACCTAATTAGGGTGGTAAACTTCGGTCATTTAAAGGTTATATGATAGAATGCCTGAGATGTAACTTTAAATTGTACCAATGAGTGTTGATGGATTGGTGTTAGGGGTAAATGAGTGAAGCCAAGCTTCAGAACCTTTTAAAGAAGGTTACTTGTAACAAGGCGTGAACCAGCTGTACAGCCAATCAGCTGGTGTAACAAGGTATGAACCAGCTGTACTGCCACGCAGCTGGTGTAACAAGGCGTGAACCAGCTGTACTGCCAATCAGCTGGTGTAACAAGGCGTGAGCCAGCTATACTGCCAATCAGCTGGTGTAACAAGGCGTGAGCCAGCTGTACTGCCACGCAGCTGGTGTAACAAGGCGTGAGCCAGCTGTACAGCCACGCAGCTGGTGTAACAAAAACATCGAGCGTGGCTGATGGCGATAATCACAGCTCAAGATGGACTCTGTCCTCCTAAGATGTCCTAACGTCAAGAAAACTGTCAATTTAAAGTGTCCTCTCCTAACCTACCAGAGGACCCAAAACAGAAAACGGGACAGTACGTCAACTTCGCCAGCCGAGTCCATTTTCTAGTGCGACCATTTTTGGCCGTATGCAACGCATACGTGCGAAAAGCGACGTTCTGTGTAAGAGGACAAGTTGGTGTGTCAGCTGATGAACATACGCAGACAACAGCTGTTTCTCGCAGGTGTTATCCCACACGCCACAACCAGACAAAACATCTGCCACCATAACATTATGACATCATATTAATGTCACCCTCCTTATGCATACTATATGCAGGGTTGGGTTAGATTGCTTTAGGTAAGATTAAGTTGACCAGACCACACACTAGAAAGTGAAGAGACGACGATGTTTCGGTCCGTCCTGGACCATTCTCAATCGACTTGAGAATGGTCCAGGACGGACCGAAACATCGTCGTCCCTCCACTTTCTACTGAGTGGTTTGGTCAACATATTTCAGCCACGTTATTGTGACTCCTCGTCTGCAAGATTAAGTAAGGATGGGTTAGGGTTGGATGGATTACTTTAGGTTTGGTTTATTTAAAGAGTAGTGATGACTTGGGCAGGACTAATTTTCTCAGGTTTTGGACCCTACTCCCACAGGCGGTTAGAACGAACCCCACACAATATATGACTTTATATAGCAGCATATCATAGAAGACTATGACCAGAATTAAGAATCACTGCTAAAAACTAAAAGATTTTAAGTTGCTACTGAAGAAGGCCTAGTCCACGAGACAAACAAATGTTGGAGTGACCTGTGTGTGTGTGTGAATGCGGACCGCTTCCAGCAATAGCCTCAATGATCAAAATATCCGGGAAACCTGTTTTCGAGAGAACACCCCTCTAGACCGCCTACATGTACAAGTGGAACAAACGTATACCTGAAGCATACATGAACCATACCTGAAGCATACATGGAGCATACCTAGAGCATACATGGAGCATACCTGGAGAGAGTTTCGGGAGTTCCTTTACTCCCCAAGCCCGGCCTGAGGGCAGGCTCGACTTGTGATAACTTGGTCCACCAGGCTGTTGCTTGGAGCGGCCCGCAGGCCCACATATCCACTACTGTATACAATGTATCGTAGCTAAACTAAGCATGAAAGCACAGTAGGCCTACCTACTGTTCATTGGCAAGTTTTCATGCTTGTAAACTGTTTAATAAATGTAACCAAAGCCGTCAAAGATTGAGGAAAGATGTACACGTTCGTAAGTACTTGCGTAACTGCTTCGTGAATCTGGTCCATGGTTATCAGGGAAGCTGATCCCAGGCCAGGGTACAAGAGTATAAGAACTCTCGAAATGGTCCACAGGCATTACGGGCTATTCATGCCCGTGCCACCTCTTGGGTGGCTTGATCTTCATGCTAATCTTTAAAAAAACATGTTGAACCGAAAGAAATCGAGCTCTGTAGCTGAGCCGTAGTTTATTCACGTTAACAGGGAATGGTTAGTTTAGCTTCTATCCTTTGGCATGAAAATGGGGGGTTTTTCAAGCCACGTTCAACCCTGGGTTGATGATTGTTGCAGTAGAAGCAGGCGATAAATGATACAAAGATAGGAAATATTATTATTGTTGTTGTTTTAGATTCAGCTTTCCGGAACAAAAAGTTCCAAGTAGCACGGGCTATGGTGAGCCCGTAGTGGACTTACCTGGCACAGGAGCGGGGCAAGTAGCACGGGCTATGGTGAGCCCGTAGTGGACTTACCTGGCACAGGAGCGGGGCAAGTAGCACGGGCTATGGTGAGCCCGTAGTGGACTTACCTGCCACAGGAGCGGGGCAAGTAGCACGGGCTATGGTGAGCCCGTAGTGGACTTACCTGGCACAGGAGCGGGGCAAGTAGCACGGGCTATGGTGAGCCCGTAGTGGACTTACCTGGCACAGGAGCGGGGCAAGTAGCACGGGCTATGGTGAGCCCGTAGTGGACTTACCTGGCACAGGAGCGGGGCAAGTAGCACGGGCTATGGTGAGCCCGTAGTGGACTTACCTGGCACAGGAGCGGGACAAGTAGCACGGGCTATGGTGAGCCCGTAGTGGACTTACCTGGCATAAGACCGGAGCAAGTATAGCACGGGCTATGGTGAGCCCGTAGTGGACTTACCTGGCACAGGAGCGGGACAGGTAGCACGGGCTATGGTGAGCCCGTAGTGGACTTACCTGGCATAAGACCGGAGCAAGTAGCACGGGCTATGGTGATCCCGCAGTGGACTTCCCCGGCACAAGAGCGGGGCTGTAACTTGCTAACATTATTAATTACTCTTGCTGTTATTGCTAGTGTGGGGAACACATCAGTGGGATGCATGCCTCTCGTTATTGACTTTCCTGCTTTGATGGGGTGATTAATGTTATTGAAAGTTAATTGTACTAAATGTTTTTACTGGTGGATCATGTATTGAACACGTTTATAAAAGGTATATATTGATTATATGAAGTGTGTGATGGTAGTATGGTGAAGGGGTTTCTATCACCAGTGATTCAGGTACATGACAAATATGTAGCTATAGTTTGTCATGAATTGACAGGTGAGTACTACATATACATGTATATTTACCTATGTGCAATGAAATCACAAGAACATAAAGTTGACCAGACCACACACTAGAAGGTGAAGGGACGACGACGTTTCGGTCCGTCCTGGACCATTCTCAAGTCGACAATCGACTTGAGAATGGTCCAGGACGGACCGACGTCCTGGTCGTCCCTTCACCTTCTAGTGTGTGGTCTGGTCAAAATAATTTAGCCACGTTATTGTGACTTATCGCCTGCAAGAACATAAAGTGTCTATGCGGAAGTATTGGAGCCGTGCTATGGGATTGAACACGCGATTCAGTATGACCATAATCTATCCATGATCTATCCATAAAAGATCCATGCCTTCTGTTTATGATTTTTGTGTAGCGAAATATTGTTACTAAAATACAGAAAACACAGGTAACAGGGAAGGGCTCAGTCTGTGACACACTCACAGGCTGTTTTATCTTGGTTATCTTGAGTTATCTTGAGTTGATTTCGGGGCTTTTAGTGTCCCCGCGGCCCGGTCCTAGACCAGGCCTCCACCCCCAGGAAGCAGCCCGTGACAGCTGACTAACTCCCAGGTACCTATTTACTGCTAGGTAACAGGGGCATTCAGGGTGAAAGAAACTTTGCCCATTTGTTTCTGCCTCGTGCGGGAATCGAACCCGCGCCACAGAATTACGAGTCCTGCGCGCTATCCACCAGGCTACGAGGCCGTGTTTTGCCTCACCAAATCGCATGAACCCAAGGACGGGTTACTGAGGTGTTCGCTGGGTTGGGATATGTTCCAGACATAGTTAATACTAAAGGAAGCAAATGTTGATCAAAGATACACTTTGACGATCTGAACCATTACAAGTTTCCCCCCTGCAGTATAATAACAAAATATTTGTTACATACTCACTTTTGTTCAATATCTGTCAACAATGAAGGTCACTTAGAGGCTACAGTCATATTGTAAAGGGTGGAATGAGTCCAATCATCATTACGAGAAGGAATGTGTGTGCGTGCGTGCATGCGTTCGCGCGCTTGAGGGGTTGAATGTTTCCCACAGTAGATTGTCGCCGACTATTAGAGTCTGGCGCCGGATACTATGTAAGGCGTAGTGGTGGCTTACTACGTGTTCGTCTCTACTACCACCTCCCCACCTGCCCTGGCGTCCACCTCCTCCTGCCTTCTTGGAAGACAGGGGGAGGGCATATTAAGAACTGCAAACATTCACTATCGCAGGCCCTTCACATTCTTTGGAGACAGAGCCTAGGCACTGTCGTTATCCCTGACATACTAAACACAGCAGAGATAGCACCACTCCATAAAGGAGGTTATGTGGCAAAGGCAAAAAAAAAAAAAAAATAGACCGATAGCACTAACATCGCACATCATAAAAATCTTTTAGAGTGCTAAGAAGATCACACAATACATGGAATCACAGCATCTCCATAACCCCGGATAACTGTAGATAACATTCCGCATGTAGGACTTTTATCAGTTAATATATC
Organism: Procambarus clarkii; assembly: GCF_040958095.1. NCBI lineage: Eukaryota > Metazoa > Arthropoda > Malacostraca > Decapoda > Cambaridae > Procambarus > Procambarus clarkii. The sequence goes on from NC_091166.1 coordinate 35,702,660, forward strand.
CCTTGTAAGGGATATATTATCTCCAAATAACCATAGGCCTATATATACCTGTAGCCTACACCAGGTAGCTTCCCTTTAAAATAGTGTATACAGGCCATTTAATTTATATTGATTTTTTTCTTGGTTTAATCTCTGTAAACGTTCTGTTGCAATATTTTTGGCCACGGACAATTATGCCTATTCAACTTGACAACATAGTGGCGTTCCTGCACACTTTGGATCAACCTCCCACGGCGGTGGTGGGGGTGGGGAAGGTTGGGGGGGGGGGGTTTGGTGCTCAACTTTACACCTCTTCATAATTCGGACTCGTTGTTTCAAGAATAATTATATTAGAATTATATTATCTGCAATGATTACAGCGTCTGTAATCATTGTATCCATTATTGCATGCTTATTACAGCACTGTTTTATGTCATGAACTATGTCATCAATGTCTTTATGTCATCAATCAAATGTCATCAATCATCATCAAATGTATCTATGTCATTTATGTTTTATATCATCAACTGCCTGATGATTCCTCTTCATTCTTGTAATATTCTCCAGGGCGTTACTAGAATGCTTTAAAAAAATCTAAAAATAAAAAGCCTAGGCCAAGAATAGCATATTTAGCATATCGCTAGAACAGCATATAGCATATCCCAACTAGCATATCGCCAAAAGCTGCCATTAGATTGGTTGTAGTTCTAATTAGTTTAGACAGTTCTAGTAACAGAAAGAAGCACCCACCTAACAGCTATGCAAATGATGCTGTTTGCGGTTCGAGTTTGAACGGTGTTGATATGTCTGAGCCAGAGCGCCGCACGGATTACCTTGTAAGCGTAGTAAGTAACATTACGGTATGGTATGGCTTCTCTTACGGTAATAACTCTTACGGTAATAACTCTTACGGAACCCTCCTCTTACGGTAATAACTCTTACGGAACCCTCCTCTTACGGTAATAACTCTTACGGAACCCTCCTCTTACGGTAATAACTCTTACGGTAATAACTCTTACGGAACCCTCCTCTTACGGTAATAACTCTTACGGTAATAACTCTTATGGTAATAACTCTTACGGAACCCTCCTCTTACGGTAATAACTCTTACGGAACCCTCCTCTTACGGTAATAACTCTTACGGTAATAACTCTTACGGAACCCTCCTCTTACGGTAATAACTCTTACGGAACCCTCCTCTTACGGTAATAACTCTTACGGAACCCTCCTCTTACGGTAATAACTCTTACGGAACCCTCCTCTTACGGTAATAACTCTTACGGTAATAACTCTTATGGTAATAACTCTTACGGAACCCTCCTCTTACGGTAATAACTCTTACGGAACCCTCCTCTTACGGTAATAACTCTTACGGAACCCTCCTCTTACGGTAATAACTCTTACGGAACCCTCCTCTTACGGTAATAACTCTTTCGGAACCCTCCTCTTACGGTAATAACTCTTTCGGAACCCTCCTCTTACGGTAATAACTCTTTCGGAACCCTCCTCTTACGATAATAACTTACAGTAATAAGAGGAGGGGTTCCGTAAGCCTGTAGCGAAAGTGTAGGGTTCCATGGGCCGGTATTGTGTGTTCCCGCACAGCAGGTTATCTTCTTGAGGTTATCTTGAGATGATTTCGGGGCTTATCGTCCTATCGGCCCGGTCATCGACCAGGCTTCCTATTTTGTTACACCTCCTCCCCCCCCCCCAGGAAGCAGCCCGTAGCAGCTATCTAACTCCCAGGTACATGTTTACTGCTAGGTGAACAGGGGCATCAGACGAGTGAAAGAAACTGCCCATTTGTTGCCGGACCCCCGGCTCTTGTCCAACTGATCTTAGTGTAGACGTCTTAGGCTGAGGTCTTTGTCTTGTCACCAGGGTTTGTAGTGTGGATAATGGGACCTCATCAGACCATCTACTGTGAAACGAGAAACAAAAAGTAATTTATTTGTTAGTCATGGTCTAAATTAGATAATTAGTGTAATAAATTTGTTAAGTGTCGAAGCAGAGGCAATTATATATGCAAGACCAATGAACCTTTTTGTTGATCATTTAGACTGAGGGTATATTAGGAACTTCCGCTCTTAATGCGTTCTCACGTTCGCGCTTCGACAGGTGTCAGGTCAGGTGTCTGTGATTGACACACCGCTGCACGTGACGCTGTCACCACGTGCAGCTCCACGTGCCCTCGTGCAGCGCCACGTACTCACGTTAGCGTGGGTTGTTCAGAACGACGTTGACGTGCGTGTTCCGACCACACATCATAACAATATCAGGAGTTGAGGTCCTATTTGCACCCCCTCTCACCTGTCTTCCAGTCCTCTTACCTGTCCACCAGCTTACCCCTCCTCTGACGAGCCCACCTTTCTCACCTATCCAACCCATCCTTTTTTTCGCCTATCCCGTCCACTCTCACCGGCTCAGCATCCACCACACAGGTCCAGACTCGGCATCAGTATGACCTATCTAGAAGTGTGGTTGAGGTCAAGACGGTCACGGTGGCTGCAGAGGAGGGGCAGGGGGAGGGGACTAGCTGTGGTGGGGGGGAGGTAGAAAGTGGTTGTGGTGGTGGACTGGGAGGGGGATAATAGTGGTTGAGGTGGGGTGAAAGTGGGTGTGGGGGAGGAGGGAGGGATAGTGCTGTGGTGGAGGGGAAAGGTACGGAATATAGTTTTTTAGGGGAGAAAGAGGGGGGCGGGGAATGTACTTTTGGATAATATAGTTGGCGTTCGATAGAGAATCAACCCATCCGATTCTCGTTAAAAGTGGGGGTGCTTCGGTGTGACCCTCTTGTTGAGTTGATCAGTCCAGCAACCAGGAGGCCTGGTCGAGGACCGGGCCGCGGCGACGCTAAGCCCCGGAATCATCGCAAGGTAACCGCAAGGGCACAACTGTTACATTTTTGCCGAGTAGCAATTGTCGAGAACTGGCCGGGCCTGTTTATTGTGTGTGTGTGTTTGTGTGTACTCACCTAATTGTACTCACCTAATTGTGCTTGCGGGGGTTGAGCTCTGGCTCTTTGGTCCCGCCTCTCAACCGTCAATCAACTGGTGTACAGATTCCTGAGCCTATTGGGCTCTATCATATCTACATTTGAAACTGTGTATGGAGTCAGCCTCCACCACATCACTTCCTAATGCATTCCATTTACTAACTACTCTGACACTGAAAAAGTTCTTTCTAACGTCTCTGTGGCTCATTTGGGTACTCAGCTTCCACCTGTGTCCCCTTGTTCGCGTCCCACCAGTGTTGAATAGTTCATCCTTGTTTACCCGGTCGATTCCCCTGAGGATTTTGTAGGTTGTGATCATGTCCCCCCTTACTCTTCTGTCTTCCAGTGTCGTGAGGTGCATTTCCCGCAGCCTTTCCTCATAACTCATGCCTCTTAGTTCTGGGACTAGTCTAGTAGCATACCTTTGGACTTTTTCCAGCTTCGTCTTGTGCTTGACAAGGTACGGGCTGTGTGTGTGTGTGTGTGTGTGTGTGTGTGTGTGTGTGTGTGTGTGTGTGTGAAATATATGCAATAGATACGATACGGTTAGAAAGAAGGGGATCCAAGAGCTAACAGCTGTATCCAGCAGGTACAAACAGTAAACACACACACACACACACACACACACACACACACACACACACACACACACACACACAGAAACGTAGATAATGGTACAGCAAATAGGTACTCAAGTTTCACTCTAACAAGTGCAAAGTAATGAAATTAGCCACTGACAAGGTTCGACATCATGTTCAAAGTTGATTGACGGTTGAGAGGCAGACCCAGAGAGCTCAAGTCAATCACTACATGCACAAATAGGTGATTGTAGTGCAGTGAAGCGCATCATTGTACACTGCAACATTTTGGCTACGCACACCTAAGACCACAACAGTCCCTGGAGACCACAACAGTCCCTGGAGACCACAACAGTCCCTGGTGACCACAACAGTCCCTGGAGACCACAACAGTCCCTGGAGACCACAACAGTTCCTTAGCGACGCACGGACAGTTTAGACACTGAGAATCCGCCGGTCTTTTGTTTTGATGACGGGGATAAATTTCCATGATTGTATAATTTCAAAGGGCATTTATTAAAGCAGGATTTGTTTAGTGTTTACAAACGGGTTGTATGAGGAGACACAACAAAACACACGGCGGCAAACTTGCTCTCCTTGGATGGCGGAAGTCCATCCAGCCCGGCTCTCTGGGATGTCCCTGAGCCCAGCACCAAGCCCCTGTGGGCTGGCCTGTCACAGTGATTGACAGGACCAGGCTGGGGCTACCGGTACCCGTGGCTGTAGGTAACGAATTTAATCCTGGACACTACATGTAGTAGGCATCCATCAGTCTCAGGAGACTATGGAGTTGCGCTCTGGTTGTCGGTCTGGAGTGGCCTCTCCAGGGGACAAAGCCTGGGTAGGTTGATATGGGGGAGAAGCTGTTACCCATGCAGCAGGTCCCTGCTCTCCACGGCAGGAGATCCGTTATGGTCTCCAACTATACACTGTCGAATGTTCAGACCAGCCGGCATGAGGTAGCTAGAACTCTGCAATTATGTGATTCAGTCCCTTGTTCTTGAGGATATATCCATAATGCGACCTATGTTTGTCAGTGGAAGCTACTCTTCACAGTCCATATACGACGACCCATCCTGCAAGATGAGGGTTCAACCATCACAGACTAAAGCCAACTTTCATATATAATCTTCCCGGCTTGGTGCCTTCTTTGGAGACTTAAGCAACCTTCATATATGCCCAGCCCCGTCCACCTAAGGTTTCCCAACGTCAAGAAAACTGTCAATTTAAAGTGGTCTCTCCTAACCTATACCAGAGGACCCAAAACAGAAAACGGGACAGTACGTCACTTTCGCCAGCCGCTTCCATTGTTTTAACACGACCATTTTTTGCCCTTATGTAACCCATACGGGCGAAAAGCGACGTTCTTTGTAGGAGGCCAGGTTGATATGTCAGAGGTTGGAGAATTAAAGCAGAGGCACCTGCTGGCGAAGTATGATAGCAACAACATTTAAATAATATATGTAATATAGCCAACATTTGCATGTTGGCTATATTATAGTAGTACTTTTGTGTTGCTTGTTGCATGTTTATTTGGATTGAATATATTACCACCATTTCTCCTCCTCTTTTCCTATTATTGTTTCTGGTAGCCTTCAGTAGCCCTAGTGAGCTGTTATCTGTAGCCCTAGTGAGCTGTTATCTGTAGCCCTAGTGAGCTGTTATCTGTAGCCCTAGTGAGCTGTTATCTGTAGCCCTAGTGAGCTGTTATCTGTAGCCCTAGTGAGCTGTTATCTGTAGCCCTAGTGAGCTGTTATTTGTAACCCTAGTGAGCTGTTATCTGTAGCCCTAGTGAGCTGTTATTTGTAACCCTAGTGAGCTGTTATCTGTAGCCCTAGTGAGCTGTTATCTGTAGCCCTAGTGAGCTGTTATCTGTAGCCCTAGTGAGCTGTTATCTGTAGCCCTAGTGAGCTGTTATCTGTAGCCCTAGTGACCTGTTATCTGTAACCCTAGTGAGCTGTTATCTGTAGCCCTAGTAAGCTGTTATCTGTAACCCTAGTGACCTGTTATCTGTAGCCCTAGTGAGCTGTTATCAGTAGCCCTAGTGAGCTGTTATCTGTAGCCCTAGTGAGCTGTTATCTGTAGCCCTAGTGAGCTGTTATCTGTAACCCTAGTGAGCTGTTATCTGTAGCCCTAGTGAGCTGTTATCTGTTGTCCTAGTGACCTGTTATCTGTTATCTTTACACCATAGATGTAAAGTGCCTTGTATAGTGACTGTTGTGAGCATGTTGAATCACTTGTGATATAAAAAGATTATTGATATATATATATATATATATATATATATATATATATATATATATATATATATTATATATTTAAATATATATATATATATATAAATATATATATATAATGGATGGGGTTAACTGGCACTCATAAATGATTTATCTGATAATTGTATCTTTTTGGCCTTTTTTTGGACGTAATGCCAGCAGGATTGGCAATAATGTGGGGGGGGGGGGAATTGCAACGTCATTTAGAAAGTCAGTTTGTGTCACCAACGGTGCTCGCCACAGGTGTGGACAATCACCCACACCTGTCAACTCAAATCACTATCTACTCCCACAGCTGTACGTACCATTAACCCCTACCCACTGCTGACACAGTTTTCCCAATGTGGGGTTCACTTAACCTTTCCCATAATGACTACTACCTACTACAGGGGCCTGACAGCTGAGTGGACAGCGCTTTGGATTCGTAGTCTTGAGGTTTCAATCTCCGATGGAGGCGGAAACAAATGGGCATAGTTTCTTTCACCCTGATGCCCACTGTTCATCTTGCAGTAAATAGGTAGCTGGGAGTTAGACAGCTGCTACGGGCGTGCCGGACCAACCGGGCTGTGGTGGGTATGTGGGCCTGCGGGCCGCTCCAAGCAACAGCCTGGTGGACCAAACTCTCACATGTCAAGCCTGGCCTCGGGCCGGGCTTGGGGAGTAGAAGAACTCCCAAAACCCCATCAAGCAGGTAACACACATCATTTGGCTAATAACCCTTTACCTGATAAACCAGGCTGTAATGGATACGTCAGACAGCGGGGTGTAACAGCCTGGTTGACCTGATCACCAACCCAGAGGCCTGGTCAGAGACAGGGCCGCAGTGTCATTGATCCCTTGGAACCACCTTAAGATACCTCCAAGGTAAGATACGATGTTTGACCATCGACCAAGTCGAAAATAAGAGTAAATCGTAGTCAAGGATGGGTAGACTGCATATTCCTCTACTGTCAGCAAGATCTTGATACAGTCCCGCACGAAAGACTCCTACTCAAACTTGAGAAGCAGGCTAGTGTGTCTTGAAGAGTCCCAAGGTGGGTCAGAGAAAAGGTCTCTCAGAGGCCTTTCTCTAAGGTGGGTCTCTCAGCAAAGAAGCAAACGGGTACACAGACATCAGAGTGGAGAGAGGATACGAGTGGAGTGCCACAAGGGTAAGTTCTGGGGGGCCCATACTGTTTTCTAACATATGTCAACGACCTAGCAGAGGAACGTGGCTTCATCATATCAATGTTGCAGATGATGCAAAACTGATCAGAAGAGTCAAAGCAGAGATAGATTGTGAGACATTGCAAACGGATTTGGTCATATCCCAGCCGGCGCCCGGGATCGAACCCGGGACCACAGGATCACAAGTCCAGTGTGCTATCCGCTCGGCCGACCGGCTCCCATATCCTGGCATAAGAATCAGAATCTAATGCCCAAATTAGCAAAATAAGATACATATAACATACTGGCCAACATGCGGGTATTCTTCAGAAACTTGGACAAAAGGGCGTTTCTGGGTCCTATATGAAGGTGAGAACCACTCTTGAATATGCAGCCCTACCATGGAACCCCTTCGTTGAAAAAGGACAAGGATATACTAGAAACGGTCCAAAGAGATGCAGCGAGACTCGTTCCTAAGCTCAAGAGATTGACATATGAGGAAAGACTGAAAGATCTGAATCTTACCATACTGGGAGAAAGGGGAGATAGGGGGGACATGAAGTGTGAGAAATGAGTTTTTGCGCGCGCGCGCGCGCGCACACACACACACACACACACACACACACACACACACACACCACACACACACACACACACACCACACACACACACACACCACACACACCACACAGGGCGGGGCCGCACTGCAGTTGCCACACTCACAAAACTCGTCCTGGCCTCAGGTACCTTGTGGGATATGTGCCAAATTTATGACAGTGTGTGTATGAGTGTCTGATAAAATATGAGTCGTGAGTACGGATGTGAGGGAGGCGGGGAAGGATGGAGGACGGAACGTTCTGTTTTTGACGTTCTGTCCTCGTTGCCCTTATTATCTAGTGAAATAGTGAGGTTATATGAGGTTGAGGAAGAAATCTGAGTTGTTGCTTCAGGCAACAGCCTCTTAGATGAAATTATCTCAAGTCGTGCCTGGCCCCAAGCCAGGCACGGGATGGAGAATAACTCTCGAAACCTTCTACAGGTAAACTATTACCAATGGTTAGTTTACCTGTGTACGATAGAATTTTTTCACCTGTGGCTGTGTAGGATAGATTTCCTAAATGTTAAAATAATCTAATATATATATGTTTCTTGGTTATATTAACAATGTTATCATATTATCATACCTCATAATTATACTAAAGTGTTATCTGGCTGCCTCATTAATGCCACTCACTCCTCTCCCTCTCTTCCATCCCTCATAACTCCCCCTCCCTTATAACTCCCCCTCCCTCATAACTCCCCCTCCCTCATAACTCCCCTCTCTATACCCCGAGCATCTCATGCATCACAAACAGCCTCCCTACCTTCCCTCACATTCTCTTCTCACCACCACCACCACCTTCTTCACCTACCCGTAAACACTTGCTTTCTTTTCTACACCCTTCATACCCTCTTCTTTTCCACTTCCCACCACCACCACCTTCAACTCCCTCTCCACCCCATCTTACTAATCACGCTATATTCACTTTTCTGCCCCTTTTTCCAGCGCCTGTACTACTCTATTATCTTTACTTTCCACCCCCACACCCCCTACACACCCCAGCAAAAACTTCGGTTAACTTCAGTGCAATCACCAACCACAACTAATGAAATAACAAACAATACGGCAACATAACACTACAGCTATTACCACACCAGCAACCACCACACCAGCAACCACCACTTCAGCAACCACCACACCAGCAACTATTGCCATATCAGTAATATAAAAGAATTGAACATGCCTGTAATTTAGGGAATCTAATTGGTTTGACATAGATCAAATAAGATCACAATTACTAGCATGTCCTTGAAAACCAGAGGAGGCTGTGCCATGCACCATCCCCCCACTCTGCTTCAGGCCTTGATAACGTAGTGCCGAGGCAAATGTGATGTGTGGTAACTAGCGAAACCTGAATATAATTACTGAGATGTAATTTGACTACATTGGGCAGTCATTTTAAATTAGATTTAATTCCGGCCTGCGGGACATGTCGGGGATGACGCTATTGGCTGGCCAACGCTGCCCACCTCTACTCTTGTCTGTTAAGGTGAAAGTAGAGGGAATTCGCTCAATGTAATTATGGGCATTGTTTGGATTAATGATTTTTTTTAAGTCAAATCTTTTGTTTTCTTAATGATGGCTAATGGAGAATTATTATATTGGCAGACACTAATGTACATAAGAACAGATGAAACTTCAGAAGGCCAATTGACTTATGCGAGGCAATGTATGTATATTTCTGTTTGCCTGAGTATTCACTAGGAAGATGAAACGAAAGTTCAGAACGGTTTCGTGTTTGAATACATTATCAGTGTTTCGTTATCATTATCAGACTTGAAATAGTCCAACCACTCTACCTGTGGTAACAGTTAGTTACAAGATGTTCCTATTCAGAGACTGTTCAGCGTGTTGAACAGTCTCGGGCCTCTGATGTTGATAGTTCTCTCTTGAACACTGTGATGGGTCGGCCAGTTATGTCCCTTATGTGTAGTGGAAGCGTGTTGAACAGTCTCGGGCCTCTGATGTTGATAGAGTTCTCTCTCAGAGTACCTGTTGCACCTCTGCTCTTCAACGGTGGTATTCTGCACATCCTGCCATGCCTTCTGGTCTCATGTGCTGTTATTTCTGTGTGCAGGTTTGGGACCAGCCCCTCTAATATTTCCCCATGAGTAAATTATTATGCTCCCGCCTGCGCTCCAGGCGGAGCATAATTAGATACACAATGTGGATATCAAGAACACGAGAGTGAAACGTAAGGTCGCTCTAGATGACCAGCCATCAGTGAACGCCTCTTCAGTGGTCGGGATGTGGCAGAAAGAGACTTTATAAGCGGTTCTTGAGGCTTAGTGAGTCCACGGCAGTCGTGTTGCCTTCTTGTTTGTGATAGTTAATTGGCAATTGATGACTCGTAGGCCCGCGGGATCGTAGGGTACAATGACAGAGTGGTAGGAAGGAACAGAGAGAGAGAGAGAGAGAGAGAGAGAGAGAGAGAGAGAGAGAGAGAGAGAGAGAGAGAGAAAATATGGTAGGTTTGTAAACAAGCGTGCAGAAAGAGATGAGAAAAGTAGTCAAACGGTAGTCGGGTGTGTGTGTTAAGGATAAAAGTAAGAAAGTGTAAGAGGTTGAGGTCTTGTAAAAGTGTGAGTGGATTTGTGAGTGTGAGAAAGCCTTAGTGCAGAAGAACAAATCCACAAGGGCCGTGACGAGGATTCGTCCGGGAGCATCCAGACCTTAATGCAGGCGTGCTGGACTGTAGGAGTGAGAGGTGGGAGTAGTGGATGGTGGTGGGAGGCCGCCCATCAGAATGGATAATATGTGGGTGTGTGTGTGTGAAGCTTTGAAATGGGTGCCGCCCCACAACAGTACACAGCAGACCCGATTCCACATCAACAATCACCAGTTGATTGACGGTTGAGAGGCGGGACCAAAGAGCCGAAGCTCAACCCCCGCAAGCACAACTAGGTGAGTACACGGTCGTTGGACTGGGGCAGGGATGAAGACGTGAGGAAAAAACATAGAACGATCATACCTTATCTTATAGACGGAATAGTGATAATAGCTGGGTGAAGTGACGTGCCAGATGATCATGACATGACACTTGTCATGAGGGGGGGGGGCAAAAATAGATTAGATTAGTGTCCAGGTAATGACATCAGGGGGGGGAGGTAGGCCATTCCCAAAGCTTGTCAGTGGCCTCATATGCGAGCCTTTTGCCCCATTCTGCTAAAATGTCTGGTAATGAAATGTTGTTATCAGTGGATAACAAATTGGATAACACAGTCAAATTGGGTTCATAGGGGGGAATGTGGGTCGCACCCCCTTTGCCCTGTGTGCTAGGAAAGGGGGAGTGGGAATGCCTCGCTAGCTAAGGGTTGGGAAGGGTGGCCTTGTGGTAGGGGAAGAGGAGGGGAATATAGGCTCGTGAATTAGGGGGGGAGGAGATGATTGCCTCATGTACAAGGGGGGAGGGGAGCCTCGTGACCTGAGCGGGGGGGGGGAGGGAACTCAGCATGTCGAGGGGAAATGACAAAAACTTTTATCAAAATTGTTATTCGCGTATTTATATTAGATACCTGATAAGTTGTGCTTCATACGTCAGAGTGCAAGGTAACCGCAAGGTAACCGTAAGGTAACCGTAAGGTAACCTCAAAGGTAACTGCAAAGTTACGGTTACCTTGCGGTTAATACTGTTGTTATTAATGCGGTTACCTTACGCAAATACTGCCTCAATATTTCCTCGTAGATATGTCACGCTCTTACCTTGACATATACACCGCAAGATACCAACCTTGCGGTAACCGTAAGGTAGGTATCTTGCGGTTACCTTGCAGTCTTACCTTGTTATCTTGCGGTAAGATAACTGCAGGGTAACCGCAAGGTAACCACAAGGTAACCAAGATAACTGCAAGGTAACCGCAAGATAACTCCAAGGTAACCGCAAGGTAACTGCAAGGTAACCGCAAGGTAACTGCAAGGTAACTGCAAGATAGCTGCAAGGTAACTGCAAGATAACCACAAGGTAATTGCAAGATAACTGCAAGGTAACTGCAAGATAACTGCAAGATAACCACAAGGTAATTACATGATAACCACAAGGTAATTGCAAGATAACACAAGGTAATTGCAAGATAACCACAAGGTAATTGCAAGGTAACTGCAAGGTAACTGCAAGATAACTGCAAGATAACTGCAAGATAACTGCAAGATAACTGCAAGATAACCGCAAGATAACCGCAAGATAACCGCAAGGTAACCAGGCGGGAACGTTCATTCTCGGAACCAGCAACAGATAGATAACCAGGTTGGCAAAAACCAACCGGTCAGCGGTTGACCGCTGCATTTTTAACGGAGCGGACGTAGAGAGGCTGTGGTGGGCCTGCGGGCCGCTCCAAGCAACAGCCTGGTGGACCAAACTCTCACAAGTCAAGCCTGGCCTCGGGCCGGGCTTGGGGAGTAGAAGAACTCCCAGAACCCCATCAACCAGGTATCAAGCAGAGAAGCGGCCGCCCCAGGCCGGACTCTGGAGTACGGAAACCCTCTCCAGGCATGTTCCAGGTATGCATTACCAATGTAACACGGAGGACAATTGTCTGTCACTAAATACATGGGTTTCAGTGCTCACAAGATGTACATGGTTGTACAACTTGTGCATTTTTACCATGGTTGATTGAGGTAAATTCATAGTTTGCAGTTCCAGGAACATATGTTAGAGAGTACATTCACTGATTACAGATGTTTTACAGGTGTTGGAACAACTGTGTCGCATGCTGGAGGTTGGGAGTATACTCCCTCTTACTCCAGGTGCAGGGGGGGGGGATGGTTGTGCAAGTGTTATGGAACAGATGTATGAAACATTTATTTATGCCCAAGCAATTGTGGACGGTCGGGGATTGAACGCCGACCTGCATGAATCGAGACCGTCCAGCCCAAGTGGACAGTGGAAGGCCACAAGAAACACGATAGTCGTTGAGAGGAGCGCAGGAAACAGTCTAGACGATCACTCTCAGGAGAGTGATGCTTGTCTCCTGCTACAACAACTTCTTCAACCCGAACCTCTTAACATTTCCACGAAGAGACGACCAAACGAAAGAGATACACACACACACACACACACACACACACACACACACACACACACACACACACACACACACACACACACACACACACACTGTACATTAGTTGATTGACAGTTGAGAGACGGGACCAGAAAGCCAGAGCTCAATTTCAGACCCCCGCAAGCACAATTAGGTAAGTACACTCTCACACACACACACACACACACACACACACACACACACACACACACACACACACACACACACACACACACACACACAGTTTCACAGTGTAGATATGACAGAGCCCGATAGGCTCATGAATCTGTACACCTGTTCATTGACGGTTGAGAGGCGGGACCAAAGAGCCAGAGCTCAACCCCCGCAAACACAACTAGGTGAGTACACACACACACACACACACACACACACACGTGGGGTCCAGAAAGTTTACTTATGACATTATTGGAAGAGTTTGTCTTTTACAGGTCGGCCTGAGGGCAGGTTTTACAGCTCATTGTTTAATAAGGACAAAAGTATGAATTGTTTCATGTGTTTTCGGGGATCAGTGTCCCTGTGGCCCAGTCTAATCAGACATTATTGTTCAGTCTTACATGGGAACCACAGTCCGGTTAAGGGATCATTTGGAGGTGTTGCTCTAGTTCCCCATAGGAACATGAGCATTAAGGAAACTGCAGTAGGCCTATGGAGGCCCACCAAACAACTCCAATTTATATCCAACCAATTGATTGACTGATAAGGATTAAGCCACCCATGAGGTGGCACGGGCATGAATAGCCCGTAATATATCCAACTAGTTGTTTTATATTTTTTTAGCACATTTAGGAATATCTGCATTTGTGCAGCTACCCTAGACTATATGAAGGGGTATACAGTTTGTGTACTGTACTTCCCTTCATATAGGGGAGTACAGTACACCCTTTCATATAAGGAAGTACAGGGTGTGTCAAGAACAAGCTACGGGAAGCTAAAAAATCCCCATCACTTGAACTGTCTATTAACAAAATGTCATCCACACTTCCCTGGAAATAAACATTTTATTTACCTGGTCTGTATGGGTCTCGAACCGTGAACCGCACGTGTGTTTTTCTTGTTAAGACTTCGCCAGTGTACGAGGGAAAAGCTGTCACCCATGCAGCAGGTCCCCCCCTCCCTTCCTCTCTGCAAAGCGCGGAAAGTCTCCAATGGAAAGGGCATAGCCCAGTCGATAGAGTGTCGGCCTCACACACATGGGGTCCAGGGTTCGAGACCCACACAGCCCAGGTGATTAGAAAGTCTATTACATCTCCTCCTTACATTTACACACAAATTGGCATTACAGCTGTAGCTTACATTCCTAAATGTTAAATAAAATAACTTTGTACTGATGAATAACATTTTCCTTTCCGTAGGTACAGATGAATGGGCGGGTCACTGAAGCGAGGTGACGACCTTGCTGTGGTGAGTAGCCCTCACCTGCCAGGGGGGAGGCAGGGGGGCGTGCCCCCTGGGGCTCTCGAGGAGGACCTACCAGGAGGATACAGAACTTGGACCTCAAAACCCCCAAGAGGTGGACGTCTGAGTCCACCTCCTAGCACTCAGGGGGGGGGGAGGGTTATATATAAAACTATATCTAGTTATATAATGTATGTATGTGTATACAGGATATGTGGAAGCTGGTCAGAATGGCTTTTCACCTTTGTAAACGCACATTAATGATACTATGTTAGTATCATTAATGTGTTCAACAGGTGGGGCATTATCAGTAATGTGCTCAACAGGTGGGGCATTATCAGTAATGTGTTAAACAGGTGGGACAGCATTATTAATGTATTCAACAGGTGGGACATCAATGTCCTCTCATGAAGAGGGAAGTTACCGTGCAAGGAGATCGGATCCCACTGATCCCGCCTCATACCATCAAACAGTTAGTATCGCCACTGGCTTAATTCATATTCCACATAATCACATTTCTCACAAAAAAAGTACCAGACGTTTGTGTGTAATATCTTGCAAGGAGGTCAAAGTAATATTGAGAAAGTAGGGGGAAAAACTAGACGAAGTGAAAATGGTGATGAAGATGGTGATAAGACGCTGGTGACGGTGATAGAGCGAGTGATCGTCTCTTAGAAGTGGGCCAGGAAGATCCCCCAACCTTGCAACTTTGGTCATTTGGCAGGGTTGGGGGGGGGGGGGTCTTACGCTTGTGGGGTTGGGGGAAGAAAGGTATTTATGGGTTTGTTCTGTGGGGAGGAGGAGGGGGGGGCTAGATGAATATGGGTTGGGGTGTGGAGGTAAAACCTTGTTACAAACAGGTAACAAAACCCAAGAGGGTTTAGGGTTTAGTAAAAAGAAGAAGGCCCACAGGGTTTAGTTAAACCCTGTGGGCCTACGTGAGATAGTAAAACCCTGTAGGCCTATGTGAAGTAGTAAGACCAGAGGCGCTGGGTAGGTGTTGGACAGAGGTATATCAAAGGGCTAGGAGATGATGCCTAAGGTCCGGGACTTTAGAGGAAATGGCTAGGGGCGGCTAGAGGGTGAAGTGAGAGAGATGTAAGTGGATAGGTAGATAACAGAAGGACAGTATAAGACATGAACATCAGTTACAGCACCGCTCCTGTGCCAGGTAAGTCCACTACGGGCTCACCATAGCCCGTGCTACTTGGAACTTTTTGTTCCCAGTACCTGAATCTTAAACAACTGAAGACACGAAGCTGAATGTGAAGAACTGCGTCATAGCAGAGAGACAGAGAGAGAAAGAGAGGGAGAGGGAGGGAGGGAAGGATGAACTAGGAGGTGGGAAGGGGAGAGAAAGAAGAGAGAGCTGCAGGAAGAGGAGGGAGAAGATGAAAGAGAAGATTGGAGGAGGAGGAGGAGGGGGAGAAGACAGTGTTATGAATTAAAGATGAGGCTGTCTTTTACTCTCTAGTCTGGCAGCTTTAATTAACAGGCAGTTGAAAAGCGCTCCCGCGTCGCTGTTTTCGCGCACGCACACAGTGCTGCTCAACACTGTACAAAGCTGCTGCACAACACTGTACAGCGCTGCACAACACTGTACGATGCTTGTCGGCCTTTCTTTTCCTTCTTGCGAGAAAGTTTCTCCTTAACCATATTTTCCCGTGCAGAAAGCCTTGTCCTTTCAGGCACTGGTGCCTGTGATTTCCAGGCACTGTTGCCTGTCCTCTCCAGGCACTGTTGCCTGTTATCTCCAGGCACTGTTGCCTGTCCTCTCCAGGCACTGTTGCCTGTCCTCTCCAGGCACTGTTGCCTGTGATTTCCAGGCACTGTTGCTTGTCCTCTCCAGGCACTGTTGCCTGTCCTCTCCAGGCACTGTTGCCTGTGATTTCCAGGCACTGTTGTCTGTCCTCTCCAGGCACTGTTGCCTGTCCTCTCCAGGCACTGTTGCCTGTCCTCTCCAGGCACTGTTGCCTGTCCTCTCCAGGCACTGTTGCCTGTGATTTCCAGGCACTGTTGTCTGTCCTCTCCAGGCACTGTTGCCTGTCCTCTCCAGGCACTGTTGCCTGTCCTCTCCAGGCACTGGTGCCTGTCCTCTCCAGGCACTGGTGCCTGTCCTCTCCAGGCACTGTTGCCTGTCCTCTCCAGGCACTGTTGCCTGTCCTCTCCAGGCACTGTTGCCTGTCCTCTCCAGGCACTGTTGCCTGTCCTCTCCAGGCACTGTTGCCTGTCCTCTCCAGGCACTGTTGCCTGTCCTCTCCAGGCACTGTTGCCTGTCCTCTCCAGGCACTGTTGCCTGTCCTCTCCAGGCACTGTTGCCTGTCCTCTCCAGGCACTGTTGTCTGTCCTCTCCAGGCACTGTTGCCTGTCCTCTCCAGGCACTGTTGCCTGTCCTCTAGAGCTGTTTTTTGTTTGTTTTTTTAAGCCAGGTAGTGTCAACATTTCATCAGTTAGTATTGAAATTGTTGTAAATTTTCATTTTGTGATTTGTAAACTAGGTGATTAAATTTTTTAATTTTGCCCCGAGGGGCGAGTTTATTGGGCAGCGCCACTCATCCTGTGAGTGGACACACCGCCATAGTGACAGTATTGGGCAGCGTCACTCATCCTGAGAGTGAACACACCGCCATAGTGACAGTATTGGGCAGCGTCACTCATCCTGAGAGTGGACACACCGCCATAGTGACAGTATTGGGCAGCGCCACTCATCCTGTGAGTGAACACACCGCCATAGTGACAGTATTGGGCAGCGTCACTCATCCTGTGAGTGAACACACCGCCATAGTGACAGTATTGGGCAGCGCCACTCATCCTGTGAGTGGACACACCGCCATAGTGACAGTATTGGGCAGCGTCACTCATCCTGTGAGTGGACACACCGCCATAGTGACAGTATTGGGCACAGCCACTCATCCTGTGAGTGGACACACCGCCATAGTGACAGTATTGGGCAGCGCCACACATCCTGTGAGTGGACACACCGCCATAGTGACAGTATTGGGCAGCGCCACTCATCCTGTGAGTGGACACACCGCCATAGTGACAGTATTGGGCAGCGCCACTCATCCTGTGAGTGGACACACCGCCATAGTTACAGTATTGGGCAGCGTCACTCATCCTGTGAGTGGACACACCGCCATAGTGACAGTATTGGGCAGCGCCACTCATCCTGTGAGTGGACACACCGCCATAGTTACAGTATTGGGCAGCGTCACTCATCCTGTGAGTGGACACACCGCCATAGTGACAGTATTGGGCAGCGTCACTCATCCTGTGAGTGGACACACCGCCATAGTGACAGTATTGGGCAGCGTCACTCATCCTGTGAGTGGACACACCGCCATAGTGACAGTATTGGGCAGCGTTACTCATCCTGTGAGTGGACACACCGCCATAGTGACAGTATTGGGCAGCGCCACTCATCCTGTGAGTGGACACACCGCCATAGTGACAGTATTGGGCAGCGTCACTCATCCTGTGAGTGGACACACCGCCATAGTGACAGTATTGGGCACAGCCACTCATCCTGTGAGTGGACACACCGCCATAGTGACAGTATTGGGCAGCGCCACACATCCTGTGAGTGGACACACCGCCATAGTGACAGTATTGGGCAGCGCCACTCATCCTGTGAGTGGACACACCGCCATAGTGACAGTATTGGGCAGCGCCACTCATCCTGTGAGTGGACACACCGCCATAGTTACAGTATTGGGCAGCGTCACTCATCCTGTGAGTGGACACACCGCCATAGTGACAGTATTGGGCAGCGCCACTCATCCTGTGAGTGGACACACCGCCATAGTGACAGTATTGGGCAGCGTCACTCATCCTGTGAGTGGACACACCGCCATAGTGACAGTATTGGGCAGCGTCACTCATCCTGTGAGTGACACACCGCCATAGTGACAGTATTGGGCAGCGTCACTCATCCTGTGAGTGGACACACCGCCATAGTGACAGTATTGGGCAGCGTCACTCATCCTGTGAGTGGACACACCGCCATAGTGACAGTATTGGGCAGCGCCACTCATCCTGTGAGTGGACACACCGCCATAGTGACAGTATTGGGCAGCGCCACTCATCCTGTGAGTGGACACACCGCCATAGTTACAGTATTGGGCAGCGCCACTCATCCTGTGAGTGGACACACCGCCATAGTGACAGTATTGGGCAGCGTCACTCATCCTGTGAGTGGACACACCGCCATAGTGACAGTATTGGGCAGCGTCACTCATCCTGTGAGTGACACACCGCCATAGTGACAGTATTGGGCAGCGTCACTCATCCTGTGAGTGGACACACCGCCATAGTGACAGTATTGGGCAGCGTCACTCATCCTGTGAGTGGACACACCGCCATAGTTACAGTATTGGGCAGCGCCACTCATCCTGTGAGTGGACACACCGCCATAGTGACAGTATTGGGCAGCGCCACTCATCCTGTGAGTGGACACACCGCCATAGTGACAGTATTGGGCAGCGCCACTCATCCTGTGAGTGGACACACCGCCATAGTGACAGTATTGGGCAGCGTCACTCATCCTGTGAGTGGACACACCGCCATAGTGACAGTATTGGGCAGCGTCACTCATCCTGTGAGTGGACACACCGCCATAGTGACAGTATTGGGCAGCGCCACTCATCCTGTGAGTGGACACACCGCCATAGTGACAGTATTGGGCAGCGCCACTCATCCTGTGAGTGGACACACCGCCATAGTGACAGTATTGGGCAGCGCCACTCATCCTGTGAGTGGACACACCGCCATAGTGACAGTATTGGGCAGCGCCACTCATCCTGTGAGTGGACACACCGCCATAGTGACAGTATTGGGCAGCGTCACTCATCCTGTGAGTGAACACACCGCCATAGTGACAGTATTGGGCAGCGCCACTCATCCTGTGAGTGGACACACTGCCATAGTGACAGTATTGGGCAGCGTCACTCATCCTGTGAGTGGACACACCGCCATAGTGACAGTATAGAGCAGCGCCACTCATCCTGTCAGTGGACACACCGCCATAGTGACAGTATAGAGCAGCGCCACTCATCCTGTGAGTGGACACACCGCCATAGTGACAGTATAGAGCAGCGCCACTCATCCTGTGAGTGGACACACCGCCATAGTGACAGTATAGAGCAGCGCCACTCATCCTGTGAGTGGACACACCGCCATAGTGACAGTATAGAGCAGCGCCACTCATCCTGTGAGTGGACACACCGCCATAGTGACAGTATAGAGCAGCGCCACTCATCCTGTCAGTGGACACACCGCCATAGTGACAGTATTGGGCAGCGCCACTCATCCTGTGAGTGGACACACCGCCATAGTGACAGTATTGGGCAGCGCCACTCATCCTGTGAGTGGACACACCGCCATAGTGACAGTATTGGGCAGCGTCACTCATCCTGTGAGTGGACACACCGCCATAGTGACAGTATTGGGCAGCGTCACTCATCCTGAGAGTGGACACACCGCCATAGTGACAGTATTGGGCAGCGTCACTCATCCTGTGAGTGGACACACCGCCATAGTGACAGTATTGGGCAGCGCCACTCATCCTGTGAGTGGACACACCGCCATAGTGATAGTATTGGGCAGCGTCACTCATCCTGAGAGTGGACACACCGCCATAGTGACAGTATTGGGCAGCGCCACTCATCCTGTGAGTGGACACACCGCCATAGTGACAGTATTGGGCAGCGCCACTCATCCTGAGAGTGGACACACCGCCATAGTGACAGTATTGGGCAGCGTCACTCATCCTGTGAGTGGACACACCGCCATAGTGACAGTATTGGGCAGCGTCACTCATCCTGAGAGTGGACACACCGCCATAGTGACAGTATTGGGCAGCGTCACTCATCCTGTGAGTGGACACACCGCCATAGTGACAGTATTGGGCAGCGTCACTCATCCTGTGAGTGGACACACCGCCATAGTGACAGTATTGGGCAGCGCCACTCATCCTGTGAGTGGACACACCGCCATAGTGACAGTATTGGGCAGCGCCACTCATCCTGAGAGTGGACACACCGCCATAGTGACAGTATTGGGCAGCGTCACTCATCCTGTGAGTGGACACACCGCCATAGTGACAGTATTGGGCAGCGTCACTCATCCTGAGAGTGGACACACCGCCATAGTGACAGTATTGGGCAGCGTCACTCATCCTGTGAGTGGACACACCGCCATAGTGACAGTATTGGGCAGCGCCACTCATCCTGTGAGTGGACACACCGCCATAGCAACATGTACAACACTCCCCAACAGGAAGAAAACCCGCTGGGTTGTTCATCCTGTCACTTGTACCCAGACACAGCTGGGACTTGCGTCATTTTCCCTAGACGGTACACCAGTGGTAGAATGAGCTTACTGGTGAGCAGATGGGCCAGGTGCTCACAACGAGCAGGTAGCTGTAGGCCAGTAGACATGCTTCCAATAGGAGTGCGACTTCAAGTGTGATACGTCTCCAACGTCGAGTTCGCTAAACTGGTGAGCTTCGAAGTACACGCTACAGCCCAAGCCAGGCTCGTTAGTGGAGCTGCCGTCCCTCCGAGACATATTCATCAACTTTTTCTTCTTATTATTATTAACATCTTTATTGACAAAATTAATTACAATTTTGCCTAATCTGAGGATTTTGATAGTCTTATTAAATTGAGGTTAATGCTAGTATTCACTGTCACGCAGGACAGAGGGTCATACATAAGACAATAGGCCTAAACTGTAGGCTGAAGCACATATATATCACGGTTACAATCAATGTTTTAATGTGTGGATATGTGAAAACAACTTTCTATTGTGCACTGCCACACAAGTGCAGGGATGGGTTCATAAGTGATACAGCTTAGAATATAAGTAGAAATTGTTCTTCATTCTTTAAAATGGACAAGCAAATTTTGGGTAAATTGTTAGGATGTCGTCCAGAACACCTGAGTCAATAAAATAGTTACACAGTTGGTGGTACAATAGGCCAGGAGGTCTAAAGTCCTTTACGGTTTCACATTCATCAATATAGTGTTCTAGTGAATGCATTAAAGGTTTATCACAGAGTTTACAATCTGAATATTCTGGTAGTGGCTCAGCCTCACTAACCTGCCAGATGTGTCTATAGCCAAGGCGAATTCGCGCAATTACTACATCACATTGCCTGGTCCGGTTACTGTGCTGACCATACAAATACCTATTATTACAGAACTTGTCATAACTTTTAATACTGCAGCTTTCAGGTCTCTGTGCATTTCTTAGTTCTTCTAAATCTGAATTAATTTCTTTAATTTGTATGTTTCTAATAACTGCATTAGATAGTCCAAAATCATAATCAATGTTTTCTTTCCTGCAAGCCTCATTGGCCAATTGATCTACAAAGTCATGTTTTTCAACTCCAACATGGGATGGGATCCACACAAATTTTATACAAGAATTATTATCATTGGCAAAAATTACATTCCATTTAATATTACAAGCTACTTCCGACATACATTGTGATGGGTTATTTAAGGACTGCAGAGCACTTTTAGAGTCACAGAAAATAACTCCACCACCATTGAGCTTAAGGTATTCAGTGGCTAGATAAATACCCAATAGCTCGGTCTGTGTCGTGCTTGCCCAGTTGTTCAATCTCTGTGTACTAGTCATGATCATTTCATTCCCTTTATACACTGCACATGCACAACCTGTTCTACCATTTTCTTCGAGCCCCGGGCCGGGGGTTCGAGCCCCCTGGCCAGGGAGGGTTGCCTAAGCGTCTATTCTCAACTCTTCGCCTCTTTTCACCCAGGAGTAATTGGGAACCTTGTTTTGATCTGGTTGGCGGGCTTTATTCCAAGGAAAACTAGTAAGGCTTACCATGAGCTATGGGAAAGGAAAGCCTCTTAAGCCTGCTAACAGGAGCCAGAAGTCGTCAGCTCCTGTACCCATCTGTGTGTGAAAAAACATAACAAATATTATATTGGGCTACACTACCTGTTATTCATTAAACAGGTGA
>NC_091166.1:35729682-35769682 GCF_040958095.1 Procambarus clarkii
AGCCACTACTGTACAATTGCGTCAGACCAGACACCGGGTAATTGTTCGCCAAGATAAGTTGAGAATAATTAGGTGACTGAGCACAGGGAATACACCGGTGAGTTCTCCCCTTCTGAGTTATGAGGAGAGTTCGGACTAGGTGAGAAATAGAGAGGATAGGGAGAAGGAGACGATCGGAGGATGGGGATGAAGTCCTTCATAGATGGATGAATGTCTCATATACACATATATATACTCCCTCGCGAGTATAAGAAATATTGCCGGAACAACCGTGGACATCTTCAGGAGAAAACTAGATAGTTTTCTGCAAGAAGTGCCGGACCAACTGGGTTGTGGTGGATATGTTTGGGCCTGCGGGCCGCTCCAAGCAACAGCCTGGTGGACCAAACTCTCACAAGTCAAGCCTGGCCCCGGGCCGGGCTTGGGGAGTAGAAGAACTCCCAGAACCCCATCAAGCAGGCTGGTATATTTTTTCTGTATTATTTCTACTACATATATTTCACACACACACACACACACACACACACACACACACACACACACACACACACACACAGAGGAAGCAGCCCGTAACAGCTGTATAACTCCCAGGTGCCTACTTACTGCTAGGTAACAGGGGCATCAAGATGAAAGAAAGCTCATTTCTGTTTCCGCCGGCGCCGGGAATCGAACCTCGGACCACAGGACTACGTATCCAGCGTGCTGTCCACTCAGCCACCAGCGCCCCTTATGTATACTCACCTAGTTGTACTTACCTAATTGTGCTTGCGGGGGTTGAGATTTGGCTCTTTGGTCTCGCCTCTCAACCGTCAATGTGTCAGTTCCCTGTGTGCGTGTGTGTGTGTGTGTGTGTGTGTGTGTGTGTGTGTGTGTGTGTGTGTGTGTGTGTGTGTGTGTGTGTGTGTGTGTGTGTGTGTGTATATGTGTGTGTGGAAAGGTAACTACACTGTATGATCACTGCACTGAAAGAGAAGGGGGGGGGGGAAATCGAGGAGAACACATAAAATACAATTGAAGTGCCTGAGTTTTTCAATTAGATGATTCGTGCAAAAGTTACCTCAGTGAAAGGGTTTACCCGTGTCATGGGCCAGATTGGTATTTTGAGAGGCTAGACACCAACCAGGTGGCCTGGTCAAGAGACCGGGCCACGAGGACATTGATCCTGAGAACCACCTCAAGGTACAGACCATATTGGACAGTGGCTTGTATTGACCATTCTGGAATATATAGTCCCGGTTTATACCTGATAAACCAGGCTGTGATTCATACGTCAGGCTGCGAGCAGCCGCGTCCAACAGGCTGGTTGACCAGTCCAGCAACCAGGAGGCCTGGTCGACGACCGGGCCGCGGGGACAATGTAAATTAACATATATATCAGTTATAAAACAACAAGTATCTCTGTAGTATCTCTGTAGTATCTCTGTTACTGCTGCTGGCAGAAGTAACTATAATGGCAACGAAGTTAATATTTTCGGGAAAATTTGTAGAAGTTTATATTAGACGTGGAAGAGCTGGCGGGCTCTCGCAAAGTAGTGTGGATTCATTTTCTTACAAGAAAGTTGGCGCTTGGCTTACTCTTTGGCTGCAAGCTGAGGGCAGATTGTGGATTTTGTATTTTTTTTTTTTTTAGGGATTTAGGGTGGGCCCTAAGCCTCTGGCTGGCCCACAAAGTGTTACTTGTTACTTGTTTCTGTTTTACTTGGGCGGAGTATGAGTATTTATGACTCGTATGGTCGCTTCAGTAAGATTTTGTCAAATGTGTTTAACAACTGTTTCTGCTCTGTTGAAGCTAAATTGCAACCTTAATGGGTTTGTAACTGTGTTAGATAATGTTCCAGTGGTCTGTTGTGGCTGTAACTGTGCACTGTGTTAGATAATGTTCCAGTCGTCTGTTGTGGTTGTAACTGTGCACTGTGTTAGATAATGTTCTAGTGGTCTGTTGTGCTTATAACTGTGTACTGTGTTAGATAATGTTCTAGTGGTCTGTTGTGCTTGTAACTGTGCACTGTGTTAGATAATGTTCTAGTGGTCTGTTGTGCTTGTAACTGTGCACTGTGTTAGATAATGTTCCAGTAGTCTGTCTTGCATGTGGATTGCAGCAGCAGCAACAGCCTGATGTTACAAGCGAGCCACACTTCATCCTAAACAGCTAGTTGGGCCACACTTAGACACACTTTTCAGCCGAGTACGAACAAACAGCGTTAAGAAAAGATAACAGTAGCCAGAGTACATACTGGAGAGTACCGTAAGTACCTCTGGAGTTAACAAAGGTTTGGTTTGGTGTTGGGCCTAAGGCCTGTTAATCGCTGATCATTAGGGTTAATCTGTGATCAATATTTTAATCAGCAGCTTAGTGACTAACTAGGAAGAATAATTTAGGCCTGAACATAGTATAAAGCAATAGTAACCTTAGTGTATGTACACCTAGAAGCGATATACTTGTCGTACCTAATAGCCAGAGTTGCCTAACAAGCCGATTTTTCGTGAAATATTTAAGTTTTCGAAAAAGTTTTCTTAAGAAATGATAACGTTTTCATTGTGTTATATATATGATAGCAATTTTATGTTACTTGAGTCAAAATTACCATAGAAATTTGGTCTAACCTAACCAACTTATCCTAACCTATCCTAACATAACCTAACCTAAGTCAGAAATTCATGTTCCTAGTATAATAGATAATTATTGTTTAAAAAATCTGGAAAGAAAGATTTGCAAATATTGAAAAATCATTCTGCTTGTTAGCCACATAGGGACCTTGCATACTAGGCCAAGAAGTGCGGGTCTAGCTATTAGGCACGACATACTCATCCCGGTGAATATTTATATTCCTTGCGACGATCCGAGGACCAATGTCTTCGCGGTCCGGTCTCTGACCACGCCCCCCCCCCACCCAAGATTGAAAGTCTGGTCAACAAGGCTGTTAGACGCTGCTGCTCGCAGTCTGACGTATGAAGGTCAGTCCTGTTGATCAGGTATCGATGGGTGGGGAGAGTAGATAGTGGAGATGATTGATAAAGTGATAAAGATTAAGCCACCCAAGAGGTGGCACGGGCATGAATAGCCCGTAAATAGTGGAGATGGTTCAGAGGGCTCTTATCTATCCCATCAGGTATTGTTGGCTAGTTGCGAAGGATAGGTGGATGTTGGGATGGGTTTTTCCCGCGCGATGCGGCGGGTGGCCTCGCTGTGGCGGTGTTATGCACGTGAGGCGGGTTCAAGGTTAATCAAAGGTAAAGTGCATCCACTTGAGCTCCAGTAAACTATCTCGTCTTCTCTCTCTCTCTCTCTCCTCTCTCCTCTCTCTCTCTGTCTGTCTCTCTCTCACTCTCACTCTCTCTCACTCTTTCTCTCAGCAAGAGAAAAGAGAATTAAGCTGCCGCCAAAATTAAGGGTTCGTGTAACTCCAAACTGCAGTTGTTATTTTGGCGGCATCGTCGCAGTGGTCCTCATTTGGTGTGTTTTTCACATCTACCC
Source organism: Procambarus clarkii (assembly GCF_040958095.1). NCBI lineage: Eukaryota > Metazoa > Arthropoda > Malacostraca > Decapoda > Cambaridae > Procambarus > Procambarus clarkii. Next base: position 35,733,158 of record NC_091166.1, read on the forward strand.
AACCACTTGGGCTGGACGGTAGAGCGATGGTCTCGCTTCATGCAGGTCAGCGTTCAATACCCGACCGTCTACAAGTGGTTGGGCCACCATTCCTTCCCCTCCCCCGTCCCAACCCAATTCCTTATCCTGTCCCCTTCCCCAATGCTATATAGTCGTGATGGCTTGGCGCTTTACCCCTGATAACTACCTCCCTCCCTTCCAACCACCACAACCACCAGCATCCACCACAACAACCACCACAACCACCGCCTCCACCCTCCATTGTTATAACCATAACCCGAGTATCAGTCTTCTTGAGCGCTTCTGGGTAAATAGTCTTTAAGAAAGTAGTCGGAAAAAAGGAAGTCTTCACGGCGCTATTTATGAATGCCTTTGTTCATGTAATGTATGCAGTTCACAAGCATTACAAATCTGAATACAGACCGAGGCCACCAAACGCTTTCTTCAAGATGTTCAATGGCTCAGGAAAATGTGTAAAATAATAATAAAAGGTGTGTTCCAAGGAGAGCTCTAGAGGTGATGAAAGTTGTTTGATACCAGCTGAGGTTACTGCCCTCTACAGTCTCTGGTGAGGGGACACCAAGAGGACAGCTGAGGTTACTGCCCTCTACAGTCTCTGGTGAGGGGACACCAAGAGGACAGCTGAGGTTACTGCCCTCGACAGTTTCTGGTGAGGGGACACCAAGAGGACAGCTGAGGTTACTGCCCTCGACAGTTTCTGGTGAGGGGACACCAAGAGGACAGCTGAGGTTACTGCCCTCGACAGTTTCTGGTGAGGGGACACCAAGAGGACAGCTGAGGTTACTGCCCTCGACAGTCTCTGGTGAGGGGACACCAAGAGGACAGCTGAGGTTACTGCCCTCGACAGTTTCTGGTGAGGGGACACCAAGAGGACAGCTGAGGTTACTGCCCTCGACAGTTTCTGGTGAGGGGACACCAAGAGGACAGCTGAGGTTACTGCCCTCTACAGTTTCTGGTGAGGGGACACCAAGAGGACAGCTGAGGTTACTGCCCTCTACAGTTTCTGGTGAGGGGACACCAAGAGGACAGCTGAGGTTACTGCCCTCTACAGTTTCTGGTGAGGGGACACCAAGAGGACAGCTGAGGTTACTGCCCACTACAGTCTCTGGTGAGGGGACACCAAGAGGACAGCTGAGGTTACTGCCCACTACAGTCTCTGGTGAGGGGACACCAGGATCACAGCTTGAGATTATTGCTCTCTTCAGCTTCCGGTGAGGGGACAGCTGAGGTTACTGCCCTCTACAGCCTCCAGTGATTGGACAGCTGAGGTTACTGCCCTCTACCGTCTCTGGTGAGGGGACACCAAGAGGACAGCTGAGGTTACTGCCCTCTACAGTCTCTGGTGAGGGGACACCAAGAGGACAGCTGAGGTTACTGCCCTCTACAGCCTCCAGTGAGGGGACAGCTGAGGTTACTGCCCTCTACAGCCTCCAGTGATTGGACAGCTGAGGTTACTGCCCTCTACAGCCTCCAGTGAGGGGACACTCCCCTCGACACAGTTTGCGCTGTCAATTATTCCATCATATTAATTATGGATGATAAATATTTTGCTTCAGATTATTTCCTTCCAAGGTAATATGGTAGCCAGGTGTGAGGTTACCTGGAGGTTCCCACGAGGACACCTTGTGCTGCTGCAGCTGAGTTCCCACTGTGTATCTTACACCACCGTATGTCTGGTTCCGTAATTCTCCTTAAGTAGCTTTGGTCGCTTTCAACCACCTCTTGAAATATTATCTTGGAGAGCAGCAGGGAGAGAGAGAGAGAGAGAGAGAGAGAGAGAGAGAGAGAGAGAGAGAGAGAGAGAGAGAGAGAGAGAGAGAAGATAAAAAGGTAATTCATCCTCCCCCCCCCCCCCCCCCCTTCCCCCCGACAAACTTGGATTTGCAACAGTTGATTGACAGTTGAGAGGCGGGACCAGAGAGCCAGAGCTCAACCCCTACCAGCACAGCTAGGTGAGTACATATATAGTAACAAGCCAGAAAAATAAGAGTAAGGAGACAGCCTGCAATAAGGGGAAATAGGTTTTCATGTTTCCAACCAATCCAAACATTACCAGGAACTTGATAGGCCTGCCAGGGATAAAACAACTCTTGAGAACAGCCACAGGTAAAACCTGCCCACACTCAACACCCACCCTATATGCCCATACGCCCCAAACCACACTCACCTCCGTTACAAACCTGACGGCAAACCTGACGGCAAACCAACCCCACACACTCTCCTATACACCTAGCCAATCACTTGGGCTGGACGGTGGAGCGACGGTCTCGCTTCGTGCAGGTCGGCGTTCAATTCCCGACCGTCCACAAGTGGTTGGGCCTCCATTCCTTCTCCCCCGTCCCATCCCAAATCCTTATCCTGACCTCTTTCCCAGTGCTATATAGTCGTAATGGCTTGGCGCTTTCTCCTGATACTTCCCTTCCCTTCCCATCCACACCTCTATCCCAATTCACCATCCACATCCGTTCCCCTGGTTCAGATTTAAAAAAAATATTGCAGAGTTGAAGGCATTTTTTTTTTAGTTTTTCGAGATATACATAATATTGTTTGTTTATTTTAGGGGTGTTGAATGAACCAGGTGGATACCCATAAGGAGTACCACAGACGGTTTACCGAACATATATAGTTTACCGGTGGTGTATACTCCGGGTACTGTGTTTCGTAGACTAGGAGGACACTCGTGGCGTTGATGGTGACACTTATGGTGTCATCAACAGTGTTCATCACTAGACTGATAGTGAGAATGTTGTCGGTGAAGCAAGATAGCAGAATATCAAGCTATCCTATTGGCCCACACGAGGCAGTTCCTAGTCATATATCCACCCAAACTCACTCATATGTCTAACCTGCGCTTGAAACAATCCAGCGATTATGTTACCCGCTAATGTCTTCAATAATTCAACAAATCTTTATCAGCAAAGTAAGAAAATCTCGACTTTAGAAAGGAAACACAGACGTCTTCACTTTACTACTCAAATGGTATTCTCCTTCCATTATTATTATTTACATTACAAACAATTATAATACAAATCCACAAGGGCCGTGACGAGGATTCGAACCTACGTCCGAGAGCATCCCAGGCTCTTGTGGATTTGTTCATTTGATGCATCACGCTATTGTGATTTTTGTGTGTAATACAATTGTGTGTTCGAGTACATATCCAAGGTCTTGGCGATAACTCAATTGTTATCGTGTAACCCACAACTGGGGGACAAACTTTCGTCACTGAATCTAAACATTGGGAATAGTGAAACAGTTTCTTGAAAGTCAGAATTAATTATCTCTTTGGATTCTGTCTTTTCGCCATGCATAGACTCGAGGACTCTCTCGGGTCTTGTCCAACCACTTGGACTGGACGGTAGAACGACGGTCTCGCTTCATGCAGATCGGCGTTCAATCCCCGATCGTCCAATTGGTTGGGCACCATTCCTTTCCCCCCGTCCCATCCCAAAACCTTATCCTGACCCCTTCCCAGTGCTATACAGTCATAATGCCTTGGCGCCTTCCCATGATAATTCCCTTCCCTTCTCTCGGGTCCTTCTCCGCAAAAACACTTCCACGGTAGTTGGTGGATTGTGATAGAGAGTTGAGCTAGTGAAGTACAATCTACGCGACTCCCTGCCTGTCTGTTTGACTCGCTGTCTGCATGTCTGGTAGGCTCTTCTGTTTGCCTGTCTGTCTGCTAACTGTTGTGTGCAGAAGTAATAGAATTTGGACCAAACCATTCACTTCGCCAGAGTTTAAACCAAGAAGGATTTAAATGTGACCTGTCTGTTAGAGCAGTTAATTCTTGGTTAAACATAGTAGCATCCAAAAGTACATAGAGTATGAGTGAAAATTAAATGCACTGTGAGTGTTCAAATTGAAATAACGTTTAGTGAAGACGGGCTACGGAGAATATCTCTCTCTCTCTCTCTCTCTCTCTCTCTCTCTCTCTCTCTCTCTCTCTCTCTCTCTCTCTCTCTCTCTCTCTCTCTCTCTCTCTCTCTCTCTCTCTCTCTCTCCTTCCTCATCCATGTTCTTCGCTCTGGGACATGACTACTAAACAATAGCCAGCTATTGTGTCTATGCAGATCAACGCGTCTAAGCGCTTTAAGCGTTGACGTCACTTATCCTATTTATAAGTGACGTCATTGGCTGTGCTTTACCTTTGAAGTGTTCTGTCGTCTGTGCTTTACCCCTTGATGTGTTCTGTTGCTGTCTGTTCTTTACCCTTTGTGTTCTGTCCTTGGCATGTCAGTATGAAAGAAAAATAATTGTCTATATGAGAATAAGCGGAAGACTGACAAAGAAGGCAGTACCCAAGTCGAGGGTTCGAATCCTTCTCACTACTCCAGTTGATATTTTTTTCAAGTCGAAAGGCTTGGAGATCGACATACCACCGAAGTCGACACCAGACCCTCAACGGAAGGCCATCTGCAACATAGACCTACGGCTGGTCTTCTGGACCCTGGGCAAAGAAATCTTGAGAGCGTTGTATGCTGCTCACAAGACACTTATACTTGAGTATGCAGTCCAGGCATGGAACCCTTAAATCACTTCCTGTCCGGTCGTGATGGTCAAGCGGATTAAGGCGTCCTGTAGATACCAGTTGCGTTGCTCCTGGCAGTATGGGCTCGAATCACTTAACTGAGAGCAGACATACGAGTGGCTCTGAGGTGAAGCATAATCCAAATATTTATAACAAGGGTTTTAACAAGCCAATTCGTGAGGAATGGTTGTCAGCGCTGTTAGGTCGGGAGATCTCCGGCCAAGCACAGGAGGTAGAGTTACTACTGAGCATGACGGTAGAACGGGTAGATTCCTCGATCTACCTGTGGGGGTTCTACCCGACTACGTAGCATCGTCTTCAGTAAATGTACTTCTTGGAAGAAATATAAAGTTGTGGATCAGAAGAAGTCAAATATTGCAAGCAGTGGCGTTGATCAGACCGCCGGGGGGGGGGGGGGGGGCACTAATTACTCAATTACTCAAACCACCACAAGTTGAGGTAGACACTGCCAGGTGTCTGGGACAGTTAACTATCAGTGTAACTACCTGCCTTGTGTTGTTTCTAGGGATAGTGGCCTCCGCGTCCAGAAGCCAGATTCACGAAGCAGTTATGCAAGCACTTACGAACCTGGGGCCTGATTCAGGAAACAGTTAGGCAAGCACTTACGAACCTGGGGCCAGATTCAGGAAACAGTTAGGCAAGCACTTGCGAACCTGGGGCCTGATTCAGGAAACAGTTAGGCAAGCACTTACGAACCTGGGGCCTGATTCAGGAAACAGTTAGGCAAGCACTTACGAACCTGGGTCCAGATTCAGGAAACAGTTAGGCAAGCACTTACGAACCTGGGTCCAGATTCAGGAAACAGTTAGGCAAGCACTTGCGAACCTGGGGCCAGATTCAGGAAACAGTTACGCAAGCACTTACGAATCTGTACATATTTTCTCAATCTTTAGCGGCTTTGTTTACAATTATTAAACAGTTAATGAGCTCCGAAGCACCAGGAGGCTGTTTATAACAATAACAACAGTTGATTGGCAAGTTTTCATGCTTGTAAACTGTTTAATAAATGTAACCAAAGCCGTCAAAGATTGAAGAAAGATGTACACGTTCGTAAGTACTTGCGTAACTCCTTCGTGAATCTGGCCCCAGGTTCGTAAGTACTTGCGTAACTGCTTCGTGAATCTGGCCCCAGGTTCGTAAGTACTTGCGTAACTGCTTCGTGAATCTGGCCCCCAGGCCGCTGGCTGAGGCCTCCTGGTGGGTGGTGTGATCAACCAGGCTGTTAAGAGGTACCTGGTCGCAGTCTGACGTATGCATCATAGCCCGGTTGATCAGGTACAGTGATGATGAGCGAGAGATGAATGCAGCACTGCAGCATCACTGTGGGGCGTATATTTAGTGAACAACAGTGCTACCAGTCCATGTGAAAGGTCATAAAACAATAGATTTTTAAAAGTTACAAATAGTTGTTGATGCTCGGAGCTCCATTCACTGACATCAGGAGAAAAAAGTCAGACCTGTGTTTGCTGCTGTTTTTTCTGTATGTGCCTTGGTGTATGTTTGCTTGTGTGTGTGTTTTTTTTATATATTCCTTGGTGATATTCATGATGATAAAAAGTCCTTGACATATACCTGATCAAAAAATAAGACAAAACCATTCCCAGTGAACTATATAGATTAATAATGCTAACATCTCACAATGATCTAATTTATTATTTAAAAGTGCATCTTAAAGTTCAGTTCATGATCAGTGTTACAGAAAGAGAAGTTGGTGTTCCACTCTAAGTCTCAAGGACCAGCACTGAGAGCTACGTGCTTGGCTTACATAAGAACAAAAGCACATAAGAATGAAGATAACTGCATAAGGCCTATTGGCCTATACGAGGCAGCTCCTATTTATATCCACCCTAATCCCACTCATACACATGCAGAGGTTCTTCCTATCTCTCCTAGATGTTCTCACCTAGATAACATGAGAACATAAGAACAAGGGGTACTTCAGAAGGCCTCTCAAAACATCTGCTAATTATATCCATTTATTTTTTGTATTAATAACACATTTAGATACATTTTTTTTATTTGTGCAGCTACCCTTGACTATATGAAAGGGAGTACAGAGGTCTAATTACTAGGCATTTGGTGAGGTAGTGTGGGAGATCATGCCGCAGTTCACAGCTCACAGAGGAAGGTTCCTGCTCACCTGGGGACCAGATTCACGAAAGTACTTACGCAAATACTTACGAACGTGTACATCTTTCCTTAATCTTCATCGGCTTTGGTTACATTTATTAAACAGTTTACAAGCATGAAAACTTCCCATTCAACTGTTGTTATTATTATAAACGGCCTCCTGGGGCTTCGGAGCTCATTAACTGTTTAATAATTGGAAACAAAGCCGCCAAAGATTGAGAAAAGATGTACACGTTCGTAAGTGGTTGCGTAAGTGCTTTCGTGAATCTGGACCCTGGAGTGCCCAGGATTGGGACATCCGTCACCTGTAGCCACCTGCCACAGGTAACGGTAACCCAATCCGATCCTCGCAACCACTGTGTCGCACGGTCCATCCAGGCTAAGTCATATATATGTCTAACCTACGCTTGAAACAATCCATCGTTCCCACATCTATTATGTTACCGGGTAATTTCCTCAGTAAATCAACAACAGTGTTTCTAAGCTAGTATTTACCCAGGTCCTTAGTAGATGTACTTGCAGGGTCGAACATCGGCTCCTGGCCCCAGCTTCCGAACATTTTATAGTTAATGCAATCACTAAATTCTATCGATTTTTTTTATCAAATTCACCATTAAAATTGTGCCTCGAGTAAGCTATACTTTTCCGCCTATCGCCGATCCTCATTAGTCCAGAAAATTAATTCATATTTCATGTTTATTTATGTTTATTCATAATTCTTAAACATTTCCTAAACGCATTCATTTTGCTTGTAACTCTGGAATTTAAATACGATGCCTTTGAAGTGAGAGCGGTGTGAGGACAGGTGTGAGGGGGTGTGAGGACAGGTTTGAGGGGTGTGAGAGCAGGTTTGAGGGGTGTGAGAGCAGGTTTGAGGGGTGTGAAGACAGGTTTGAGGGGTGTGGTGAAGGAGGACAGCAGGTGTCGTGTGAAGAGACTAGGTGGTGATGGTGATGGTGGTGGTGGTGGTGGTGGTGATGGCGGGTGTGTGAAGGAACAGGAGATGATCCGTGTCAGCCCCAACACAGGTGCCTGCTGGAGCTGACAGTGCCTCCGGATGATGCTGTCAGGCCAGTGACGCCCAACCCAACGAAATAGGCTCTTCTGGTTTCACCCACAGTGACCTCAACTCACATCTTTAAGAGCAATATATGGTAGGGACTTATACCTTTTGTCTACCTGAGAAGTAGTGTCCCCGTGGGTCTTAAGGTTATTACACGCCACTGTTCACAGTCTGACGTAAGGAAGCACAGCCCGGTTGATCAGGTATTCCCTCGATGTTTACCTCGTGTGCCCTCTGTAATCCTTTTTGCGCTACCGCTCTCAGGATGACTATGGGGTGAACAGTAAACTAGCCACCTGCGGCGGCAACAATCAATCAGTCCCTCGAGGTGTTTATGGTATACTGCAAGAAAAATATATATTACCAAATGAGTCACAAAACAGGTTCTAACACGGGGTTATGGAGATTTTACACCCAAGATGAATGTGATCTTCCTGCTTGTGTGTGTCTTGTAAGGTTTGCATTTGGTGTTTTGAGGCGGCAGACTGCTAAGCGTCTTCGCCAGTCTGCCTTGTTAACTCATTGTTACGTAAGTAGCAACCAATGGCTTCAATTTATTTATTTATTTATTTATTTATGCATATACAAGAAGGTACATTGGGATTGTGAGGATACATAATATGGTAATTACAATCTTGTAAAGCCACTAGTACGCGCAGCGTTTCGGGCAGGTTGAGAGCCCTAGAGCCCTAGAGCCCTAGAGCCCTCACTCATATTGTGGCCTCGGAAGGTTAGGAGGGTTGTCTGGGTGAGTACGCTTCTGGTTACGCAAAACAGAAGTAAATAAGAATTTAGATTAGATTAATTAATTTAGATTAATTAATTTAGATTAATTAATTTAGATTAATTAATTTAGATTAATTAATTTAGATTAATTAATTTAGATTAATTAAGTTAGATTAATTAAGTTAGATTCGACTAACTAACGTTAGTCGAATCTTAAGACCGGGGCCGAGATTGACTGATAAAGATTAAGCCACACACAAGAGCTGGCACGGGCATGAATAGCCCGTAAAGGGGGCCGAGATGAAGCAGGCTGAGAAGATATGAATTGGCAGACCGCACAGTCGTCGGGTTTCGGAGTCAAGAAAAAAAAAAGGGGAGGGGATGGCGGTTTCTTTTGAGAGGAGCAGGAAGGTTTTATTATGTCTATGAGTATGTGTACATGTATATATAACATTAATAATTTTGTAACTAGCGTCAAAAGATTGTTATTTGCTTAGCTAAACGAACTAGAGGGTTCAGTTCATGAACCGATTATGTGCCTCTGTAATCCTTTACACCACCGCCCACGGGATGGGTATGGGGTGCATAATAAAGAAAGAAATTGAATTAGAGGCTGGGGAGCTGTAGTTACAGCCTGGCCTCGCGCGGACACGAAATGCCCGTCCCTTTGAGGTCACCTTGAGGTGCTTCCGGGGCTTAGCGTCCCCGCGGCCCGGTCGTCGACCAGGCCTCCTGGTTGCTGGACTGATCAACCAGGCTGTTGGACGCGGCTGCTCGCAGCCTGACGTACGAGTCACAGCCTAGTTGATCAGGTATCCTGTGGAGGTGCTTATCCAGTTCTCTCCTGAACACTGTGTTATCAAGTCCCCACTTGAGGTAGGCTGGGGCGCACGCCCCCCGGTGTGGCAAAGTGTTAAACTTAATAGAACACTAAAACTATCTACCAGCATTTATATTTAGAGTACAATACATTATTATTAACCAGCTTGTCTTTGACATCCATTACATTTATTTGTAATAGTGCAAATATAATTTTTAACTGTTAATGGTATTCTAGAATTGAGACACTGTTGTGTGGTTTGTGAGGCGCTTTTCAAGGTGAATACTCAGTATGAATTTGGCTCCAAGCAACAGTCTGGTGGTCCAAGCTCTCACAAGTCAAGCCTGGCCTCGGGCCGGGCTTAGGGAGTAGAAGAACTCCCAGAACCCCATCAAGCAGGTATCAAGCAGGTACCCTGATGCCCCCTGTTACCTAGCAGTAAATAGGTACCTGGGAGTTAGACAGCTGTTATGGGCTGCTTCCTCTGTGTGTGTGGGGGGGGGGATTAGTTAGTAGTTAGTAACAGTTGATTGATTGACAGTTGAGAGGCGGGCCGAAAGAGCAGAGCTCAACCCCCGCAAGCACAACTAGGTGAACACACGCCTTGTAACGCGCACTATTCCTCCACAAGAGTGTTGATGCTTTGTGATATAAAGATGATGATGAAGATTAAGCCACCCAAAAGGTGGCATGGGCATGAATAGCCCATAAGTGGTGGCCCTTTTGAGCCATTTCCAGTATCAATAGATGATACTGGAGATCTGTGGAAGTGCGACTGCACCCTGCGTGACGGGAGATGTCTCCCGTGTGCTCAGTGATGAACGTGATATAAAGTAGTTATGCTGTTTATATATGGCGTAGCTCCTCCACCTCGTGGATCATGCATGCTGTTGTGGAGGTGTTAAGTGATTGATGTGTCGTTTTCTCGCGCATTTTGTGTGCTGCTAAATACTCATACTGACTTAGCGCTTTTTTTTTTAGAGAGAGAGAACCTTTTATTGGAATCTACTTTGTCAATCATGATGGAGGATAATATGGCGAGTTAATATAATGCAGTTTTAAAAACTTGGGAATACTGTTTAATCTGGTTAGAGTACAAGCTGTTTTTAGAGCAGCATCTAGTGTTTCATCCATGTAGTTTTTATTATTATTATTATTTTCTACCACAGACGTGGCCACACATTTACAATGCTAATCAGCGTATATACATTTTCTTCTGTCCTCTTCTGCGGTTGATTGTTCAATAAACCCCTTATTAAACCCCCTGAACTATATGTTGAACACATCACTAACCCTCTCCATGGAGGACACAAGAAAATGTATCCATGTAGCATGTGTAATAGAGATGGCATAGGCCAGCCCGTTCTCAGACCAAATCCATTTCCAGGAGAATTTCCACACCCCCCTTTCAAACCACCTGGATAGTTATCTAGATATTTGTGATGATCTGAGAGCATATCACATTTCTAGTAATGGTCTACATGTAAACTTATAAGGGAATCTGTGTCCTAAACATAGATTATTATCAAGTTATAACTTTATTGTTTTATAAATCGATGGTTGGAAATATAAAAGTGTATGTTGACTTTTATTTTTTTTTAAAGAATTTGGTTTTCTGTAAACGAAATTTGTAGGCACACTCAAGTAGTTTTCGAATTCCATAGTTCACATTATTGTCAGTAATACAACGTATTAACGTAAACAAACGTAACGAAAAATAACCTAAACCAAACCTTAACCTACAACATCGTTAACCTAACCATAGATAGAGTAGATAATAGTACAAATAATTTGGTTCCCAATCCATTCCGTTGAGCAGCTCTCCCTCCCTGAGGCCAGATTGGTCCGTGAACGTTTGTGTGTACTCCCGTGTACTGTGGTGTTGGGCCTGTACTGTCAATAGGCCTATCAGTCACTAGGCCTATATGAAGACAGTAAGTCCCAATAACTTGGTTGGGAACTTAAGACATCTAATACACACATCTGGAAATGAAAAGGATGTGACGAGGTTTCATTCCGGCCTGGACCATTGTGTGGTCCGTCGAGGACCGGGCCGCGGGGACACTAAGCCCCCGAAATCATCTCAAGATAACCTCAAGATTATGATTGTTCTCTTTGGAGGTGGTTATCATGTTCTCTTTTGAATCTGTTAGTTATGTCCCTTAAGTTTGAGGGGAGTGTTAGCAAGTCTTGGACCCTTGATGTAGACTGTACTATCTCTCAGCGTTCCTATTGCTCGTCTGCTTTTCAGCGGGTATAAATTGCACTTCCTGCCATATCGCCTGGTTTCATGAGGAGTTATTTCCGTGTGCAGATTAGGAACCAGTCCCTCTAATATTTCCGAAGTGTAAATTGTCATGTATCCCTCCTGCCTGCGCTCTAGGGAATGCAGATTAAGGACAGTAATTTCCCCAGCTATGGATGGGGAAATTGTGCAACAATATTTCACTATAAAAAAGCATTAATGTCTTAAAAAAGTGTATTTGGTATGGCTTTTTTTTAATTTCTTGATGTCCAACCTGTCATTTTTTTTTTGCAGTTGTGACAGTTACTTGATTATGTTCTTGGAAAGGGTAAGGTGTTCCGACATGCTTACTCTTAAATCTTTTAAATTGTTTTTCCTCTTTCTATTACGTGATTGGAATGCGTTTGATATCCGGCTTCCGTTTTGATATCTTCGTTTCTCCATTGTGGAGTTGGTGTTTTCTGTGGCACCACGGAAGACTTGTTTTACATCAGTTTGGAGATGTGTTGTGTCCTCTCTATTGATTGATTGATGAAGATTAAGCCACCCAAAAGGTGGCACGGGCATGAATAGCCCGTAAGTGGTGGCCCTTTTGAGCCATCACCAGTATCAACAGATGATACTGGAGATCTGTGGAGGTGCGACTGCACCCTGCGTGACGGGTGATGTCTCCCGTGGTCCTCTCTATTGTATATTGTCATTATATAATCATTATACCATCTGCATGCCACGCAACACACGCAACACCACACCACGCCACACCCATACCACACCTACCACACCTACCACACCTACCACACCTACCACACCCACACCACGCCCACGCCACGCCACCATAATATAGTGAACGCGTGCGTGTGATTTCCCCCAGACACGCCATGTATCCCTGCCGGACCACGCCCTATTGGTGCTCACAAAATTGGTCCCATATGATTTCTTTTTCATTGCGTTTGATTGATTATTAGTGAGCATAAATAATTGTGTTGATGAAACAGGAGAAATCCTATTGTATATAGTGCTATTTTGTGTTGATTTACGGAGCAAGTTTCACGTGTACAGATGCTATGGATTGGAGTTATGTTGCACGCTGCAAATTACCATTTCGAAGACGCGATTATAATGGAGTATAATAATAATATAATAATAATATAATGGAGTATAATGAAGTATGTTATTCCTATTACGCATTCCCACTACACATACCTGGTCCAACCTCTCACGGTGTTCAAGAGGAAGCCTGATGATCCCTTCTAAAAGATACCTGATCCACCACACTGTGATTCGTATGTCAGGCTGCTATAGCAGCTGCATCAAACAGCCTGGTTGACCAGTCCTGCAACGAGGAGGCCTGGTCGAGGACCGGGCCGCGGGGACGCTAAGCCCCGATAGCCATCTCAAGGTAACCTCAAGGTATATGGTAATTGTTTCTCTAGCGCGAGGAACCAGTAACGAGGCACGGTAGGCTGTGTTCTTATTGAAAAACTTCTTAATTGTGTTTTCGTGACGTCAGTTAAATTGGCTGCCGTGATTACGCCTTTTCTGTTTAATATTCTCATTCAGGAAGTGGTTGTGAATGTGTAGTTTTGAACGTGATCTCTTGACGTTCATTATGGAGCGTTTCACTTTTTCTCACTCACTGTTGTGGATTTTTCACTGATGTGAATTTCTTAATCACTGCTGTGAATTCTCAATCACTGCTGTGAATTTCTTAATCACTGTTGTTAATTTCTTAATCACTGTTGTTAATTTCTCAATCACTGCTGTGAATTTCTCAATCACTGCTGTGGATTTCTCAATCACCGCTGTGAGTTTCTCAATCACCGCTGTGAGTTTCTCAATCACCGCTATGAATTGTCTGGCCTCACAATTGCAAATGTATACTGAGACATGCTATCCTTTTGAACTTTCTTTGTGTTGAAATCGATATATTTTATGTAACATTCTTTGACTTGAGAATCGAATTGTTCTTGAACATTCTTTGTCTTAGGGAGTTGTTGAATAAATTAGTGCTCTTGGATGCATGTCGTGTTTTTTGTTTCTTTTCTTGTTTGTTATGCATTTAATTAAAATGCTAATGATGTGTGTGGGCTGGGAAGAAGGGATCAGGGAAAAGCGCCAAGCCATTACGGCTACATAGCACTGGGAAGGAGTCAGGATAAGGATTTGGGATGGGACGGGGGGGGGGGAAGGAATGGTGCCCAACCTCTTGTGGACGGTCGGGGATTGAACGCCGACCTGCTTGAAGCGAGACCGTCGCTCTACCATCCAGCCCAAGAACTTTTATCATTCAAACCTAAATCTCACTCGAGAAAACATCCACATTAGTACTTGACATATGCTTAAATTCGGCTACCTTTCGAGGATCAACGCCCCCGCGGCCCAGTCTCTCAACAGGCCTCCTGGTTGGTAATCTAGTCAACCAGGCTGTTGGACACGAGAGCACTATTGTATAAAAAAAGTATCATCACTGATATGGTATCTCTTGTTTGATAGCTTTTGCGGATATATTGTGTGTTATTTTACAATATATTAAGAATCCAACTTTATTAATTCTGAGTCCAACTAATATGACATTGCAAGATTCATCGTGGGGGTACCGTTGGCACCAAGTCAAGGGACACTTGTTTAATTTATGCAAACCTGGACCCACCCATGTTGGGCATGTACCCAACACCAATTCTACTTGTATATTCAAGTACTGTATTTTATTTATTATATATATACTTTTGTAGATGTGTTAAATAACACGAAAGTTTTCAAGTAATTTTTTGTTTTATTTTCCTTTGTGGTTATACATTGTCACATTATTCATGTGTTAATTTATTCATGATTTGCACACATACATACATACATACATACATACATACATACATACATACATACATACATACATACATACATACATACATACATTCACACTCACACATTGATAGAGCTTAATAGGCTCAGGAAACTGTGCATCAGTTGATTGACGGTTGAGAGGTGGTACCAAAGAGCCGTAACTCAACCCGCGCAAGCACAATTAGGTGAGTACAACTAGATGAGTATACACACACACACACACACACACACACACACACACACACACACACACACACACACACACACACACGGCCTAGTAGCCTGGTGGATAGCGCGCAGGATTCGTAATTCTGTGGCGCGGGTTCGATTCCCGCACGAGGCAGAAACAAATGGGCAAAGTTTCTTTCACCCTGAATGCCCCTGTTACCTAGCAGTAAATAGGTACCTGGGAGTTAGTCAGCTGTCACGGGCTGCTTCCTGGTGTGTGTGTGTGTGGTGTGGGAAAAAAAAAACAGTTAGTAAACAGTTGATTGACAGTTGAGAGGCGGGCCGAAAGAGCAAAGCTCAACCCCCGTAAAAACACAACTAGTAAACACACACACATCAACATGGGTTCAGAGATGGCAAGTCCTGCCTCACAGGGTTACTTGAATTCTGCGACCAGGCAACAAAATTCAGGCAAGAAAGAGAGGGGAGGGCAGACTACATATTTTTGGATTGTCAAAAAGCCTTTGATACAGTACCACACAAGACGCTAGTGAAAAAGATGGAGATGCAGGCTGGAGTGAAAGGGAAGGTACTTCGTTGGATAAGGGAGTACCTAAGT
Source organism: Procambarus clarkii (assembly GCF_040958095.1). Classification (NCBI taxonomy): domain Eukaryota; kingdom Metazoa; phylum Arthropoda; class Malacostraca; order Decapoda; family Cambaridae; genus Procambarus; species Procambarus clarkii. Next base: position 35,748,343 of record NC_091166.1, read on the forward strand.
GACAGAAGACAACGAGTCACTGTGAGGGGTGAGGTCTCGGATTGGCGTGACGTCACAAGTGGAGTCCCGCAGGGGTCAGTCCTTCGACCAATACTTTTTCTGATATATGTAAATGATCTCCCAGAGGGTATAGAATCGTTTCTCTCAATGTTTGCTGATGATGCAAAAATTATGAGGAGGATTGAAACAGGATGATAGTAGGAGGCTACAGGATGACCTAGACAGACTGAATGAATGGTCCAACAAATGGTTGCTAAAGTTTAACCCGAGTAAATGCAAAGTAATGAAACTAGGTGGTAGAAACAGGAGGCCAGACACAAGATACAGAATAGGAGATGAAGGACTTAATGAAACGAAAAGAGAGAAAGATCTAGGAATTGATATCACACTAAACCTGTCTCCTGAAGCCCACATAAAGAGAATTACGTCTGCGGCATATGCGAGGCTGGCTAATATCAGAACAGCCTTCAGGAACCTGTGTAAGGAATCGGTTAGAATCTTGTACACCACATACGTAAGACCAATCCTGGAGTATGCGGCTCCAGCATGGAGCCCGTACCTTGTCAAGCACAAGACGAAGCTGGAAAAAGTTCAGAGGTATGCCACTAGACTAGTCCCAGAACTAAGAGGCATGAGTTACGAGGAAAGGCTGCGGAAAATGCACCTTACGACACTGGAAGACAGAAGAGTGAGGGGAGACATGATCACTACCTACAAAATCCTTAGGGGAATTGACAGGGTAGACAAGGATAAACTATTCAACACTGGTGGGACGCGAACAAGGGGACACAGGTGGAAACAGAGTACCCAAATGAGCCACAGGGACGTTAGAAAGAACTTTTTCAGTGTCAGAGTAGTTAACGGATGGAATGCATTAGGCAGTGATGTGGTGGAGGCTGACTCCATACACAGTTTCAAATGTAGATATGATAGAGCCCAGTAGGCTCAGGAATCTGAACACCAGTTGATTGACAGTTGAGAGGCGGGACCAAAGAGACAAAGCTCAACCCCCGCAAGTACAATTAGGTGAGTACACATATTTTATATATATATATATATATATATATATATATATATATATATATATATATATATATATATAATATATATATATATATATATATATATATAGATGCACACGTTTTCAGTTTAATTCAATAGAATGCACAGTGAACACCTTGTTAAGTGAAGTTATTCACTGTAGTACAGTGTTCACGTTTATAAATACACTTGTCAAGTAGTGTTCTTGGAACCCATACTTTATATAGTTTGGCCCATTATAATATTTCCATAAACAAAGCAGCCTAATTTGGATCTAATGCGCTGTTGTTGTTTGTATTCCCTTGTATGACCAGCAGTATTGGGCGTTCGTACAGACATCGTGTTCGATTTTCGTACAGATATTTCGTATTCCGTATAGTCCTATGTCTTCTATTCACCTTCGCAGTCCGTCGACCAAAGTGGTGACTGGAGTCACTGACTGGTTCGAACAGGTGTGTGTGTGGGAACATTTTTTGTGCCATCAATTCCGCTATCTGAACAAATTCCGCTATCTGAACAAATTCCGCTATCTATTATACCCCCGTGCGGGGCTAAATGAGGCGTGGAGAGATGCCTCCGAGTCCTTCAACTGACATTTATCTGCAGTACTAAATTAACATTCTACTTTAAATAGATTTATTTCCTTGAAGGTCGATACTGTGAGTTATTTTGTGCAAATTCCTCACTGAACCCCAGGTTATCAAACACGGTTAATTGTCCCTATATATTTCTCTAACGTGAATGCCCAATCGGCTCGTAAATTGGCATGTAGGCTGCAGGAAGCAACAGCTTAGTTGGTCACCATCATAAAGACGGGTTTAAGCGTAACTGCGACAGGACTATCCTGTAGGAGAGGGTTAAATAGGTCCGGTAAATAGGCTCGGTCAGTGTACAGGGCCGCCCTGGTGGATGGAGAGAGCCGCCCTGGTGGATGGAGAGAGCCGCCCTGGTGGATAGCGAGGGCCGAGGTGGATAGGTAAACCACTTCAAACTCCCGGACTGAGGGAATTAGCCCATTTTCATCCTTAATTGCGGCCATCAGCGGGCCTCGTAAATCTCCATAAGAGTCCCCCAATAATTGTATGACATGCTCAGTGGACTGAATCACGACTCTTGCTCTATTGCTCTCTCGCTCTTTAAGACTACCGCGCCTCTCCTCTCTCCTGCCACCATTGGCAGGGCTGCTCTAGTCTGTGGCAGAGCCCGAACGGGGTGGCAAAAAGCTCTATTACTACTTCATTGAAGGTTGAGAGGCGGGACCCAGGCGCTGAGACTCGGTCCTCGTACGCACAAGCGAGTGAGTGCAATTAGGTGAGTACACATCCAGACTGGTCTCTCGATTCGACACTCCGTTAAAAATGCAACGGTTTAGCGAAAATTATAATAACGTACGCACCCAAGCAGCCTACCTAACCTACCGATTCCGATGGAAAGAAAACGGGAATATTAAGGTACTTTAAGTTTAACTAACACGTCTCAATTTGTAACGCACTGCTGGTTGATTCCGTTAACAATGCGACGTGTTGGTGAAAAGATGAGTTGACTCAGCGTCGTCTTCATGCAGGTCCGCGTTCAATCCCCCGACCGTCCACAAGTGTTTGGGCACCATTCCTTCCCCCCCCCCCCCGTCCCATCCCAGATCCTTATCCTGATCCCTTCCAAGTGCTATATAGTCGTAATGGCTTGGCGCTTTCCCCTGACAGGTCAGTTCAGCGCTCCTATTTCTTTAAGACGCAGCTGGTGCCAGTGTCCACTGTTCATGTGAAACTGAAAGAAAATGGTAGACTATCTTCTTGAGGTTATCTTGAGATGATTTCGGGGCTTAGCGTCCCCGCGGCCCGGTCCTCGACCAGTCCTCCTTTTTGTTACACATCCCCAGGAAGCAGCCCGTAACAGCTGTCTAACTCCCAGGTACCTATTTACTGCTAGGTGAACAGTAGCATCAGGGTGAAAGAAACTCTGCCCATTTGTTTCCGCCTCCGCCGGGGATCGAACTCGGAATCTTAGGACCACGAATCCCGAGCGCTGTCCACTCAGCTGTCAGGCCCCCCCTCCCTGCGTTAAATAATTCGTCAAATTATCGCCAGTTGAAGCAAGCCCTTATACGAGTTACATGTAAGACTAACCGCAAGTTAGGCCACTGGCCGGCCTCTCACGGTGAGTCCTTACAAACACTTCCAAAGGATACCTGATCAACCAGGCTGTGATTCATACGTCAGGCTGATCAGCGGCGTCTAATAGTTATCTTACAACGAACGTCGCATTTCACTCGTATGCGTCACATAAGGCCAAAAATTGTCGTACTAGAAAATGAAAACGGCATACTGTCCCGTTTTCTGTTTTGGGTCCTCTGGTATAGGTTAGGAGAGACCACTTTAAATTGACAATTTCTTGACGTTGGGGAACCTTAGGAAGACTGGGGGTGAGAGCGGGCCTCAAGGACATTGATTCTCGGAACCCACACAGGGTAGCAGACACAAGGGAGGTGATTGCCAATCCCGGCGCGATATACCAATGTTACACTATTATTGGGGAAAAATTGTAAGTGAAATTCATCAAAATCCTCCATTTTTGTTTGATTTGCCGGCACACACCTCTATTTTTCCTGCCCGTGTGTCCTGAGCTGCTTCTCTCCCAGGTGCCACGATGGTGCCACGATGGTGCCAGTAACGGTGCCAGCGATGGTGTTGCTGTTACTGTGGGTGGCAGTACTGGAGCACAACCACAGTCTAGCTGATTGGGGTTTATTCTCAAGAAAGGTGTCGAGGACTTTTAAAGACTTTGGTCAGGCTCACTGTGGCTTCTTGTTGACCTGTAGACAAGACTTTGGTCCTTGTGTGTTAAGTGTCAAGTTGATGCCTTGGGGGAGGGGGGGGGGGTGTTGATGTCCATGTGTGTGTAAAGTATTGAGTTGATGACTTTGGATGTTAAGAGTGGGGTTGATGTCCTCATGTGTAAGATGTGAGGGGTTGAGTTCCTGGCGGGTAAAGCATGGAGAGAGGTTAGTGAGGTGGTGAGAGAGGGTGAGGTGATGGTGGGGTGTGTGAGGTGGTAAGGAGCACTTGACCGGCCCAGGGTTGAGGGTTGTAAGCTGCTCGACCCACACTGACCCAATTTGCTCCTCCCCTCCCCCCCCCCCCCGCTCTCTCTCTCTCTCTCTCTCTCTCTCTCTCTCTCTCTCTCTCTCTCTCTCTCTCTCTCTCTCTCTCTCTCTCTCTCTCTCTCTCTCTCTCTCTCTCTCTCTCTCTTTCTCTCTTTCTTTCTCTTTCTCTTTCTCTCTCTCTCTCTCTCTCTCTCTCTCTCTCTCTCTCTCTCTCTCTCTCTCTCTCTCTCTCTCTCTCTCTCTCTCTCTCTCTGTGTTAAAGTGTTAAAGAGAGAGAGAGAGAGAGAGAGAGAGAGAGAGAGAGAGAGAGAGAGAGAGAGAGAGAGAGAGAGAGAGAGAAGCAGTGTTCCACAACCCTCTCTCCAAAGACCGTTGTTTTTCCTGATTCATGTTAACCAGCTGCACGATAATGCGACGGGCGAGCTTACAGAGATAATATATACAGAAGACGCAAAGCTAATGAGGCAAGTCAATCCTGAGGAGGACCTCGAGAGTGCTGCAGGAAGACACTGATGCACTCCAGAAGAAGGCAGACAAATGGTTGTGAGAGTTCAACCCAAACAATTGTAAGGTGATGAGGGTAGAAGTTGGAGACAGGAAAATAGAAGGAATGAACACCGTGTAGGAAACAAGATATGGACAAAGGAAAGGCATTACCAGGAAACTCCTTACAACCTATGGGAGACCATGACTATGCAGCACCCGCATGGAACCTCTGTCTTGTGAATCACAAAAATAAAGTACTGACGTTTGCAAACAAGACTAGCACCAGAATTGAGAGGAATAAGCTATGAGGAGAGTTAATTAAAACAAATAGTACAACCCTATTCGAGAAGCAGCAAAGGAGATATGGTCAATGCATGCAAGATACCGAGGTAAGGTGGAAGAGGACAGTCTCAGCTGAATCGAGTCATTAAAATGCCAGGAAATTATCATGCCTAGTACGAGTAGCCATTGGAGTGTGTGGTGAGAGAGAAGATGTCGTGGGAGCCACCTCCGGCCGTCTTCAAGATACGACTCATAAGTTCAACCTCAAGAGACATAAAAGATGCTCCAGGTACACTTATTATTATTAACATCTTTATTGACAAAATTAATTACAATTTTGCCTAATCTGTACACGACACTAAGAGCCCTGAGAGGTTACTATACCCTTCCCTCTCCTAGTACACCTCCCTCCCTCCCCAGAACACCCTCACTTTCCCTCCCCAGTGCCCCCCTCCCCCTCTCTCCCCAGTACACACCCCCCTCTCTCCCCAGTACACCCTCCCCTCCTCGACCAAAGGCATGTGCTGTATCAGGTATCCAACTCAAGTTTCCTGTGATGAGGGGAAGGGTAAATGGGAGCAAGGGGAGCAGAGAAAAGGGCTTGAGAAGAGAAGTGGCCTAGAAGAGAAAAGTGGGGATATGATGGGAGAAAAGGGGACGAGATGTGGAGGGGTAAGAGGGGAGGGAGATGGGATTGTGAAGATGAGGAAATATGAGGAAGAAGGGAGAAGAGAAACGTGTGTAGTGGTTGAGTGTACCAGTATTTTTGGGGGGGTAGAAATAGCCTAAGCTACTCTATCCCTTCGGGGCAAAATTTAAAAAAAATTTAATTTATCCCTTTGAGATGTATTTTGTCTTGTCTTAAGAAACATACTTGAACTTGAATACTGTTTGGTTGGGGTAAAGACACCACAATGAAGCTGTAGAAGGCCAATTGTCCCATGTTATATATATATATATATATATATATATATATATATATATATATATATATATATATATATATATATATATATATATATTGGACGTTTCTTAGGTTACTCGGTAATTGGTTCCATAAATCAACAACCCTATACTCAGAGCCTCTCGCTATCTTAAGAAAGGAATACCTTACTACATACCTCTGAAAGGAAATACATACATATACATACCATACATATACATTGTATGCCTATGTATATGTATGTATACCTCTTGGGGTGTTTCTCAAACCTTAGTTTGTGCTTCTTTAGATGGGTGCACACAACCGGCACTGCATATTTATATGTTGTAAATAATATTTGTAAGGATTCTTTAATCAAGGTTCCTACCGGTACACTTGACTGATTTTGTATGTAATATAATTAAGTTGTTACGTTCGTCAGGCGACAGGTTTAAAGGTGAGTGTAAAGGCTAAGATGTTTCTCGTGATCTTCTCTGCTTCTTGCTCTCTTCAGCAGCCTCACAGCCTCCACAAACAGGGATACAAGTGGTCTTATCTTCTCTGACTGTGTGTGTGCGTGTGTGCCTGCAAGAGTGATTGCTTGCGTGCGTGCCTGAATGCCTGCTTGCGTGAGTGTATATATATATATATATATATATATATATATATATATATATATATATATATATATATATATATATATATATATATATATATATATATACATCAGTGAGAAACCACAAGGTCTCCTCTGAATACTTTTTATTTTCTTCTCCGAGGCTATGGGTCCCCACATTGGCACCAGAGGTGGTACCCTCACAAACTTATATATATATATATATATTAAATTTGCTCGCGTGTGTAAATGTGTACTCAACTAGTTGTGGTTGCGGGGGTTGAGCTTTGGCTCTTTGGTCTCGCCTCTTAACCTCTCAACTGTGTGTTTTTGCATGCACGAGTGCTTGTTTGTGTGAGCGTGCGTGGGGTGTGTGTGTGGGGGGGTGGGAGGGGGGGTAGGGGAGGCAAATTGTCGTCAAAATCGTGACAAGTATCTGAATATAGAATCATGACCCCAGGTAGTTTGTGGTGATGGTGGTGGTAGTGTGTGTAGTTGTGGTAGTGTGCGTGGTTGTTGTAGTGTGGTGGTGGTGATGGTGGTGGTAGTGTGTGGTGGTGGTGGTGGTAGTGTCCATCCATCCATCCATCCAGAATCCATCCTTAAAGCATGTGTTTTTGGGTCGCCTCCCTCCCTATTGTTTTTAGATGTAGGTTAAGCCTAAGTCAACCATTTTTGCCAAGCAGCTCGTAAAAACGGGAGGGAGAGAAGGACTAAACAAAGTGTGTGGGAGAAAGAGTGAACGTGGGAGTGGAAGTTTAGGGTGTGTGGGAGTGGAAGTTTTGCGTGTGTGGGAGTGGAAGTTTTGCGTGTGTGGGAGTGGACGTTTATTGTGTGTGGGAGTGGAAATTTAGGGTGTGTGGTAGTGGACGTTTAGTGTGTGGGAGTGGAAATTTAGGGTGTGTGGGAGTGAAAGTTTAGGGTGTGTGGGAATGGACGTTTAGGGTGTGTGGGAGTGGAAATTTAGGGTGTGTGGGAGTGGATATGTTCCCATCAGTCTCGCCCTCAGCCATCTTCAGTATTGTCTACTTAGTATGTAAATAGTTGCCCCTTCATCATCCCCCCCCCATCTCTTGGTCCTCTAGCACCGCTTATTCCTTCCTTTATCCACCTCCCTTCACTCCTCTTTCGTTTATCATACCCTTCGCCTCGTCTCACTTTTCTTCACTCTCTCTCGGTCAACTGAACTACCTTTGGGGGTTTTTTCCCACCCCCCTCTCCCCCTCAAATTCCTTATCACTTGTGCCCAATCTTCACCTTTTCTTTTATCAGGTTTCATTCCATTGTTTAATCTGTGTTGCCCCCCTTCCTTCCATTATCTTATAACTCTCCTCTCTCATATCTTTACTCAGTTATGCCTTGTCAGTTATTAGGAGGGGGGGAGGGAATTATCAGGGGAAAGAGCCAAGCCATCACGACTATATATAGCACTTGGAAGGGGTCAGGATAATGATTTGGGATGGGACGGGGGAGAGGAATGGTGCCCAACCACTTGTGGACGGTCGGGGATTGAACGCCGACCTGCACGACCGTCGCTCTACTGTTCAGCCCAAGTGGTTGTTGTCAGTTATGAGCGTATACAGCTTTCTCTTTATCATTTATTCAGTGTGAAAGGAGAATGAGGTCTCTTCTCCGCTGTCGTAGCGTTTGTGCTCCCGTTCTGCATCTCAAACGTTCATTATGCAACGGTGTTGCTTAACCAGGAACGTCACGGTGGCCTTCTTACCTGGTTATGATTGCTTTTTCTTTCTACCACAGACGTGGCCAGACATTTACAATGCTAACCAGCATATATACATTTTCTTCTGTCCTCCATGGACAGGATTAGAGAAGTGTTAAACATATAGTTCAGGGATTTATTGAACAATCAACCACAGAAGGTGATTCGGTACTTTTAAAATGCTAAGCTAACCTACATACGTAAATACATAGATGCACAGATTTACGTATGCCATACATAAAGTGATCGAAGTGTCATTAATGTGCATTTACAAAGGTGAAATGCAATTCTGATCAGTATATAGGTGTCAGCCAGGGTGGCTACACACGTGTAGTCCCACACCAGCTGTCTGCCTCTCGTCCAGGGGCCAGATTCAGGAAAGTACTTACTCAAGCACTTACGAACCTGTACATCTTTTCTCAATCTTTGACGGCTTTGGTTACATTTATTAAACAGTTTACAAGCATGAAAACTTCCCAATCAACTGTTGTTATTGTGATAAACAGCCACCTGGTGCTTCGGAGCTCATTAGCTGTTTAATAACTGGAAACAAAGCCGCCAAAGATTGAGGAAAGATGTACACGTTCGTAAGTGCTTGCGTAAGAGATTTCGTGAATCTGGACCCTGGAGAATATAGTGATGCCATCTGGGCGAAGTGCGGGGTCATGCGGGTTTTGGTCCACTAGGATGCGGGGGATTAAATATTCTAATGTTTCTAATATACTCTTGGACTGTTTTGATTCAATTTGTCTCTAGTGTAGAGATAATTGAATAATTTGAATGCACGGTATAAACGACTAATTAATTAATTAGCCAAAGAGGCAAGGATAAATCGCTCAATTAACAGCGTAATCAGACCAGGCAGTTGCCTCATTACACCGACGTCTGGGAAGATGGTGGGCGCTCCAGGCGACACAGAATGATGTTCTTCTTAACAAGGACTCAACTAATTCAGAAATAACGCCAGAAGCATGGCTGGGATGAGCACGGTCTCTCCACTTGACACTTCGTAAAAAAAGGCAACGGTTTTGTCTATCCAGCAGCGTACAAACCCAAGCAACCCACCTAACCTATCGAGGCTGATGCTATAGACGTTAATATTACGGGGTGTTATTCTATAATAGGTTCCCTTAGTGTGTTAAGATAGCCCAACACCATCGTAAGATGGTCTCAGGCTGTCTTGATGAATCCCGGGCTGTCTCAACGGGCACTGGCCGACCATTGTCCGGGGACAGGAAGCCTGTACTCATCATGGTCCCGCTGGGTCAACTACTGACCTCGCCCAGGATGCCACCCACAACATTTGACTAACTCCCGGGTACCTGTTAGGGGAATGTGCCTAACCGCTTGTGTGTCCTTCCCGGAGATTCAAGCCCCCGCGAGTGTGAGCTGAGGACGCAGACCACTGTGCTACAGGACATGTTTTTGCAGCAATAACCCCGAAGGTGAAGGTGAAGGTGCCACGACGTGATAGTGAATATATAAGGTCTACGTGACAATATATAAGGCCTACGTGACAATATCCAAGGCCTACGTGACAATATCCAAGGTCTACGTGACAATATCCAAGGCCTACGGGACAATATCCAAGGCCTACGTGACAATATCCAAGGCCTACGTGACAATATCCAAGGTCTACGTGACAATATCCAAGGCCTACGGGACAATATCCAAGGCCTACGTGACAATATCCAAGGCCTACGTGACAATATCCAAGGTCTACGTGACAATATCCAAGGCCTACGGGACAATATCCAAGGCCTACGTGACAATATCCAAGGCCTACGTGTATTATCTTATCCAAACTTCATTTGGACTTCATACTGATCTTAATAACATTTCTCAGCCTCTAAGATGCTGAGCGGGAACGAGTGACTTGGGGTGAATGTGTGTCTATGGTGGTTATCTTATCTCGTGAGTGTTATCTGCTATCCTGTTATCTCTGGTGCCTCACAGTGCAGGAACGTACGTATGTGCCCCTGCAAGGTCAACACCTGTCAACACCTGCCGTCATATATTTTTGACTGATATGCCTAACCGTTCAAAATTGCGACGTATTAGTTCCAAATTAAAGTGATGTAATATTGACGCTTTCTGCGATTCTGCCTCGATTGAATTGCCTCGATAGGTTAGGTAGGTTGCTTGGGTACGTACGCTTCTGGTTAGGCAAAACAGTCGTATATTTAACGGAGTGGCAGTCGCTAGCAACATCATTGTTTGGTCAAGACGTCTGAGTATTCTTTGTGGAACTTGATCAATACTCCCAAAGCATTATTAATTATTAGTGTAATGTTCTCGCTTGTTCTGTATATAGGCGCTAGGAGTCACCAAACGCTGGAGTGTCTGCTTAAACGAAACCTCTTCATCTTTGCACAGTCATGGCGGCTTAGGTAACAATTATTAAAGAGTTTGAGGTGCAAAAGTTGTCTGGAACAACAACAATATCCCTCGGTGGAGAACGATCTTCACAGCTCCTCCAAGTTCGCAAACGTCTTGGTAAACAGCCACCATGATCGAGGAAAGATGTACTGGTTTCGTAAGTGATTAAATGAATCCTGGTTCAAGAGTACAATTTAAGGACTTGGGGTTCTTCTTGAGAGGTTATCTTGAGATGATTTCGGGGCTTAGCGTCCCCGCGGCCCTGTCCTCGACCAGGCCTCCTTTTTCTTACACCATCCCCCCCTCCCAGGATGTGACTATTGGGGGATCGATGCCCAGGCCACAGGACTACGAATCCCGAACGCTGTCCACTAAGCTGTCAGGCCCCTCAGCTGTGTGTGTGTGTGTGTGTGTGTGCGCCCGTGTGTAAGAGAAATATATGTAGTAGACATAATAAGAGAAAGAATAAATTTGGTTAGAAAGGCGGGGTCCAAGAGCTAATAGCTCGATTCTGCAGATACAAATAGTAAATACAAATAGTAAACACACACACACACACATACATACATACATACATACATACATACATACATACATACATACATACATACATACATACATACACATGCATACAGACATCCACAGCAATTAAAATGTAAATACTGGAGGTGGCTTGGTCGATTGGCCTGATTTGTTCAACAAGGCCGGTGTAATTCCGTGTTCCGGACTATTTTCAGAGCCCCAGAGCGGTGAGGGAGGGAGGAAGCTAAGGAAGGATGTGGGAAGAAGAGGGAGGGAGGAAGCTAAGGAAGGATGTGGGAAGAAGAGGGAGGGAGGGAAGAGGGAGGGGTGTGAGGAGGATGGGGAAGGGAAGTGGGTAGATGAATGATAATGGGGAAAAATAAGCAGATCAATTTAACACAGGACAATCATTTGCTGGAAATAGAAACAAATCTAAAGTTTTTCCTAGTGAGGGAAACCATGTTTTACACGTGTGTGTGTGTTGTGTTTACACCTGAGTCTCGTACCATTATACCGTGTGGTGTCTCCTGCATCGCTGCCCACGCCTCATGTATCGCATTACTTGAGGATCGTAAAGCTCTCCTCATAGTCTTATGTTACAAGGATTACAAGTTTAGACGAGGAAACCCACAGTGCGAGATGGTAGTGGGGAGAACTACCAGACTCACCACACACCACTACCAAAACTGGTCGAACCTTTGTACCAGGACAATACAACCTAGACCAGGATGGAGAAGGGGGGGGGGGGTGGAGAACTACCGAAACCCTCCAGAAGTGACACACAATATGGAAAAATCATCCGTATTTACAAACACACAAGGTCTAAAGTCAAAATCAAGAAATAGAATTAAGTTCATAAACACCTTCTAGTTGAGTCGAATTCAATATTTGGGATATACATGGAATCTCATACGAAAGATTGTATGGATAGTGAAATCTGGATTCCAAATTATAATTTATATAGATGTGATAGAGAAATTTGAAATTGAAATAAGTTTATTGAGGTAAAATACACACAAAGGGATAAGGTAGCTCAAGCTATTCTCACCCCGTTCAGTACATCGTGTTAATATATACATATACACACATCACAAACAATAAACACATTACCAAACATTCTGAGAGATAAACATATACATTTCCTCCTTTACACAAATAATGTGACAGAAAAGTTAGGTCAAATGGAGGAGTAGGTCTGTATATTAAAGATGACCTGGTATGCACAAAGCTGCTAAACTCAACCAATGATGTGGTGGAGGTACTTGGAATTAAGGTAGACAAAATAAATCTAATTATTATTCTAATATACAAACCGCCAGATGCAACAGTTGAGGAAGGGAGCTGGTCGGCCGAGCGGACAGCACGCTGGACTTGTGATCCTGTGGTCCTGGGTTTGATCCCAGGCGCCGGCGAGAAACAATGGGCAGAGTTTCTTTCACCCTATGCTCCTGTTCCCTAGCAGTAAAATAGGTACCTGGGTATTAGTCAGCTGTCACGGGCTGCTTCCTGGGGGTGAAGGTCTGGTCGAGGATCGGGCCGCGGGACACTAAAAGCCCCGAAATCATCTCAAAATAACCTCAAGATAACCTCAAGAACTCACAGAGCACAAAATAGAGAATACCCTTGAGCAAGGAATTTAAACAGAACACAGGACACAGGACACAGGACACAGGACACAATCAGACTTACTCATAGACGGAAAACAACATTTACTAGATCTGGAAAATATGATGTCTGACGATCTGACATTCAGTGAACATAACCGAGCAAATATAGCGCCGGCCAGGACAATGATAGGATGGCTTATGAGAACGTTCAAATCCAAGAATCCCACAGCAATGCTAATAGATTTAAATCACAGGTGCTGTCACTTTCCCCTTTCAGAGCAGGAGAGATCGGTGAAAAAGAGGGAATTCAGAGAGCATATAAGGTACTCATAGACACGATCAAATACCTAAATTATTGTGACTGTCTCGAAGCTCTGAAAATGTACTCTCTGGAAAGCTGATGAATCGTATATTTGTGACCTTCGACACCCCTATGGAGGCAGAGACGCGGGTTCGATCCCATTGTAAAACCTTAGTATTTAACCATAGGTACATCCCCTTTTTGACATAACAATGTGCATTTGGGGGCCAAATTTATTTGTATTTTATTCTTGAGTGATGAGAGAGGGAGGGAACTATCAGGGGGAAAGCGCCAAGCCATTACGACTATATAGCACTGGGAAGAGGTTCCAGGATAAGGATTGGGGGATGGGACGGAGGGGAAAGGAATGGTGTCAATCACTTGCTGGACGGTCAGGGATTGAACGCCGACCTGCATGGCGTGATGAGAGAAGGTACATATATATTACAACACTATCTCTTTAACGTCATTTATGTGGGCGGTGAACGTGGGGGATATCGCGGGACTGTCACTGTTGCACGCAGTTTAAAATGTGATAAAGTGAAGGTATAAATTGTTACAGTGAAAGAGGAGGAGGAGGAAGGGCGGTGGTGTCTGGCAGTGTCTTCAGTGACCAACCGGAAGGTATAAAAGGAATTTGGGGTCGACGGTGCGTGAGAGAGAGATAGTGACACTACTGCTTCCACTGTCCGCTGGTGGGAGGGAGGGTGACGTTTGGGGTGATGGGAGGGGGGGGGTGATGATACACGGAGGACACACACCCTGCTACACATGAGCAGACAGACTCGCACACCGTCCCCGGAACCAGGTAAGAGAGGAAAGAAAGATATAACACCACATCCATCAGGGATGGATATCCACCAGGGGCCCTGGTAGCCTGGTGGATAGCGCGCAGGACTCGTAATTCTGCGGCGCGGGATCGATTCCCGCACCAGGCAGAAACAAATGGGCAAAGTTTCTTTCACCCTAAATGCCCCTGTTACCTAGCAGGAAATAGGTACCTGGGAATTAGTCAGATGTCACGGGCTGCTTCCTGGTGTGTGTGTGGTGTGGAGAAAAAAAAAGTAGTTAGTAAACTGTTGATTGACAGTTGAGAGGCGGGCCGAAAGAGCAAAGCTCAACCCCCGCAAAAACACAACTAGGTGAATACATCACTGAATCCCCCCCCCCCCCCAGTGAATACCAGCTGAGCAGAGAAGCTGCAAGATCTGCTCCACGAGATGAGGAGATGGTTTGAAGCACCTGATGCTCGGAGGCTGTGTCCATCTCTGAGATACTTGTAATTATGTTCTCTCTCATATATATATCACACTGATATGATTTTTTTTTCAGATATAAATTTCTCCCTGGAAAGATACTGTAAACTTTAGGGATGGTAAATGTTAAAATTGCTTACTGTCTATTCAGTTAAGATAGTTTTGAGTCCCTGCTTGATCTTGGTACAATAACAAGGATGAACAACTCTACGTGTTTTCGTCCAGTTCAGTCCATATGTATTTGACTCATATAATCTCATTCTTACCAGCACAGTGCATTCATATTGTTACCCGAGTGATAAAATCACTGCTACGGAGGTACATTCACTTGGAAAATAAGTGGCGCCATCCAGTACTGTTCCTTCTTCAGTGTGTTCACCTTCAGGATGAGTGCCACTGTCCAATACTGTCCCTTTTTCAGTATGTTCACTCACAGGATGAGTGCCACTGTCTGGTAAACCCGTCTTTCGAGCAACATTGTAAACTGTCCACCACCTATGCTGTACCAGTACTCTTTACGTAGCTCCGGCGTGGAACCCGGAGCACGAAGACTGCTCCCTCAACTTAAGAAGGCTGAGCTACGCGGAACAGTAGAGGGAAGTATCTCCTCTTTACCATGACTCAAGACGGTAGGCAAAAAACTTAACTTTCCCCCACAGTTGGAGTGCTATACCTGGTACCTTCAGTGTCTTGGTAACTTGTGTTGGGTCGTGTTTCAGCGGTACAGCGAGTCTCGGTGGATGAGACTATTCCAGACTATTCGTCCAGACTATTCCGGGAACTCCAGGTTCTGCACGACAAAGATCAAATAACATTCGAGCCGCCTCCAGTACAGGTACTTGCAGTCTTCAAAAGTGGCAACTGTCCAATAGAAAAAGTGGCAAACGCCATTTCTCAGGTTAAAGACTGGAGTGTTATTTACACCAGGAGTTACTTTAGGGAGTTATTCTGATAAAAAAAAAACTTGTGATAACTTGGTCCAACAGGCTGTTGCTCGGAGCAACGCGCTGGCATGCATCTACTACCACCTGGCTGGTCCAATATGTCTTGTAGAAACGTATCTGATTGTTTCTTAAACACATCCACTACATTTCCGGCAAAATCTCTTATGTTCGTTGGTAGAAGGTTAAATACCCGTGATTCCCTCTCTCGTGAAAGGGACGAGGGGGCGGAGTGTGTTTGATTAAGCAGGTTGTTGTGCTCGTGGAGAGACAATACTAACTCTATTTTATCCAAGATGATAGTCAGAGATTTAGCAAGCTAAGCTAAGCGAAGCTGCGGGAGTGGAACTCTCGAAATCCTCAACAGGTAGCACTTGTGGCTGGTGGTTACTTCACAAGTTTCACCAAGTCAAGCCTGGCCTCGGGCCGGGCTTGAGGAGTAGAAGAACTCCCAGAACCCCATCAAGCAGGTACCAAGGCCTCGGGCCGGGCTTGAGAAGTAGAAGAACTCCCAGAACCCCATCAACCAGGTATCAACCAGGTGCCAGTCACAAGAAAATGATGAGATTAATGCATATGAAACATGATATTAGCTTTAATATAAATTAAATAATTTTTTTGCTATCAGACGCTCCACATTAATCAAAATTGCTAATGTAATTTAAAGAATTATTATACAGCTTAGATTTACTAAAGGAGCGTGTGTGTTGATTTACAACACCTGGAGCGTGTGTTGATTTACAACACATGGAGCGTGTGTTGATTTACAACACCTGGAGCGTGTGTGTTGATTTACAACACCTGGAGCGTGTGTGTTGATTTACAACACATGGAGCGTGTGTGTTGATTTACAACACATGGAGCGTGTGTGTTGATTTACAACACATGGAGCGTGTGTGTTGATTTACAACACATGGAGCGTGTGTGTTGATTTACAACACCTGGAGCGTGTGTGTTGATTTACAACACATGGAGCGTGTGTGTTGATTTACAACACATGGAGCGTGTGTGTTGATTTACAACACATGGAGCGAGTGTTGATTTACAACACATGGAGCGAGTGTGTTGATTTACAACACCTGGAGCGAGTGTGTTGATTTACAACACATGGAGCGTGTGTGTTGATTTACAACACATGGAGCGAGTGTGTTGATTTACAACACCTGGAGCGAGTGTGTTGATTTACAACACCTGGAGCGTGTGTGTTGATTTACAACACATGGAGCGAGTGTGTTGATTTACAACACCTGGAGCGTGTGTGTTGATTTACAACACATGGAGCGTGTGTGTTGATTTACAACACATGCAGCGTGTGTGTTGATTTACAACACATGGAGCGTGTGTGTTGATTTACAACACATGGAGCGTGTGTGTTGATTTACAACACATGGAGCGTGTGTTGTTGGTGCCGTCAGTGTTGTCTCTTGACCTTTCATTGATATTTACCACTGTCGATCAAGAGTAGTGTTGCGTGGAGCAGGCGGCAGGTGGATGTAAAACCCACTACTTGGCTACTGACTTTAAGGCAAGCATCTGAGGGTCACTAAGACGACTGTTCAAAGCCCCCCCACACACACACATTGTTCCAGATGATTTCCTCATTTTCTAAATCACAATCACGCTATTGTGATGTCCAGTGTGTTTAACAACTTCTGTGCTGTTAACAACTCAGTGGAAATATGTTATATGGGTTATAACTCTGCACTGTTATATAATGCTCCAATGGTCATTGCATTTACCTCTGTTCTTTTGTTTTCTGGAAGCTACAAGCCTTTTTGACCTGACCCCAACAAGGAGGGATGGTTAGAGACTGGCCACAAGAACACTGATCCCCGGAATCAACACAAAGTTCACATTCAGGAAGCAGTTACGCAAGTACTTACGAACGTGTACATCTTTCCTCAATCTTTGACGGCTTTGCTTACATTTATTAAACAGTTTACAAGCATGAAAACTTCCCAATCAACTGTTGTTATTGTTATAAACAGCCTCCTGGTGCTTCGGAGCTCATTAACTGTTTAGTAATTGTAAACAAAGTCGCCAAAGATTTTAGAAAAGATGAACAGGTTTGTAAGTGCTTGCGTAACTGCTCCGTGAATCTTTCTACAAGTTCGTAAGTGCTTGCGTAACTGCTCCGTGAATCTTTCTACAAGTTCGTAAGTGCTTGCGTAACTGCTCCGTGAATCTTTCTACAAGTTCGTAAGTGCTTGCGTAACTGCTCCGTGAATCTTTCTACAAGTTCGTAAGTGCTTGCGTAACTGCTTCGTGAATCTGGCCCCAGGCTCGTAAGTACTTGCGTAACTGCTTCGTGAATCTGGCCCCAGGCTCGTAAGTGCTTGCGTAACTGCTTCGTGAATCTGGCCCCAGGTCGCTTGGGTACATATAACGGAACACTCTGAGTGACTCGTGACAGCTTGGAACAGTCGCCAGGAGACACGATCTGCCATCAATAAAATGTTGCACAGATTTCTCTAAGAGTCAGGCAATGTAACACCGACAGAACTGCAAACCCCCAGTTTGCGTTGGTGTCGCAGCTTCCGTCATCAGGAGGACCGGGCCGCGGTGGACGTTGAGCCCCGAAATCATGGCCTGGTAAGCGAACATACTGGAAGGAACGTCTTCATGTTTCGTCATGACAGATCCTGCGGTCGTATACCTCAAGACAGTGAACGTCACTGACGGTGAGACAGTGATCTTTACTGTCAACACGTCTGTCTGTCCCCCAGTGACAGTCAGACGAGGAAGGGACGGGAGCTATGAGGAGAAAACGCCAAGCCCTTACGACTGTATAGCACTGGGAATGGGTCAGGATAAGGATTTGGGTTGGAACGGGGGGGGGGGGGAAGGAATGGGGCCTAACCACTTGGTGGACGGTCGGGGGATTGAACGCCGACCTGCATGAAGCGAGACCGTCGCTCTACCGTCCAGCCCAAGTGGTTTGACAGCCAGACGGGAAGTCACAACTTAGACTAACTTGTTGCCACAAACTCGGCAACAAATGCAAACATGCTTTTAAAAACGAAAACATGGAGAAAAAGAGACGGGATCAATGAAACTATTAAGACTGGCATTTGGTCTTCAGTTTTATACATTTAATATATATCAAGAGACGATTATATGTCAATGTGTTCCTGGCCCTATACCCAGCAGTCGTTGTTTTTGTTGTTGTTGTTTAAGATTTAGCTACTCAGAACGATATGTCCATGTAGCACCGGCTATGGTGACCCCGTAAACCCTACAGTCTGATGGGTATAGTTATATAGCACCGCTGATTCTATCCAGGTAAGATGCCAGCCATCACAGTCAGGATGCACAGAGCACTTACGACATCTGGAGCTCATATCTCCATCTACTAAAGACTTTACGAGGTTGACCTGAACCCAAAGTTATTGTTATCGAAACCTTACAGAGCTCGTAAACTGTTTGGTAAACTGAGCCGCCGTGTTTGAGGTAAGGGGTATACATCTCTTAAGTGGTCACCTAAGTGGTTTGTGAATCTTAAGGTTATGCGGGCCGCTGCAAGCAACAGCTTGTTGGACCAAGTCAGCAGAAGTCAAACCTGGCCTCAGGTCGGGCTTGGGACGTAAACATCCCAGAACTCTCTCCAAGCATATTCGAGGTATGTATACTCCACATAGTATGTATACTTCAAGTATACCACAATCCCTGATAGATAGCATAAGATGTTACATGGCATAAGGCCTTAAAACGCTGCTCAGCCTATTCTTGAGCAGCTAATTTAAGAATAATGAAGTCTGGACTCATGATTCTTATATTCTTTTTTGTTAAGATGTCCATTAAACCCATTGTTGTGGAGCAGAGTTTTTGGTGGTCCTCAAACACCAATTTCAGAGGCTTACAGGTTCCAGAAGATGAGAGGAAATGTCAGCACTGTGGAGAAATGCTCACAACAGACCACTGGAACATTATCTAACACAGTGCACAGTTACAGCCACAACAGACCACCGGAACATTATTTAACACATTGCTTAGTTACAACCACAAGAGACCACTGGAACATTATCTAACACATTGCACAGTTACAAACCCATTAAGATTTTAAGATTGTAACTAAGATTCAACAGGGCAGAAGAAGTTGTTAAACACATATGGCAAAATCTTACAGAAGCGACCATACGAGTCATAAATACTCATACTCCGCCCAAGTAAAACAGAAACAAGCAACACTTAGTGGGCCAGCCAGAGGCTTAGGGCCCGCGCAGGAATATCCATGGAAAAAAAATCAGGATACAACGATCCATCCGCAGAGTCAGAAATAATCCATCTTCATTAACAATTATTAAAAGTAAAGAAATAGGAGGTTCCTCGTATGGACCAATAGGCCTCGTGCAAAGAACTGCTCTTCATCGAGTCCCTCAAAATGATCACAGGACAATTAACATAGATTTTAATATAAAAGGTGTCTTAACAAATCTCTAAGATATAAACACAAAAATAAATATCGAATTAATATGTTTAGAGATGACTTTATTTATTTATTTATTTATATTTATACAAGAAAGTATATTGGGTTTATGAGAATACATAGCATAGATGTTTTCATAGAATACATCTATGTTATGCATAGAATACATAGCATAGATGATTTCGGGCAGACATTAATCTCAACGGAATAAAACAAGCCAAGCCAAGCGAATACACTTAAAGCTACAGGTACACCACAGTCAGCGTAGCTTGTGTGGGCGTCAGCTCGAACATGCGTATATGGGTAGGGTTCCCGGGGACCCTGACAGTGCTGCTGACTGAGCCAACCACAACAGTCCTGGAGGAGGACCCACTGCTGACGCCACCACACAACATACCACACGCTACCTCCTGTGTCTTTGTCAATCCAATATGGTGCTTAAGGGTGTTGGGATCGAACCTCCGGTTGGGTACAAACCCCAGCATATGTATTATAGTGGTAGCCGTATTTCAGTTTCTACGAGAAACTCTTCATATAGCAGTGTCAGAGTCAAAGTTTACCAGGCGCGACACACCTACCATACCTGCTTGATGGGGTTTTGGGAGTTCTTCTACTCCCCAAGCCCGGCCCGAGGCCAGGCTTGACTTGTGAGAGTTTGGTGCACCAGGCTGTTGCTTATAGCGGCCCGCAGGCCCACATACCCACCCCAGCCCGGCTGGTCTGTCACTTCAAGAGAAAACTAGATAGTTTTCACTTGAAGATGTCCACGGTTGTTCCGGCAATATTTCTTATGCTCGCTGGGAGGATGTTGAACAACCGAATCATCTCAAGATAACCGTGGACCTCTGATGTTTATACAGTGTTCTCTGATTGTGCCTATGGCACCTCTGCTCTTCATTGGTTCTATTCTGCATTTTCTTCAATACCGTTCACTCTAGTATGTTGTTATTTTACTGTGCAGATTTGGGACCTGGCCCTCCAGTATTTCCCATGTGTTTGGGGAGTAGAAGAACTCTCAGAACCGCCATCAAGCACACAGACATGCCCTACTACGCACTACTAATCAGTGTACTAATCAGACACTGCCTCTCCCAGACACACCATGCCTTCCCCAAATACACCTAAACGCCTTCACCCCCAGACGCATGCAAGCACCCCCAGACAGACCCCCAACCCTACTTCCTCCCACCCCTAAACACCCCGGAACCCAGTACACCCACACACACCCAGGGCCAAGCCTAGACGTGACGAGCACACCAATTGAAGCCAATCTTGGGGCAACACCCTGCTGGTCCACCTAATCTGTTTAGGGGCGTAATCGTGGGCCGAAAGTGGCGACAATCGCTTAAAGGAGTGAGAGCCGGGCGCCGTTTGGGGACACCAAGGAAGGCTTCACGGTATGCTAAACTGGGAAAGACGTAAATATCACTTGGGGTAAAGGGGCTATAGAGGGCGTTAAGGCATTCGTTGTTCATGCAAGAGCTGATCTATCATCGTTCTCCGCCAACTTTCACTTGGTTTACCCCATTGTAAAAGCACTTGTGGTCTCATTACTCGCGCGCTCGAAACCTCACTGCACTATGTGTGTTGGAGATCTCTAACACTCTCTATGTAAGACAGAATAGAATGTGTGTGAATGCTTTTAGCATTGTAAAGACACTACAATCACCTTCTGTGGTTGTGCTCAATGACTCACTACCTGGAGTTTACCTGGAGAGGGTTCCAGGTAGTTCCTCAA
>NC_091166.1:35777182-35867182 GCF_040958095.1 Procambarus clarkii
TGGACATCTTCAAGTGAAAACTAGATGGTTTTCTTCAAAAAGTGCCGGACCAACCGGGCTGAGGCTTGCGGGCCGCTGCAATCAACAGCCTGGTGGACCAAGCTCTCACAAGTCAAGCCTGGCCTCGGGCCGGGCTTGGGGAGTAGAAGAACTCCCAGAACCCCATCAACCAGGTAACAAACGCTACTCATGGTTAGCATTACAAAAACACAGAGATTTACAAAGTAATCACTAATCAGATCTGTAATTTGTAACGAAATATAATTGTTGTTACCGGGATTATAATTAATAGTAATGGTAAGTGAATAAAGTGTTCACTAAGGCCTGATCGAGGACCTTAGTGAGACGAGGGGTCTCATCTCGGTGCGCTAAGCCCCGAAACCATCTCAAGATAACCTCAAGATTGCCCAAAATATGCTAAAAAATAAGGGACAATTAACTTAATTAAAATCTGCGATGTAATATCATCTCGAGCCTTCAAGTGAACAACCTTGTCTGTGTCTTATTTTATTATTATTATTATTCTTTTATTTAATAACAACAATGAGAAAATTTTATTATTTTTATCATTATTATTATTATTATTATTATTATTATTATTATTATTATTATTATTCACTGCCCTTAAATGGCGTATACAATCATTTTTATTTCTGTGTTAAAGTTAGTTTTGTTCATTTATTATGCACCCCATACCCATCTTGTGGGCGGTAGTGGAAAGGGTTACAGAGGCACATAATGGGCTCAGGGACTGAACCCCACAATTCGTTTAGCTAAGCAAGTTACAATCTTGGTGAGCAACTTACAAGATTCAGTATAAGTCGTCACATCAACAATGGGTTCGAGATCGACCACAAGTACAGTTTCTAAATTAAGCAACTGACATATGTGGAGAGCTAGTGTCACAATTTGTCCAAATCAATTTGGACAAATTCACACCAAATCAATTTGGTGTGTTTGTCCTGCACACCGCCCCCCATCCAGTGGGCAGCGGTGGATAGGTTACAATCACTTAGTTACTACCTACAGTTAGCAAACTGGGGATATTTGGCTAAAATTTCTGGTAGCAGATCATTTTGAATGAAATATTGACACATCGTTGGAACATTGGTTTTAGAATTGTCTCTGAATTCAGGTATCTTTCCACACTCCATCACATAGTGACGGAGGGTGTGCGAATAATTTTGTTGACACAGTATTAAAGAAACCTGTTTTATGGTTTGTCTTATGTGGGAAAGAACGAAATAAATATGTATTTTCTGTGCCTTGGCGAGGAGTGACGTCAGAGGGGTGCCAGAGGGTGCCATTTACGTGTCCGGACACACGAGTTTTAACCACCAAACAGAGGCACTTGTTAGGCCCAGGGGCGAGATTCACGAAACAGTTACGCAAGCACTTACGAACCTGTACATCTTTTCTCTGTATTTGGAGGCTTTGTTTACAATTATTAAACAGTTAATGAGCTCCGAAGCACCAGGAGGCTGTTTGTAACAATAACAACAGTTGATTGGCAAGTTTTCACGCTTGTAAACTGTTTAATAAATATAACCAAGGCCGTCAAAGATTGAGGAAAGATGTACACGTTCGTAAATACTTGCGTAACTGCTTCGTGACTCTGGCCCCAGTTTTTTATCAGGTTTTATCGTGGTTTCTGTGTGATATCTGAATTTCTTACAATACTGATGAGGAAGGCTACGTCGTTGGTGGTCTTTCATTATATTGTATATTATCCATACACCTCTCAATTATGCCCACATCTACACCCAAACCACCACCACCATCAACACCCCCCAAACCACCTACCTACTATCCCCCCTCCTACACCTCTACATCCACCTACCCACTTCCCCCCTACCTGCCCACTCGCATCATCACACCCCCTCCCTCTCCCAGCACTCTCCCACACAAACACTCCACCCACTTATTCTCCCCTTCCGAATATATGCCCATTTGGCTCTATGTGCAGGGAGAGAGACTGGGGAGGTATGTGCATGTCAGTGGTGTTACATAACGCTGTTTGTGTTGCGAGGTATGCTCCAGGTATGCTGCAGGTATGCTCTAGGTATACCTGGCTCAGGGACCCGTCAAGCCCTTCCTAGATCGGCTGTCATCTGGGGAAGGTTCCGGGAGTTCTTCTACTCCCCCGAGCCCGGCCTGAGGCCAGACTTATCGAAAGATATATAAACAAACTGAGGTTGTGTGTGAGTGTGAGTGTGAGTGTGTACTCACCTAATTGTGCCTGCGGGGGGTTGAGCTCTGGCTCTTTGGTCCCGCCTCTCAACCGTCAATCAACAGGTGTACAGGTTCCTGACACACACATTTATACATCCCCTTGTGTGAAATAGTATACACATTTTCAAGAGTGTGTGTGTGTGTGTGTGTGTGTGTGTGTGTGTGAGTGTGTGTGTGTGTGAGTGTGTGTGTGTGTGTGTGTGTGTGTGTGTGTGTGTGTGTGTGTGTGTGTGTGTGTGTGTGTGAGTGTGAGTGTGTACTCACCTAATTGTGCCTGCGGGGGGTTGAGCTCTGGCTCTTTGGTCTCGCCTCTCAACCGTCAATCAACAGGTGTACAGGTTCCTGACACACACATTTATACATCCCCTTGTGTGAAATAGTATACACATTTTCAAGAGTGTGTGTGTGTGTGTGTGTGTGTGTGTGTGTGTGTGTGTGTGAGTGTGTGTGTGTGTGTGTGTGTGTGTGTTTGTGTGTTTGTGTGTGTTTGTGTGTGTGTGTGTGTGTGTGTGTGTGTGTGTGTGTGTGTGTGTGTGTGTGATTAGAGGTCACCTCCACTGTCTGCGTGACGTAGGAAGCATCACAAGGAAGTGTCAGTAAGACTTTGACTTCACCTTTTCTCTTATTAAATCAAATCTCTCTCTCTCTAGACATGTGCCTTTTCACCCGTCCATTAGCCTACACCGACACCGGTTTATATAACACGGGTCCGTCTGGATTTTGGGCATGTGTTGTCACATCACTATACCCCATATAACACCTGTGCTCCAGCAGTGCCTGCAGTGAACACCATCCCACAACACCTGCAGTGTACTCTGGTCTCTCACAGAGTTGACCTTACAGTAATCTCCCATCCGTTATCTTAGAAACTCTAAATTTCAAAACCGATATTCAAATTTGAACTAATATTATCACAAGTGTGCATTCTGTATCTTTACAATGATAGTAATTTTTATTATTATTATTATTATTATTATTACTAGTAAATATGCTATTCAGTGCAGGAATTGTTAATAATAGCAGTCTAGGTATATTGGGAGAATATATATTTTTTACTGTCATATATTGGTCTTTATTGCATCAGGATTTGGGACGGGCCTGGTGACGGGGTGGGGGACGAGGAATGGTGCCCAATCACCTGGGCTGGACGGTAGAGCGACGGTCTCCCTTCATGCAGATCGGCGTTCAATCCCGCTAATCCGAGCGGGATTGAATCCGAGCCGCTACCATTTTCTAGTACGGCGATTTTTGGCCTTAGGTAAAGTGTGTACGTCAAAATGCGACGTTCTATTAGGAGGACGGATTGGTTGTCAGCCGCCTTGAAGATGGGTGGGGGGGGGGGGTTTGGGTGGTTGGGTGGGGGGGGGGGGGTGACCAGGCAACGGGAAAGGTTGTAAGCAATTGTTGATCTAGCAACGTTTCGTGCTGCGTGGCCCTTAACTTCCTCCTGAATCATCTCTATCATAATTTCTCAGTGCTACACCCACAGGTAAACCTGCTACAAGTAAATTCAGGGGAGAATTTTCCACCCTTCTCCACTTTTCTCTGGTCATGGTCACGGCATCACGGTATCCTTTATATACGTCCCGTCCGGCCTTGCTGCCAAGGTCTTGGTGAATGGAGATGTTTGCAGGAGAGAGATGCAACCTTCATGCTCATCTGGCTCCCAGGGGTGTGTGTGGCGCAGGAGGCTGCGTGCAGGGCTGCTTCACCTTGTGGGGGTCTGTTCGTTCCTGCGTGTAGTTCACTGCTGGGGTGTGTTAGGGTACCTGCCTGATACCTGCCTGATACTTTCCTGATACCTGCTTGATATCTGTTACACATTTTCAAGAGAAAACTAGATCATTTTCTCCAAGGAGTGCCGGACCAACCAGGCAGTGGTGGGTATGTGGGCCTGCGGGCAGCTTTAAGCAACAGCCTGTTGGACCAAACTCTCACAAGTCAAGTCTGGCCTCGGGCTAGGCTTGGGGAGTAAAATAACTCCCAGAACCCCATCAAGCAGGTATCAAGCAGATGCCTGCTTGATGGGGTTCTGGGAGTTCTTCTACTCCCCAAGCCCGGCCCGAGCCCTTGATACCTGGTTGATGGGGTTCTGGGAGTTCTTCTACTCCCCAAGCCCGGCCCGAGCCCTTGATACCTGGTTGATGGGGTTCTGGGAGTTCTTCTACTCCCCAAGCCCGGCCCGAGGCCAGGCTTGACTGGAAGGAAGTTTTGACCAATATATAATTCCTTTCAAAATAAATTATTGTTATTGAAGTTTTGTGTATAAATGTGTTTGATTTACACTGCTGTACACTGTTCAGTCCAGCCGGAATTGTAACAATTTGTATAAGTTGTTATGAATAACTTCTAATTAGCTAGTGGACATTTTTTTGCTTGCTTCTATGTGAAATATAAGGTTGTGAGGGGTAATAATTACAAGGCGGGCTAGCTTAATCTAGAGGTATGAACGCCGACTGTGCAACATCCCCGTCCCCTTGACACGGGCACTGTCATTCTGTCGTGGTGCTGAGATTGCACAGGTGATGCTGGCGGTGGTTACAGGAACCTGCAATGTATGCAGGCCTTTCAACACTGAAAACACAGCATTGAGCGAGGCTCCAGATGGCTTCGTACCCAACCACCCGACACCCCTACACCCACCCCTACACCCACCCAACCTCTACCCCCACACACCCACCCTACCTCTACCCCCACACACCCTCCCCTACACCCTCCCCTACACCCTCCCCTACACCCTCCCCTACACCCACCCCACCTCTACCCCCACACACCCACCCTACCTCTACCCCCACACACCCTCCCCTACACCCACCCCACACACCCACACCCTCACCACCACCCCGGAGGTGTGCCGCGGGCAGGTGTGGCTCCCGTGTCACATGTAGGCAAGACTGTGATTCTCCACACGCCTCGGCCTTGCATTATGTCTCCAGCGTGTGCCTGGTCGTGTTGGCTGATGTCGTGGACCCCTTGTGTGTCTTGTCGTGGACCCCTTGTGTCTCTTGTCGTGGACCCCTTGTGTGTCTTGTCGTGGACCCCTTGTGTCTCTTGTCGTGGACCCCTTGTGTCTCTTGTCGTGGAACCCTTGTGTCTCTTGTCGTGGACCCCTTGTGTCTCTTGTCGTGGACCCCGTGTGTCTCTTGTCGTGGACCCCTTGTGTCTCTTGTCGTGGACCCCGTGTGTCTCTTGTCGTGGACCCCCTCATCTCTTGTCGTGGACCCCTTGTGTCTCTTGTCGTGGACCCCTTGTGTCTCTTGTCGTGGAACCCTTGTGTCTCTTGTCGTGGACCCCTTGTGTCTCTTGTCGTGGACCCCGTGTGTCTCTTGTCGTGGACCCCTTGTGTCTCTTGTCGTGGACCCCTCGTCTCTTGTCGTGGACCCCTTGTGTCTCTTGTCGTGGACCCCTTGTGTCTCTTGTCGTGGACCCCTTGTGTCTCTTGTCGTGGACCCCGTGTGTCTCTTGTCGTGGACCCCTTGTGTCTCTTGTCGTGGACCCCTCGTCTCTTGTCGTGGACCCCTTGTGTCTCTTGTCGTGGACCCCTTGTGTCTCTTGTCGTGGAACCCTTGTGTCTCTTGTCGTGGACCCCGTGTGTCTCTTGTCGTGGACCCCTTGTGTCTCTTGTCGTGGACCCCTTGTGTCTCTTGTCGTGGACCCCTTGTGTCTCTTGTCGTGGACCCCTTGTGTCTCTTGTCGTGGACCCCTTGTGTCTCTTGTCGTGGACCCCTTGTGTCTCTTGTCGTGGACCCCTTGTGTCTCTTGTCGTGGACCCCTTGTGTCTCTTGTCGTGGACCCCTTGTGTGTCTTGTCGTGGACCTCTCGTGTCTTGTCGTGGACCCCTTGTGTCTCTTGTCGTGGACCCCTTGTGTCTCTTGTCGTGGACCCCTTGTGTCTCTTGTCGTGGACCCCCTCATCTCTTGTCGTGGACCCCTCATCTCTTGTCGTGGACCCCCTCATCTCTTGTCGTGGACCCCTCATCACTTGTCGTGGACCCCTCATCTCTTGTTGTGGACCCCTCATCTCTTGTTGTGGACCCCTCATCACTTGTCGTGGACCCCTCATCACTTGTCGTGGACCCCTCATCTCTTGTCGTGGACCCCTTGTCTCTTGTCGTGGACCCCTCGGCTATTTTATTTAAGACTTTACCCACTGCGATGAGTTTTATTGGGCAGCGTGATTCATCCTGTGAGTGAACACAGCGCCATAGGAACAATCAGAGAACACTGTATGAACATAAGAGGTCTCCGGTTGTTCAATATTCTCCCAACAAGTATAAGAAATGTTGCTGTCACAAAAGTGAAAGTCTTCAAGAAAAAATGGATAGTTTTCTGCAAGAAATGCCGGACAGACCAGGCCGTGGTGGATATGTGGGCCTGCGGGCCGCTGCAAGCAACAGCCTGGTGGACCAGGGTATCACAAGCCTGGCTCCCTGGCCGGGCTTGGGGAGTAGAAGAACTCCCAGAACCCCATCCAGGTAAGGTCCAGGTCCAGCGTCACTCGTCTAGAGAGTGAACATACCGTACCGTATATATACCGTACCGTATATATACCGTACCGTATATATACCGTACCGTATATATACCGTACCGTATATATACCGTACCGTATATATACCGTACCGTATATATACCGTACCGTATATATACCGTACCGTATATATACCGTACCGTATATATACCGTACCGTTCGAACATACCGAACATATATGCTACTTTGCCGTCAAAGTAGCATATATAAATACAGCAAGCGCCCCGCAGTGGGTTGGAATCCCGCTGGGGTTCATCCTGTCACTAGCACCCGCACGCCGCGGGCACCCACTTACGTGTGTCAAGTGAACAAGGGAATTAACATTTGCCACTCATCAGGCTCGTGTTATTCTACGGGTGGAAAGTGTGGTTGTCTCTTGTGGAGCAACAGTGCTTCTATAGCTAGCCGCAAACATTGTGAGATTGGTTATACTGAATGTGCTTTTAATTACTCTAGGTGATCTAGACTTTTTGTGCTGGAGACTCTGCATCTCCTCTGCTCGGCTGTCTTTCTATACCTGCTACACACCTGCTGATAGGGTTCTGGGAGTTCTTCTACTCCCCAAGCCCGGCCCGAGCCCTTGACACCTGCTTGATGGGGTTCTGGGAGTTCTTCTACTCCCCAAGTCCGGCCCGAGGCCAAGGCTTGTCTTGTGAGCGCTTGGTCCATCAGGCTGTTGCTTGAAGCGGCCCGCAGGCCCACATATCCACCACAGCCTGGTTGGTCCGGCACTTCTTGAAGAAAACTATCTAGTTTTCTCTTGATCTCGAAACTCCATGTTACATGTAGTCAAGGTGAATTCTTGGTAGATATTCTCTCATTCAAATACCTCCATGTCATCCATAATGACTGAGGTAGTCGGCTTAAATTGCATCGTATCCGCGTACAGATTCACTCATGCTCCAAAGGATACCTGATCAACCTGGCTGTGATTCATACGTCAGGCAGCGAGCAGCCGCGTCCAACAGCCTGGTTGACCAGTCCAGCAACCAGGAGGCCTGGTCGAGGACCGGGCCGTGGGGTCGCTAAGCCCCGAAATCATCGCAAGGTAACCCGCAAGGTAAGGTATGCTCCTATATTAAATGAACAAATCCACAACGGCCGTGATGAGGATTCGAACCTACGTCCGAGAGCATTCCAGACGCTGCCTGGGATGTAACGTTCTGGAGTGAACGATATGGAAGAAAATGCAAGATTGAACCAGTGAAGAGCAGAGGTGCCATAGGCACAATCAGAGAACACTGTATAAACATCAGAGGTCCGCGGTTGTTCAACGTCCTCCCAGCAAGCATAAGAAATATTGCCGGAACAACCGTGGACATCTTCAACAGAAAACTGGACTGTTTTCTAAGAGAAGTTCCGGATCAGCCGGGCTGTGGTGGGTATGTGGCCCTGCGGGCCGCTCCAAGCAACAGCCTGGTGGACCAGACTCTCACAAGTCGAGCCTGGCCTCGGGCCGGACTTGAGGCGTAGAAGAACTCCCAGAACCCCATCAAGCAGGTATCAACCAGGTAAGCCTTAATCGACTGAGCTACGACAGAGTAAAAGAATTGGAATTCTTTTACCATGTCGTAGCGCAGTCGATTATAGCAGCGTCTGGGATGCTCTCTGACGCAGGTTAGAATCCTCGTCACAGCCCTTGTGGATTTGTTCATTTGATACATCACGCTATTGTGATTTATGTGTGTATAATGCTCCTATATTCTCCTATGATTAGTTAGTTTGTCTGATGATGCCTCTAGCATGGAGAAGAGTTTTGGGTCTGAGATATGCTGGTGGACCAAACTCTCACAAGTCAAGCCTGGCCTCGGGCCGGGCTTCTACTCCCCAAGCCCGGCCCGAGGCTAGGCTCGACTTGTGAGAGTTTGGTCCACCAGCAACAGCCTGGTGGACCAAAGCAGATATATAGGTATCAAGCAGATATTCACTGTTACCTCCAGCGTCCTTGGATGCCAGTGTTCGTCCATTTCCTCAGATTTGAACATGAAGGAATGCACAACACGTGGACCGACTTCCCTGATCAATCAGCGGTTCGCAGCTCTCTTGATTTCAACGAATTTTCTAAGACTTCGTAGTGGAGTTTTGCTTTAGTGTAGGTCACTGCTCCCCTTAAGGTATCCTCATGGCGTAACGGTGACAGGGAAAAGGGTTCGGATCCCATTCCGTGCGTTTTATTCATTTTCGTGTTGAAAGACATTATTCCTAATTACAGTGTTCGCTGCGCCAGCCCTGTCATTAGTGAGGTTAGCAGAGCCACCTGTGTAGATTTGATCTAATTAATTACCTGCCTCTATTAATTTCTCAAGATACATAAGATTAATTTTTTTTTGACGATTAGTTTGGTATTGAGTTTACTGCTCTCTTGTCGTGGACCCTCTACAGTCTTGTCGTGGACCCCTAACACACACTTGCCGTGGACCCCTACACACACTTGCCGTGGACCCCTACACACACTTGTCGTGGACCCCTACACACACTTGTCGTGGACCCCTACACACACACTTGTCGTGGACCCCTACACACACTTGTCGTGGACCCCTACACACACTTGTCGTGGACCCCTACACACACACTTGTCGTGGACCCCTACACACACTTGTCGTGGACCCCTACACACACACTTGTCGTGGACCCCTACACACACTTGTCGTGGACCCCTACACACACTTGTCGTGGACCCCTACACACACTTGTCGTGGACCCCTACACACACACTTGTATATTTTTCCTATAACTTTAATTTACTCTTTAACAAACATTTTCTCATTACAGGTAAAGGCGCCTGTTGTTGTTAGCACGCGCCCGTAAAGACTGCTCCATGCTGTAAGTTACAATATATTCTACCTGGTTTTACCTGGAATTATAATTACTTAAATGTAATTAATTTTCAAATGATGAAATTGTGCTTAGGCACTGTAAGTTGTAAGTGGCACTGTAGCTTCCTGGGAGTGCCAGTGGACGATACCCGGCACCAGTATACTATTACCTCGGTGGCCTCTGGCCCTCTGGAGGTGGCACCCGGCCCTCTGGAGGTGGCACCCGGCCCTCTGGAGGTGGCACCCGGCCCTCTGGAGGTGGCACCCGGCCCTCTGGAGGTGGCACCCGGCCCTCTGAAGGTGGCACCCGGCCCTCTGGAGGTGGCACCCGGCCCTCTGGAGGTGGCACCCGGCCCTCTGGAGGTGGCACCCGGCCCTCTGGAGGTGGCACCCGGCCCTCTGGAGGTGGCACCCTGTCCACCTAACATATCGAGGCACAGAAGAGAGTTGTCAGAGATTACTGTAAGGTTGGAACAGCTAGACTAGGGCAGGTGTGCAGGGGGCCGCTGCTAGGTGCAGCTAGGCTAGGGCAGGTGTGCAGGGGGCCGCTGCTGGGAGCAGCTAGGCTAGGGCAGGTGTGCAGGGCACGCACAGAGGTTATCAACAACGTAAAATTCTTCGAGCAACAGCAGAGGATCTTGAGGAGATCTTAGTCAGGTGCAGGACGCGTGTGATCAACACCTGGTGGTGCAGGGAGACGCACAGTAATCACTTCATCAAAAATATATAATTTGTGATAGTGCTGGTGTATAGCGGAGGAGCCTTGTCTGTAGGACCGGGTGTGGCAGTTTGCAATATGTGTTGCGAGAAAGGATTTCCGGAAACACCTTCTGCTTAACATATTAATTTATTCACTAAATTACAACACAAAAGGAAAATGTACATGAATATTTCCATGGGTATGGACGGTAGAGCGACGGTCTCGCTTCATGCAGGTCGGCGTTCAATCCCCGACCATCCAAGTGGTTGGGCACCATTCCTTCCCCCCGTCCCATCCCAAATCCTTTTCCTGACCCCTTCCCAGTGCTATATAGTTGTAATGGCTTGGCGCTTTCCCCTGATAATACCTCACCGCACCTCCTTGTAATCCATCGATGAATGGGAGCCACCTCTACCCAGTCCGTCCTCCTTAGTTTCCCCAACGTCAAGAAACTGACGTACTTAAGTCCCCCCCCCCCCCCCCCCCTCCTAATCTACCAGAGGGCCCAAAACAGAAAACGGGACATCATGCCTAATTCGCAACCCAGCACAGTTTTAGAACGTCAGTTTTTGGCCTTAGGGTAGGGAAAGCATACGTCAAAATGCGACGTACTACTAGGAAGATGGTTTTCATATGTCAACATGCAGGCCGCTGCCACCAACAGTCCTAGCCATCAAGTTATCACCATAGAGTTACACCCCCCTGTGGCCGGGCGGCGGGCATATAACTCTGGAGTGCTGCCACAGGTAATTACTGGTGTTGATGGGGCCCCCGACTGTTTGTCAAGACAACATTAATTACTGAATGAGGGCCAGGCTGGTCATCCAACCTGTCCTCACACTTGTTACTCGGTGGTGTTATTCTTATCAGTTACAACGTTCAAATTACGTTGCTTCAGTGGAATTGAAACCTGCGTTATTGACGCATCATGGGAGTGACCAACCGAGCTGTGGTGGGTATGTGGGCCTGCGGGCCGCTCCAAGCAACAGCCTGGTGGACCAAACTCTCACAAGTCAAGCCTGGCCTCGGGCCGGGCTTGAGGAGTAGAAGAACTCCCAGAACCCCATCAACCAGGTACCAAGCAGGAGTATTGGTAACGGTGCCGGTAGATCAGGTATTCACTGTTTGTATCTGCAGAATCGAGCCATTAGCTCTTGGACCCCGCTTTTCTAACCAATTTATTTTTCCTCTATTATGTCTACTACATATATTTCTCTTACACATACACACACATCGCTAGGAAGCAGCTGTCTAACTCCTAAGTACCTATTTACTGCTAGGTGAATTGGAGCACCAGGGTGAAAGAAACTGCCCATTTGTTTCTTCCCTTGCTGGGGATCGAACCCGGGCCCTTAGGAGTACGACCCCAGAGCGCTGTCTACTCAGCCGCGAGGCCCCTGAAGGTGGGTTGCCAGGTGCGTATGGTTCTAGGCCAGGACTCGTCAATCATTTACTCAACCACTGACGAAACCTGTGCACCTTTCCTCGCTCATGGCGACTGTGTTTACATTTTTTAAATCATTTAAGAGCTGGAAACTTCAAAAGCCAAGTTCATTATTATTACAACAAACCTCGTAGTGTCCTGGAGCTCATAAACTGTTATATAAATGTCAAATAAAACCTAAGGAAAGATGTAAATGTTTCGTAACCGGTTGTGTAAATTCCCCAAGACTAACACCACCTTAAGACCATTACAAAATAATTACTTTTGGAAAAACAAAAACAACAAAAATTGAACTAGTGCAATAGAATCCAGGGACCGAGGAACAAGGCAACAACTAAACCAACCTCTGTCTAGGCCTATTAGAGAAAATAATATAGACTAAATAGGCCTAAGATTGCATACGTCAGACCTGCCACAGGTCATGATTATTGTTAATCTATTCAATAGATCAAGTCGTGACTCAGCAAGGCTGAGAGAGAAGGAGTCCCGGCTTCTTAAGGATCCACGACGAGCCCAAACGTTGTCGCTTTTTATCAAATTTCATGTGGGTTAAGTAATTTATTTCAACCACGTTACTGTGACCTAATCTCTGCTTGAAAGAATATATTTGTCACTTTTGTCCTAAATACATACAAATGCCAAGTTATATTCTCTGAGATGCACAAACTCACGTGAGATGAGTCCAACCACTTGGGCTGGACGGTAGAGCGACGGTCTCCCTTCATGCAGGTCGTCGTTCAATCCCCGACCGTCCAAGTGGTTGGACACCATTCCTTCCCCACAGTCCCATCCCAAATCCTTATCCTGACCTCTTCCCAGTGCTATATAGTCGTAATGGCTTGGTACTTTCCCTTGATAATTCCTTCCTTCTTTTACGTGAGATGATTGTGAGAAATACCTTCACGTTCATGAATCATTCTCATGGTGTATTTAGTGTTACAGAGAGAGGCAATGAGTGTATGTTAGCAGTTGTGGTGGAAACCTTGGTGGAAGGACGACGGCTCTCACGGTATTGTCTTGCTTTACAAACACAGTTACCATACGAGAGTTTGTAAAGTCGTATCCTCGAACGTGGCCAGGTGGACAGCAAGTCCAAATACTGACTTAAGCAGAGGTTTAGTAGACGGCATTTACCTTATACGTTATAAACCTGACAGCCCTTTGTTGTCATGGCTCATTGACAGCTGATGACGTTCGAATTGCAACGCTGTAAATGCTTCACGTACTACAAATACAGTAATTGCCAAATAGGCCCTAAACATCTAATCTAACTCTTTTTTATCTAACGTCCGAGATGCTCTCGGACGCAGGTTCGAATCCTCGTCACGGCCCTTGTGAATTTGTTCATCTAATCTAACGTACACCTAAATGTGCACACTGCTTGCTTGATACCTGGTTGATGGGGTTCAGGGAGTTCTTCTACTCCCCATGCCCGGCCCGAGGCCAGGCTTGACTTGTGAGAGTTTGGTCCACCAGGCTGTTGCTTGCAGCGGCCCGCAGGCCGCTATATATATAACAGTATTAATTTATATTTGAGAAAATTCCTGTTTTGAATGAACAGAATGTTAAAATTGATTGTTAGTTAAAAGAAAAAGAGTTAAAAAGTTAAAAAGTTAAAAGTTAAAATTGATGACTGCGTCTCTTGAATGAGCCGCTGGATGCAGTGAGCCTAGCTTAAGAACGGGATGCATGAATGACACTCTGATCGACACAAGTTTGAAAGTCTTCAGTTATGAGTCGTCTGTTGGCTTTTTTTTTAATTGACAACCAGCCGGGTTTGGCGTGTGGTTTAATGAGCATTTGACCATTGTTTATGAGGACGGGCTGCTGGTTTGGCTCGGTAATGGTCTGGCTTGAGGAACTTTCAGTCATTTCACTCTCATTCACAACCAAGTTGGTTTTGTTTACTTCTCTGAACGTTCAATGCATCCACACCTCCGGGTCATTTGGACCAAGCGTCTCAAATCCATTGTTATGTTACATGTTGCTAATCCTTCTCGAGATTAACATTACTTTCCCGTCACCATGTTCTTCGTCCGCCCTACATTATAATGTCCAGTTCTCCTGCGAGCCGCTGAAAACTGTTCTCGAGAACAAACACAATTTCTCTGACCTCCCTGTGTGTGTTATTGCAGAAATGTTAATCTTTATATATATATATATATATATATATATATATATAACTGAAAACTCACACCCCAGAAGTGACTCGAACCCATACTCCCAGAAGCATTTGGTGTGAGTTTTCAGTTGCATATGTCCTGGGGACCATTCAGGCTTGTTCGCATATATATATATATATATATATATATATATATATATATATAATAAAGAGGGAATATCTGTGTCTCTGAGACTGAAGGCCAGACGCTTTGGGGTAGTCTCACCCAACTTTGCATGGTGATTGGTGAAGGGTTGGTGACCAACATGAGCGGGTCGGGGAGTCTGGTACTGAGCAGTAACTCAAGACGAGACAACACCAGTGGTTTAAATAGTGGTAGCATTGCTGTGGGAGCCCCGTTAATGAGTGTTGATAAATAATTATGGGGAGTACAATGAGGAATGTCAATTATGGGGATTACAGTACGAGGTGTGCCACACCCAGCTGCCGAGTAATCACTGAGAGTGCACTTTGACTACCCCCCCTCCCCCCCCCACTTTGGGAAGGGGGAGGGGGGACACAAGAAGCAACATTCAACAATCACGTTATTGCACGTTTGTTGCTAAAGAATAATACACACTATGAATGGTTTAAGAGGCATAGCCATGAATACCTAACCTGTGTATACATGAGTATGTTCTTGAAGGTCACCAAGAACACAACGTGCTATTTGTGTATATATCATACATTATTTGTGTGTATATATATGTTTTTTAAGTTGTTTCTCATTTGTTTTGTGTGTTTGACAGTCGTAAAATATTTATCTATAAAAACCTCATTAGATAAATCTGGTCACGTGGTAATGAACTGACGTCACAGTAATCGAGCACATTTTTGGTTAACAAAATTGTACAACATGAACACATCCACAAAGGGCCGTGATGAGGGTTCGAACCTACGCCCGTGATCCCATCACGGCCCTTGTGCATTTCTTCATTTGATATATCAGTCAATTGTGATTTCTGTATGTATAGAACAACATTATATTGAATAATTTGATAATTGCACCATATGGGATTTGTGAGTGTTTGAGAGAGAGAGAGAGAGAGAGAGAGAGAGAGAGAGAGAGAGAGAGAGAGAGAGAGAGAGAGAGAGAGAGAGAGAGAGAAAGGGGGAGAGAGAGAGAGAGAGAGAGAGAGAGAGAGAGAGAGAGAGAGAGAGAGAGAGAGAGAGAGAGAGAGAGAGAAAGGGGGAGAGAGAGAGAGAGAGAGAGAAAGAGAGAGAGAGAGAGAGAGAGAGAAAGAGAGAGAGAGAGAGAGAGAGAGAGAGAGAGAGAGAGAGAGAGAGAGAGAGAGAGAGAGAGAGAGAGAGAGAGAGAGAGAGAGAGAGAGAGTCTCCCGTGACTAGCATTTACCCCTGACAGTGACTCCCGTGCAGGTAAATAGTGGTGACTTTAATGGTGGTGGTAGTAGCAAGTCATGGTGGTAGTTGTGGGTGGTAGTGGTAATTAGTGGTTTAGTTGTGCTGGCAAAACTACAGTAATTGTTGAGAAAAAATGTCCATTTGGTCGTCCGTGATATTTACAGTCTGTTTATTCGTCTGTCGTGTTGATCGGGGTCTCCCAAGCATATGGAGCCGCTGGCGATAGTCTGTCTGTTATCCTTTCGTCCCTGGTGGTGTGTGTACTGAAGAAGGCTGTGTGTGATGCTCTACATAGTTACAAAAAGTATTATGTAAACAAAAGGATGGGTTGTGTGATTCATTCGTTAGGCTGCGAACAGCTGCGTCCAACAACCTGATTGATCAGAGCACCATCCAGGTCTAGTCAAGAGATAGGGCCGTGGGGGCATTGATCCCCGGAACCAGGAACAGGGAGATATTGAGTACAGTGTGAATCATTGAGGCTAGATATGGGGGTTGTGGTGGTGGTGGTGGTGGGGGTGGTAGTGGTGGTGGGGATGGTGGTGGTTGTGGTGGGGGGTGGTAGTGGTGGGGATGGTGGTGGTGGAGGGGGTAGTGGTGGTGTTGGGGGTAGTAGTGGTGGTGGTGGGGATGATGGTAGTGGTGGGGATGGTAGTGGTGGTGGTTGTGGTGGTGATACTGGTGGTGGTTGTCAAGATGTCCAGTGCAGAGTTTTTCCTGTCTGTGAATCTCCTTGTAACTTATTCACGGACAGTCAGGGAGGGAGTGGCTGGTGATGCCTGGTTGGTGGTGTTGCTGTACTCGAGGGGGATGGTGGTAGCAGCCGCCAGGATGGTGCTTGGTGGTGGTTACAGCGGGGTGTAGTTAGTGATACATGCAGAGGGCTGTCACGTGGCGCAACACATACATGATACCTGTGATACATGATTACCATGATACAAGATTACCTGGCACTGAAGCTCTCTCTCACAGGCACAATGGCTCTAGGACTGTGAGCTCTCTCAGACACAGTGGCTCTTGGATTGTGAGCTCTCTCAGACACAGTGGCTCTTGGATTGTGAACAGTCTCAGACACAGTGGCTCTTGGACTGTGAGCTCTCACAGACACAGTGGCTCTTGAACTGTGAGCTCTCTCAGGCACAGTGGCTCTTGGACTGTGAACTCTCACAGACACAGTGGCTCTTGGAGTGTGAGCTCTCAGACACAGTGGCTCTTGGAGTGTGAGCTCTCAGACACAGTGGCTCTTGGATTGTGAGCTCTCAGACACAGTGGCTCTTGGATTGTGAACTGTCTCAGACACAGTGGCTCTTGGATTGTGAACTGTCTCAGACACAGTGGCTCTTGGACTGTGAGCTCTCACAGACACAGTGGCTCTTGGATTGTGAGCTCTCACAGACACAGTGGCTCTTGGATTGTGAGCTCTCTCAGGCACAGTGGCTCTTGGACTGTGAGCTCTCTCAGGCACAGTGGCTCTTGGACTGTGAGCTCTCTCAGACACAGTGGCTCTTGGACTGTGAGCTCTCTCAGACACAGTGGCTCTTGGACTGTGAGCTCTCTCAGGCACAGTGGCTCTTGGACTGTGAACTCTCTCAGACACAGTGGCTCTTGGACTGTGAGCTCTCACAGACACAGTGACTCTTGGACTGTGAGCTCTCTCAGGCACAGTGGCTCTTGGACTGTGAACTCTCTCAGACACAGTGGCTCTTGGACTGTGAGCTCTCACAGACACAGTGACTCTTGGACTGTGAGCTCTCTCAGGCACAGTGGCACTGCGTGGCACTATGAATACTTCCTCCCAGGCTACTGCTGGCCTCTACAGCTTGTTTACTGATGGAGGTTGTGGAGGTGTATTACAAGGCAGGCAGGTAGAGGACCCTGTGTGTTGTGGTGTGTGGGAGGAAGGGGGGAGGGGGGGCTGAACCCACGAGGCTTACTTCAGGTACATTCCAGGTGAACTATCCGGCCACCAGAGGGCCACCATGTCCATGTCTTAACCTGGATCGGGGTTTTTAACGTTATAGAACGCCATTGATTTTTTAGTGTCATAAAGATACTATATTTATAATGGTAACCAGCATATATATATATATATATATATATATATATATATATATATATATATATATATATATATATATATATATATATATATATATATAATATGTTCTGTCCTTCATGGACAGGGTTGGAGACCTGATTCTGATGATCCAACCTGGGTTGGAGGCTAGATTCACGAAGCAGTTACGCAAGCACTTACGAACGTGTACATCTTTCCTCAATCTTTGACGGCTTTGGTTACATTTATTAAACAGTTTACAATCATGCAAACTTGCCAATCAACTGTTGTTATTGTTATAAACAGCCTCCTGGTTGCTGGCCTGGTCAACCAGGCTGTTGGACGCGGTTGCTCGCAGCCTGGTTGATCAGGTATCCTTTGGAGGTGCTTATCGAGTTTAGTATACCGTAGTTAGTATCTTTGGAGGTCCTTATCCATTGGAGGTGCTTATCGAGCAAGTATACCGTAGTACTATCACCTCCATACAATCACCACCACTATACTAACACTACCATCACTATAGTATAACTTTTAGTTAGTATATACTAACATCACCATCACTATACTATCGCAAGACCTTCCGAAATGCTAGAAAATAGCAAAATATGATGCCAGACTACAAGACATTAGAAAGTCTACACGAACTTTTTAAACTACAAACCCGTATCACTAACAAGTGTCCCATGCAAGGTACTAGAGAGACTGACCCGAAGCTAACTAGTAGAGCATTTAAAACAGATCAATTTTATCCTAAAACTCTAGCATGGATTTAGTCATGGAAAATCCTGCTTGACAAACTTGCTGAGGTTCTATAAGAAGATGATAGAAATCAATCAAGAGTAAGATGGATAGGCGGACTGCATATTCCTCAACTGTCGGAAAGTATTCGATACTGTCCCACATAAGAGACTCATACTCAAATTAGAGAAGCAGGCTGGTGGATCTGGAGGAGTCCTATGGCGAGTCAGAGAGTGTCTCTCAGGAAGGAAGCAAAGGGATTGATATATGAGGAAATTCTGAGAGAATTGGGCCTTACCGCACTGGAGGAAAGGAAAAATATGGGGGACATGATAACAACGTACAAGATTCTAAGGGAAATTGCCAAAAAGTAGACAAAACAGCGTGGTTCAGTGCTAG
Source organism: Procambarus clarkii (assembly GCF_040958095.1). Lineage (NCBI taxonomy): Eukaryota > Metazoa > Arthropoda > Malacostraca > Decapoda > Cambaridae > Procambarus > Procambarus clarkii. The sequence goes on from NC_091166.1 coordinate 35,795,618, forward strand.
GAACAGCAGAACCAGGGGTCACAGATGGAAACTGGAGACGCAAAGAGGTCATATTTAAGTTCTGTATCGAATTTGCTTTGACAACTTCCTCATCTATCCTGTACTCACCTAGTTGTGCTTGCAAGGGTTGAGCTTTGGCTCTTTGGTCCCGCCTTTCAACTCTCAATCAACTGATGTACAGGTTCCTGAGTCTACTGGGCTCTATCATATCTACATTTGAAACAGTGTATGGAGTCAGCCTCCACCACATCACTGCCTGTGTGTTTGTATGTTTGCGTGTACGCACCTAATTGTGCTTGCGGGGGTTGAGCTCTGGCTCTTTGGTCTCGTCTAGGGTGAAGGGAGTGCGACTACGCCACCTCTGGCCGTGGGCCGGAACGCCCAGTCTAAGGCTCACACACAAGTCCGGTTTCCTTGAGGGCTATTTTTAGTGTAGTTACCGCAGTTAGCTTGCTTGGGGGGGGGGGCAAGTTCCCAGAGTGTGAGGGTATGGGGCAGGTGTGGGCACAAGGGCAAAGGATGAGGTCAAGATTATTGGCAGGAAAAGGTCTTATAAGCCACTTTTGACTATAGCAGTAACGATTCGAGTCTGGCCCCAAGCCGGGCTCGGGGAGTAGATGAACTCCCGAGACCCTCTCCAGGTATGCTCCAGGTATGTGAGGTCAACGTGGCAGAGATAAGGAGATTCGAACCTTGAAGTGTTGTTGAGTAAGATGCCACTGAACACGATGACCAAGCCCCACATATCGGAGGATGGAGGAGACGACGATGTTTCGGTTCATCGTGGGCCATGACCAAAGGATACCTGGTCAACCAGGCTGTGACTCATACGTCAGGCTGCGAGCAGCCGCGTCCAACAGTCTGGTTGACCAGTCCAGCAACCAGGAGGCCTGGTCGACGACCGGCCCGCGGGGACGCTAAGCACCTCGAGGTAACCCCAAGGTCAAGATATGTCGAACTCAACATGCTTTGGTGTTGAGTTCGACTCTGATGATTATCTTGAGGTTATCTTGAGATGATTTCGTGGCTTTAGTGTCCCCGCGGCCCGGTCCTCGACCAGGCCTCCACCCCCAGGAAGCAGCCCGTGACAGCTGACTAACACCCAGGTACCTATTTACTGCTAGGTAACAGGGGCATTCAGGGTGAAAGAAACTTTGCCCATTTGTTTCTACCTCGTGCGGGAATCGAACCCGCGCCACAGAATCATGATCTTGAGAGATCATCAAGATCTCTCAAGGTCCTGATGATTCCTCTTATTACGTCACATGTTTAACAAAATCGACCGTCGCGTTAAAAATATGTCATCTTAGTACAAATTAAAGCATCGTAGTATTGACGCTTTCTTTGCATTGGCTTCGGTTGGGGGGCCTACCTTATCTTGAGGTTACCTTGAGGTGCTTCCGGGGCTTAGCGTCCCCGCGGCCCGGTCCTCGACCAGGCCTCCTTTTTGTTACACCCCCCCCCCCCCAGGAAGCAGCCCGTAGCAGCTGTCTAACTTCCAGGTACCTATTTAATGCTAGGTGAACAGTTGCATCAGGGTGAAACAAACTCTGCCTATTTGTTAATCTACCTAATCTACCCTGACCTAACCTAATCTACCCTGACCTAACGAAAATAAGAGATACCATTTTGTGTTTGATATACCGGGTGTGACGTCACTATGACGTGACAGGAGCCATGACGGTACAGGTTTTAGCCCCTACTGGGGGTGGTGTCCCAGCGACCCCGGGAGGCGCGCGCGAGCCGGCGCTCGGGGGCCTCAGGTGTGTTCAAGGTCAGGTGTGTGAGGACGCTCGGCTTCGCGGTCTCAGTGTACACTAGCCTACCACATGTGTACCGGGTTCGACTCCCTGCTTCCCGGCCTGTGTCTGCACCCCTAGGGTACCCCCCCCTGTGGGCTCACCCCCCCCCTTCTCTCTCTCCTCCCCTTTCTCTCTCTCTCTCTCTCTCTCTCTCTCTCTCTCTCTCTCTCTCTCTCTCTCTCTCTCTCTCTCTCTCTCTCTCTCTCGAGAGAGAGAGAGAGAGAGAGAGAGAGAGAGAGAGAGAGAGAGAGAGAGAGGAGGGATAAGGTTCAATATCTTTCAGGACCCCGTTTTATGCGCTCCACTCATAAAACGGAGGAAAGGGTCCTGAAAGATATTGTTGATAGAAACGTTATCCCTACAGACAAAAATCAGAAAATAGAATTGACGATTTACTATAAAACCAAAAAAATGGCCAACCTACTCACGAAAAACTCTCCAGACAAAGCAGAACGCCTTGAAGGAAATCAACGTCGTCTATGACTTCAAATGCCCACTTGGGGACTGTAAGCCCCAAAGAACTCGGTATATATACAACAACGTTTCTTTTCAGGCGATTAACAATGCATAAACAACAGGGGCTCCATAAAGGAACATATAATCTCCTCTCCAGACCATCACCAGCGAAATCTTAACAAACAACAAATATAATCATCAATAGATACAGCGATAGCAGGAGGCTCGACATCAGCGAGGCACTACACATCAAAACGTCAACACCAGCAATCAACAGCCAATTAATGCACAACTATATTCTACCCACTTCAAGACTCCGCTCCAATATAGAAGCATCAAGAGGAAGTATGGGCCAATAGGCCCTCTGTAGTTACTTCCTTTCTTAGGTTCTTATATCCAATTAATACCCATAGTTTCGTGTTTTGTCTTGTGTTTGTCACAAGTTTGTTCACCTCACCCAAAACTGTTGTACCATATCACCTCACCCAAATGCGAATATAAGTGTGGACGGATTTGCGTGTTTACCGGTTATAGCTGTGTGTGTAAACTAAAGTCTTTGAAAATGTAATAAGTTATTACGAAACGCGTTCTGGCGTCGCGTCAGACTAGAAATAAAAATGAATTTTGGAGAATTGATTTTTCAGTTACTATCAACAGTGAACAGAAACATAATAAATATTGAGAAAATTCGTGTTAGAACTATTAATCTTACTTTTTCGGTCATATTTAACAACACACACACACACACACACACACACACACACACACACACACACACACACACACACACACACACACACACACACACACACACATACACACACACACATACACACACACATACACACACATACACACACATACACACACATACACACACACACACACATACACACACACACACATACACACACACACATACACACACACACATACACACACACACATACACACACACACATACACACACACACACATATATATATATATATATATATATATATATATATATATATATATATATATATATATATATATATATATATATATATATGCTTGGAAGACGACACTCCCTTTCAGTTTGAAGCACTTCCAGGGGCAGTATTCAAGGACTTATATTCAGTATTCTAAACAGAGCTTAACTGTGTTTTTATTTCCGAGCTCTTTGGAGTAGTTAAGAGTGTGTATGAGGTATGAGGGGTGAGAGATGTGTGTAGGAGAGTGTGAGGAGGGGCATTTGTATTGCTCGCTAATATTTAATGTTATTTGTATAATAAGCTGCTTACATAGGACACCTGGTAGACCTTCCTGCCTCCAACCATTCCTTGTGCATTGTTTTGTGTTTAATACTCAGCAGATATCTTAAGATATTTGTAAATCGTTGACTTGAACCAATTGCATTATACCTGCTTATCTGGTTGATGGGGTTCTGGGAGTTCTTCTACTCCCCAAGCCCGGCCCGAGGCCAGGCTTGACGTGTGGGAGTTTGGTCTACCAGGCTGTTGCTTGGAGCGGCCCGCAGGCCCACATACCCACCACAGCCCGGTTGGTCCGGAACTTCTTTTAGAAAACAGTCTAGTTCCTATTCCTATCTATTCCTAAAGATGAAGATTGATGATGAAGTCACCCAAAAGGTGGCATGGGCATGAATAACCCGTAAGGAAAACAACGGTGTGGTGGCTGCGTATATTGGACCACAGGTTGGGACTGACTAAACGCAATAGGCAGCAGTTGTGTATCCACTGGGTGGTGATGTTAGCGTAGGCACGAAGAGCCTGCTTGGTCATACGAGGAGGGGGGGGGGGAGCTGGGGACACTGGGGTCGTGACCCCTGAAGGACTCTTGTCGGAGTCACAGCATGTGTCCTACGACACATGACGGGAATACTGTCCACGACACAGGGCTGTAACTCTGCAACACTGACGTCAGATATATACACACATTAGTGGGCCTGACGGCTGAGTGGACAGCGCTCGGAATTCATAATCCTGAGGTTCCGGGTTCGATCCCCGGTGGAGGCGGGGATTGAACTAAACAATAAACAATCGAACTAAACAGTAAACAATTTTGTTTGCTGTGGCCATATTTGTTGTGTTTGTTGGGAGGATATGGAAGGGCCGTGGAGGTGGGAGCTCTATCACAACAGCTGTAGTGGGTCTACCACAACAGCTGTAGTGGGTCTACCACAACAGCTGTAGTGGGTCCACCACAACAGCTGTAGTGGGTCTACCACAACAGCTGTGGTGGGTCCACCACAACAGCTGTGGTGGGTCCACCACAACAGCTGTAGTGGGTCTACCACAACACCTGTAGTGGGTCCCCTCTGGTAGGACTTGTAACTAATCTATACCACTTGGTCACGGGTGATCTGTGCTGCCTCTGTGTGCTGGTGTCCCTCCTTCCCTGCCTCGCCCACCTGCACACCTGACTTTCATATGTACCCCTACCCCCCCCCCCTTGCCCACCTGTACTTTCTCATCCACCTGTACCCCCTCATCTACCCTTATTAACCTGTACTCCTCAATCATCTGTATCAACCCCCTCCCCTACATCCACCTTTGGTCCTCAGCCATCTGCACCTCTCACATCCACCTGTGTCCCTCACCCATCTGTACCTCTGTCCTCCTGTACCCGTCCCCCACCCCCCACCCCTATCCACCTAGGGGTGGATAGGGGGGTGGGGGGACGCACCTGCACATAACTCAATGCTGATACACGTGCTTGCTTGAAGCAGGTGGATGGTCACCTACACAGTGACGCGCCTACCCTTAAGTGGTCACCTTCCCACAGTGGTCGCCTACCACTTGTGTGAGTCACACACCTGCCTTTAGATACCCCTCACACCTGCTTAATTTACAACCTGGCATATATGGGATTAATGATACACATGTGACCACTTTTTATGAGCACCTTTTGCACTAGATGGAACGTGAACACACACACACACACACGTGTTGTTAATATCTTCAGTAGCATGTTAATTGTTTTGTGGATTTTATTGAATGAGTTTCTCTTCAAAACAAGTGACTGTCGCCGCCACGCCACTAGGCATGTATACACCTGTGGGCGTATACATGGCCTAGTGACGTCAGTGCCACCTGTGTTTATGGGTAGCAAGGTGGGTATGGGCACGGTGGCGTAAGTAGCTTTTGGTGTAGGGTTGCGTACCCTATTGTGGCTTGGTATTTAGGTCCACTTAGGCCTACCTGGATGTCACCTGGGCATGCCTCGGAACTTATAGCATGGCATAAGCTTAGAATTTAATATATAATGTTAGTATTTAATGTGTTTTTTTAAGATGTCTTATGTTTATTTAATGATTTTGCTTGGCTGTGCTAAGAAATGGAACGATGCAGGAAATTTGTGGATGCCTTGATGGTTCAGCCACTTGGTCATCTTAGCCTATCCGAGGCGATATATCACGTGATCACGTTCCATTGGATAGAATATCAAGTAGAAGGGGCTCCAGGCTATCGGATAGAAGCCACCACCGTATCCAGGATTGGCTCAGACGGAGAGAGAGAGGTACTTCCCAGCACCGGTAGTCTGGGAGGATAGTAGTTTAGTTTTATCGTTGTGTTGTGAAAGGAGTCTTCCCCGGGTCACAAGACTGGAGAACCCTCAAGATGTTCATCAGTGGCAGTTATCTCAAGAGATACAACTGTCATTGCGGCCGTTTCCCCCCAAGAAAGAAGCTGTAAGATATCTTGTAACAAGGACATTTGTTGTGTGGTTATTCAGATCCTTCGCCATAAGGGCATAAGAATATATCCAGCTGGATAAGAACTTCTTGACCCATATGAAGTAGCTTCTGTTTATGTTAACTGAAACTTGTTCATATGACTAACCTATACTTGAAACAATCCTGTTATATTACCCGTCAATTCCACTCCTGGATGGGTTGTTATTGTGTCCGGGACACAAGCCGGGAATGATTGTGGCCGCGACAGTTCATATATCAAAACGGAAGTTATCTTCCTCTTATCTTATCTTCTTCACAGCTTATATAGTCGTAATGGCTTGGCGGTTTACCCTGATAATTAAAATTCCTCACAGCTTGACGAAGAATCAAGACGGGAAACTCCTTCTTAAATCCTGGTGGTAGTGGGAGTGAAGGAGAGACTGGCCGTGGGGTGAGAATTGCATGGGCCAGAGTATCACAGGTGTGGCACAGCATTCTTGATACAAGAAGTTTTTATGCAATGGACCTTAACCAGTGCCACCTGTCACCTCACCAACCAGTGCCATCTGTCACCTCACCAACCAGTGCCACCTGTCACCTCACCAACCAGTGCCATCTGTCACCTCACCAACCAGTGTCATCTGTCACCTCACCAACCAGTGCCACCTGTCACCTCACCAACCAGTGCCACCTGTCACCTCACCAACCAGTGCCATCTGTCACCTCACCAACCAGTGTCATCTGTCACCTCACCAACCAGTGCCACCTGTCACCTCACCAACCAGTGCCATCTGTCACCTCACCAACCAGTGCCATCTGTCACCTCACCAACCAGTGCCACCTGTCACCTCACCAACCAGTGCCACCTGTCACCTCACCAACCAGTGCCACCTGTCACCTCACCAACCAGTGCCACCTGTCACCTCACCAGCCAGTGCCATCTGTCACCTCACCAACCAGTGCCACCTGTCACCTCACCAACCAGTGCCACCTGTCACCTCACCAATCAGTGCCACCTGTCACCTCACCAACCAGTGCCACCTGTCACCTCACCAGCCAGTGCCATCTGTCACCTCACCAACCAGTGCCACCTGTCACCTCACCAACCAGTGCCACCTGTCACCTCACCAACCAGTGCCACCTGCCACCAGCCAGTGCCACCTCAGCATGTCTCTTCATCGTGAAGTTATTGTCAGTAAGTTGGCTGTTTGTCTTGTACTAAATCTTAATCATCTTCGTTGACATAGAAAATGTTCAGATATTATCCCCCCTTGTGTTTCATTGTGGACTGATAGATGGGTGACTATTTTCTTTGTTGGTTGTTGTATATATTGGCTGATCACTTACAGGGTTGTACATAACTTGTACTGAGGCCTCGCCTTTGTGTACATCCTGCCGGCTTGGCAGCGGGCAGTCAAGTGCTGGGTTTCCTGGTGTCTGTCCCAGGTGTCTGTCCCAGGACACACAAACCCTGGGATAACCCCAGTTCAGGAGACAGAACTCGGGAACGCCACCTGTCGGCGCTTGGCTGAGTTTGTCTTGTAAATGTATAAACTGTGCTTGTGGTCGGTCTCGATCCCATTGATAATGTGACGAATTACACTGAATTTTATAACTAGCTCATCAAGATTGTAACTTGCTTAGCTACATGAATTGTGGAGTTCAGTCCCTGAGCCCATTATGTGCCTCTGTAACACTTTCCACTACCGCCCACAAGATGGGTATGGGGTGCATAATAAATGAACTAAACTAACTCTTTGTGCCTCGCCTCGTCTAACTGCCAGTACTATGTCATATATTCAGGTGGCCCAACCAAATTATATCCACAGGTACTGTGTGCCGTTGAAAATGTTGACATGATCACCGAAACGGATCTCTCAGCGTCAAAAATAAAAGTGTAATATAAACTTGTTGAGTAAATTTTTCAACGTCCTTATGAAGTAAAGAAAAATGAAGAGTATCTGTGCTAGAAGTATTTGTGGTGGAGGGGCGGATGAAGGGAGGAGCTGGAGAGAGAGAGAGAGACCCATAGACAAAGAAAGATCTGCGACAGACTCTGAGACACAGAGACACAGTTCACAGCCGTGAGAGGGAGAAGTGACCGTGTAAGGTGTCTATCCTGGTAATCAATAATAACTTAAAGGTGTACAGAGAGAGAGAGAGCTGTGATGGAGGGGACAGTGTGTGTACCGCCCCACTGCGCACTCAGCTAAGACTGTGACTCCTGTCCTCTCCTGGAGCATGCCTGGAGCATGCCTGGAGCATACCTGGAGCATAGCCTCTCCACCGTCAAGATGCGCAACCTCCTTATTAGATGTGTATTAGTGGAGGTATTCTCTCTCTCTCTCTCTCTCTCTCTCTCTCTCTCTCTCTCTCTCTCTCTCTCTCTCTCTCTCTCTCTCTCTCTCTCTCTCTCTCTCTCTCTCTCTCTCTCTCTCTCTCTCTCTCTCTCTCTCTCTCTCTCTCTCTCTCTCTCTCTCTCTCTCTCTCTCTCTCTCTCTCTCTCTCTCTCTCTCTCTCTCATTCTCTCTCTCTCTCTCTCTCTCTCTCTCTCTCTCTCTCTCTCTCTCTCTCTCTCTCTCTCTCTCTCTCTCTCTCTCTCTCTCTCTCTCTCTCTCTCTCTCTCATTCTCTCTCTTATTCTCTCTCTCTCTCTCTCTCAACAAACAGCCGTGTCTAACAAGCTAGTTAAGATGTTAGAAGCACTCAAATCCGTAGATATAGCTCCACTACACACAGGAGGTAGCAAAGCATTGTCTAAAAAAATAGTTGTATTAACATGACACATAATTATAATTTTGTTTAGTGATTAAGGGTCAAATATCTAGTTCTATTAGAAACAAATAACTTCTCAACCCAGGTCGACATGGATTTAGAGCGGGAAGATCCGGTCTTTCGCAGTTACATAACGACTATGACGATTTCACTATATCATTAGAAGAAAAGCATTTGCTAAATGTGACCATAGAGTGATAGACGACAAAATGAGAACATTTGGAATAACAGGCGAAGAACAGGAGAAGAAAATGCAGGAGAAGGAGGAATAGGAATAGGAGAAGAAAATGCAGAATAGAACCAGTGAAGAGCAGGGGTGCCATAGGCACAATCAGAGAACACTGTATGAACATCAGAGGTCCACGGTTGTTCAACGTCCTCCCAGCGAGCATAAGAAATATTACAGGAACAACCGTGGACATTTTCAAGAGGAAACTAGATTTATTCTTCCAAGGAGTGCCGGACCAACCGGGCTGTGGTGGGTATGTGGGCCTGCGGGCCGCTCCAAGCAACAGTCTGTTGGATCAAGCTCTCACACGTCAAGCCTGGTCATGTGCCGGGCTTGGGGAGTAGAAGAACTCCCAAAACCCCATCAAGCAGGTATCAAGCAGGCAAAGTAGGGCGATGGATAATAAATTTCCTGTCGAACAGAATGCAAAGAGTAACAGTGAGTTAAACAAAATCAAGTCCAAACAGTGAAAAGCCCCAGGACACAGTCTTTGCACCACTTTGACGGGACCAAAGAGCCAAAGCTCAACCCCCTCCGCAAGCACAACTAGGTGAGTACTGCTTTTTCTCATTCTCATATCATAGACAAAATTACAAGTCACACCTTTGTGTCATCCTTTGCAGACGATACAAGATAATAAGCATGAAACTCACTTCGGAAGAACTCGGAACTCGAACTCGGAGGAGGGATGATCTTGGACGTAGGTTCGAATCCTCGTCACGGCCCTTGTAGATTTGTTCGGAAGAAGACGTTGAGAAACCACAAGCTGATATCAATCAAATCTTACATTAGGCTACATAAAATAACATAATATTTAACAGTTATAAAATCCAGATACTTGGATTAGGTAAAAACTAAGAACTTAAACGAAATACAGAGTACAAAACACACTAAAATCGCCACATAGAAGATAGTCATGCAGAGGTGATGGGATTAATGACAGCAGATGACAACGTTTAGTGAACATATCCTTAGCGTCGACCAGGAAAATGATAGGATGGGATAATCCCATTATCCCATCCCATGTAAAGGAATGTAAATTATCCCATGTAAAGGGATCCCATTACAAGGCTCTTCATACTTAGATCGCTTGAATATTGCTAGACACTCCCGCCCCCCCCTCCCCCTTCAAAGCAGGAGGAATATTTGAAATACAGAGAATACAGAGAACCTATACGGCACGCATACACACGATAGACCAAATAAATTATTGGCTCAGGCTAAAAAATCTTAGAAGGTTCACATGATGGTGATGATGTTGACTATAACAACACGTGGTGTTGTTGACTAACAACACGTGGTTTTGTTGACTAACAACACGTGGTTTTGTTGACTAACAACACGTGGTTTTGTTGACTAACAACACGTGGTTTTGTTGACTAACAACACGTGGTTTTGTTGACTAACAACACGTGGTTTTGTTGACTAACAACACGTGGTTTTGTTGACTAACAACACGTGGTGTAGTAAGCTAGGTCTCTCATTAGATACACACCAGCTCTCCAGGTGAGTTTCTTCCAATGAGGAGCCGGCCACGTGTCCCAGGGCACCTGGCAACTGGCTTGACGGTCAAGGGCAGCTGACAAATAGTAGTCAAGAGCACCTGGCAACAGGTGGTTGCCAGGTGAGCGCTCTTGTTTAGCCCTGCCAATAGGGATAATTCACCTAATTCATTTGTCACCTGTGATTACAATGATTGTCAGTGTGGCTGGTGACACTGGCTCTCAGTGTGGCTGGTGACACTGGCTGTCAAAGGTAAATTATCATTCTGTACGAAGTACCACCAGATCAACTCTCATGTTTAATAAACGTAAAAATATGTTTTCTTTTTGTAATCAGTGTAGTTTTATTTTTCATTTTTTTTATAAAGCATAATGCACAATTTTGACTGTATTGACTGCACACAAATTATGCTATTAATGTTATAGATAAAAAAAAAATCTTTTTGAATGAAATATAAATTTGAATGAAATGTTCATATTATTATTACTCGTCAAAGGAAAAGCGATGAGGTTATAACTTTATTTGATTCTTTCAATTTTTGTTTTTTTATTATGCACCCCATACCCATCCCGTGGGCGGTGGTGGAAAGGGTTAGTATGAGGGGGGGGTAGTGTTGTATGTATTCCCGTATGTTGTATGTTGTATGTATTTAGTGGTCGGTCGTTGTATAAGGGCCTGTCCGCGCAGTCCCAGGGTAGGCCATGGGCTTTAGGCCTACCGGGTAGGCCGGTAGGGTTTATTTGCCGCGTAGGGATATAGGACTTTTTTTTAGATTTGCACATTGCAATAGGTTTATGGCTCGCACATTGCTATAGGCTTATGTGTGAGTCTGCTTACTACCGGGGTGCTGGGTGCTCCTCGAGTCATACTAACGGGGTGCTGGGTGCTCCTCGAGTCATACTAACGGGGTGCTGGGTGCTCCTCGAGTCATACTAACTTGGTGCTGGGTGTTCCTCGAGTCATACTAACGGGGTGCTGGGTGCTCCTCGAGTCATACTAACGGGGTGCTGGGTGCTCCTAGACTCATACTAACGGGGTGCTGGGTGCTCCTCGAGTCATACTAACGGGGTGCTGGGTGCTCCTCGAGCCATACTAACGGGGTGCTGGGTGTTCCTCGAGTCATACTAACTTGGTGCTGGGTGTTCCTTGAGTCATACTAACGGGGTGCTGGGTGCTCCTCGAGTCATACTAACGGGGTGCTGGGTGCTCCTCGAGTCATACTAACGGGGTGTTGAGTGCTCCTCGAGTCACACTAACGGGGTGTTGAGTGCTCCTCGAGTCACACTAACGGGGTGTTGAGTGCTCATCGAGTCACACTAACGGGGTGTTGAGTGCTCCTCGAGTCACACTAACGGGGTGTTGAGTGCTCCTCGAGTCACACTAATGGGGTGTTGAGTGCTGTTCGAGTCACACTAACGGGGTGTTGAGTGCTCCTCGAGTTACACTAACGGGGTGTTGAGTGCTCCTCGAGTCACACTAATGGGGTGTTGAGTGCTGTTCGAGTCACACTAACGGGGTGTTGAGTGCTGTTCGAGTTACACTAACGGGGTGTTGAGTGCTCCTCGAGTTACACTAACAGGGTGTTGAGTGCTCCTCTAGTCACACTAACGGGGTGTTGAGTGCTCCTCGAGTCACACTAACGGGGTGTTGAGTGCTTCACCATAACTGTCATGAATATTTCACGCCCAAGCGGCCTCGTACCTGTACTCACCTAGTTGTGCTTACGGGGGTTGAGCTCTGGCTCTTTGGTCCCGCCTTTGTGGTGTTCTCGTGTACACGTGCACCGGCGTGCTGTGAGAATCAGAGGACCCGTGCACAAGGTAACCACAAGAACGTGCATTACCCGTGAACAAAATATATTGAAGCTATGCAATGGGATCGAACTGGCGTGCCTGGACGCCCCAGCCAGTTTATGTTGGTTACAGGTAGTAATAATGTCGCTGGTTGTGGTGTATCAATACAATGACCGGCCTCCAGCCTATACCCAAGGAGTACCTGGTTCCTTGACGGCTGAGTCGACAGCGCTCAGGATTCGTAGTCCTGAGATAAAATAGATACCTAGCAGTAAATAGGTACCTGGGAGTTAGACAGCTGCTACGGGCTGTTTCCTGGGGATGTGTAACAAAAAAGGAGGCCTGGTCGAGGACTGGGTCGCGGGGACGCTAAGCCCCGAAATCATCTTAAGGTAACCTCAAGATAACCTCAAGATAACCCCCAGCTTCTACCTCTCCATCTGCGGCTACCAAATTACTCTTACCTAAAGTCGGACCTCTTAATGCTCGCATATCTCACATTTATAACCTTGGTATGAGAACATATTAGGGCAGCATTGTGGGATTTAACTCTCGTCTCTGGGCTCCCCCAGACACACACACACACACACACACACACACACACACACACACACACACACACATGCATGAACCATGATGGGCTCAAGGTATCTCAAGGATAAATTCGACTAAACTTGGAATTTGGAAGGCACCAGTTGGTACCCACAATGCAGTATATACGATATACCCGCCCACATTCAGATGGTACCCGCCCTCACTCGGGTGGTGATTCTACACCCTATTGTGGGCGGGTATCTTGCAAACATTTAAGTGTGGGTACCAGCTGGTGCCTTCCACCCATTGCCACAACATTTTATCTTAGATCCATCAGGTTGTTGTGATATTACGGAGTGTCGTATGGTGAGACGGTACAGATTAGCGGCAGTTTGGTATAGAGCTAGATATTAGGATGGTTGTCGTGGTCCTCCACCATCCTTATGGATGTGGTGCGCTTAGGATCACATCCTGGTGCCTGAGGGCCCCATGGTGCTGGTGCCCTTGGGCCCCCTGGTGCTGGTGCCCTTGGGCCCCCTGGTGCTGGTGCCCTTGGGCCCCCTGGTGCTCCAGGGGGCCCTGCGATGTAGTGTTTCGGACCACTTGGCATCCACCAAGGGGCCCCCAACACCACCACCCCCATGTTACTCCTCTCAACGGACTTCGAACTGTCTTCAAGAGGAAGGTTGAGAAGGCCAGCCACGGGCCCTGAGTTAGCAGGTCATCAATAAGGAGGATTGGTCTTTGTCTCGCTCTCCTCTCCTTCCCTCTTTTCTTTTTTGTTACCCCTTCTTCCTCCCTTCCCTTCTAACCTTTATCGCTTTATTCATCCCTCTTTTCCATCTGCCTTGATTTTCCTTCCACACATCTACTCTCCAAGAGCTTGACTTCCCTTCCATAGAGGTACAGCAGGTGCCATACCTGGGTACAGCAGGTGCCATACCTGGGTACAGGGGTACCATTAGCTAGCCAAAGAAGTAGCCTAAGCTAGTCTAACCTTATAAGACGTATCTTTTTATCTCAATAAACATACTTGAATACTACTATTCAAGTATGTTTATTGTTAAAATTCAAGTTACTCATACTAACACAATCTAACATAGTAGATTAGAGTAGTCATAGAGTAGACATAGCTCGTCAGGCTGCGAGCAGCCACGTCCAACAGCCTGGTTGACCTGTCGAGCAGCGAGGTGGCCTGGTCGAGGTCCGGGCCGCGGGGACGTTGAACCCCGAAATCATCGCAAGGTAACCGCAAGGTAGTGACAAATGCAGGAAAGTTAGAGTGATGTATGAGAAAATATTGAAGCTGTGCAATGGGATCGAACTCGTGTCCCTAGACACCCCAGTGATGTACGTGGTACACTGTGGTGTCAGCTATCTCTTTGTGTTAAATGTATATATGTATCCTTCTTGGTGGTGGGTATGTGGGCCTGCGGGCCGTTCCAAGCAACAGCCTGTTGGACCAAACTCACAAGTCGTCAGGCCTCGGGCCGGGCTTGGGGAGTAGAAGAACTCCGAGAACCCCATCCAGGTATAATCCAGGTGGCCAGTCTTCCCCAGTCAAGCAGGGGGGAGGAGCTTGGATGGGACCTACTTCAGGCAGTGATAGAGTCCTTTTCCACTCTGTGTCTGTGATCTACAAATCATACAAGAGATAAAGGGAAATCCAAAATATTTTAGCATATATATATGAAATCAAAATCAAAAACCTTTGCCCATATTTGACTTGTACTTATAATTGAAGGTTCATACACAGGACTCACAAGGAAATTAGTGAAATCTTAAAAGATTGATATAAGACCATTTTTATCACCCTTAATATACAACATGAAAGTGGAAGATTTGGACAGCTTCTTTATGCATAGTGTCCAAACCCCAGACAATATAACTTGTTATCGGCCTCCACCCTCCTCTTCCACTTTGTTCTCTGCCTCCACCCTCCTCTTCCACTTTGTTCTCGGCCTCCACCTTCCTCTTCCACTTTGTTCTCGGCCTCCACTTTCCTCTTCCACTTTGTTCTCGGCCTCCACCTTCCTCTTCCACTTTGTTCTCGGCCTCCACCTTCCTCTTCCACTTTGTTCTCGGCCTCCACTTTCCTCTTCCACTTTGTTCTCTGCCTCCACCTTCCTCTTCCACTTTGTTCTCGGCCTCCACCTTCCTCTTCCACTTTGTTCTCGGCCTCCACTTTCCTCTTCCACTTTGTTCTCGGCCTCCACCTTCCTCTTCCACTTTGTTCTCGGCCTCCACCTTCCTCTTCCACTTTGTTCTCGGCCTCCACCACTTGTCCACTCCCTACCCAGTCGAATTGTTTTCAATTGTGGGATAATGTCATTGGTCGGGGGCGAGGTCTGGGAGAGAAGCCATCCCCTTTACTGCTGGACGAGTGACCTTTCCTCGCCCCGAGGTTGACCTCAGCGGGCATCAAGTTTTCACCAGGTGTTTGGGACTCCGAGTCTCATCTTGATACACCCCGCACCTAAAACGGTTTAGAGCTGCGTGTATAAGTACGGGAGTATTTTCTGAAGGGTTAAGCGTGCTGTGTGTGGGGTGGGCTGTTTCTGATTTGAGGATGGAGGGGAAAAAAAATTCCCAGGTTTGATAGCTGGGGAAAATATGCCAGGAGACGAGAGAAGTATCATATAATATATTCATGGGAGATACTGGAAGGTCAGGTCCCATATATGCACTGTGAAATAATAACGTACTGGAGTGAACGATATGGTTGGAAATGCCAAATAGAGCCTGAGAAGAGCAGGGGTGCCATAGGCACAATCAGAGAACACTGTGTGAACATCACAGGTTCACGGTTGTTCAACACCCTCCCAGCGAGCATGAGAAATATTGCCGGAACAAAGGTGGACTTGTTCAATAAAACACCTGGGTAAGTTCCTGCAGCAAGTGCTGGGCTGTAGTGAATGATATGAACACCTTCAGCATAGTCTGAAGGCTTTGGTATATTGCACCGTCGCACTCCCTTCCAATGAATTATTTGACGAACAATTGCAATGCGAAAATAAAACTGTAATTTTGTTGCGAATCTTTCCACATTATTTACTGAACGGGATTACTTGCAACACTAAATTTGCAGATTTAATGTGTTTTTATTTTGTCGCTTTGTCATACGTCTTGTGTAAACACTTATTGTTAGTGTTTAGATGTCATTATCTGTGGTCTTGGGGTGAGGTGCTGCAGGTGTTGGGGCGAGGTGTTGCAGGTGTTGAGGCGAAGTGTTGCAGGTGTTGGGGCGAGGTGTTGGAGGCGAGGTGTTGGGGCGAGGTGTTGCAGGGGTTGGGGCGAGGTGTTGGAGGGGTTGAGGCGAGGTGTTGCAGGTGTTGGGGCGAGGTGTTGGAGGCGAGGTGTTGGGGCGAGGTGTTGCAGGGGTTGGGGCGAGGTGTTGGAGGGGTTGAGGCGAGGTGTTGCAGGTGTTGGGGCGAGGTGTTGGAGGGGTTGAGGCGAGGTGTTGCAGGTGTTGGGGCGAGGTGTTGCAGGGGTTGGGTGGGGCAAGGTGTTGCAGGGGTTGAGGCGAGGTGTTGCAGGTGTTGGGGCGAGGTGTTGCAGGTGTTGGGGCGAGGTGTTGCAGGTGTTGGGGCGAGGTGTTGCAGGGGTTGGGTGGGGCAAGGTGTTGCAGGGGTTGAGGCGAGGTGTTGCAGGTGTTGGGGCGAGGTGTTGCAGGGGTTGGGTTCGAAGTGTTGCATTACTGGGCGGGCCTGGAGCATCACCCTCAACCCGGGTCTCTGTGCCTCTGACCTTTGCGAAGTCGCGGTAAAAACTCGTGTACTGTGTGCCAGTAGTTATTGATGTGGCACCGTTCACTTGCACACTATTGCACATGTTGTTCCCCGGCGCTGACGCTGGCGACTAGTGCCACGAAGCTGTGCTTGGAGTCTGGAGATTGTATTCAGCATTATGAAGAGTATTTTGATCTTGGAAGCTTTAAAACAAGTGATGAAACCATCATTGTTTTACTCTTGCGTAAAGTATTACTTGGGCTGGACGGTAGAGCGACGGTCTCGCTTCATGCAGGTCGGCGTTCAATCCCCGACCGTCCACAAGTGGTTGGGCACCATTCCTTTCCCCCGTCCCATCCCAAATCCATATCCTGACCCCTTCCCAGTGTTATATAGTCGTAATGGCTTGACGCTTTTCCCCTGAAAATTCCCTTCCCCTCCTGGTGTTTTTCTTCTGGTATTTTCATTTTTGTTTGCATCTCCTCTTGCTTCCTAAGCCCCCTTGAGCCCCCTTGAGCCCCCTTGAGCACACACACACACCAAGCCTGCCTTCATTCTTGACAAAGATTATGTTTTCCTAGTGTAAGCAAAGACCAATGCTATACTTGTTGACAGGCAGACCAGCGCACAGAGGCCTCCAGCACACCGTTCCAAAATGGTCCTGAGAGAGAGAGAGAGAGAGAGAGACAGATTAAGGGGGGCGGGAGGCTGGGAGATGATGCTGATGAGAGGGACACGAAGCGAGAATGTGTGAGGAGGAATGGAAGTGGTCACGATAAGGATTTGGGATGGGACGGGGATGGAAAGGAATGGTGCCCAATCACTTGTAGACGGTCGGGGATTGAACGCCGACCTGCATGAAGCGAGATCGTCGCTCTACCGTCCAGCCCAAGTGGCTGGGTATTTCAGGAGTGATCATAAAGGCTGGAAGAGTGAGAGTAGTCACATAAGGTCGACCTTATTGACATTTTCTTCATTTTCTTGTTCGTATGCTCATTTTCCTACTATCATCCTCTCTTCCTCCTGCGACTGATCCTCTTCTCTTTCTCCTTACAATTCTGTGGAAAATGGAAGGTGGAGTCTTTGTGGCAAACCCCCCTTTGTGCTTCTGAAGAAGAGCGCTCGCACACTCTTGCTGAGACACACACAGATAAGCAGAGTTCCCTATTGTCCTTTATCGAAGTATATGATGACTGGAGCAAGAGTAATCTCCTGGATGGTGCTCGCTGTCCAGGGGAGCTAGTTCTGTCGTTACCCATCTCTTCATGCTGTTCTCTCTGTCTCTGTCTCTGTCTCTGTCTGTCTGTCTGTCTGTCTGTCTGTCTGTCTGTCTGTCTGTCTGTCTGTCTGTCTGTCTGTCTGTCTGTCTGTCTCTCTCTCTCTCTCTCTCTCTCTCTCTCTCTCTCTCTCTCTCTCTCTCTCTCTCTCTCTCTCTCTCTCTCTCTCTCTCTCTCTCTCTCTCTCTCTCTCTCTCTCTCTCTCTCTCTCTCTCTCTCTCTCTCTCTCTCTCTCTCTCTCTCTCTCTCTCTCTCTCTCTCTCTCTCTCTCTCTCTCTCTCTCTCTCCCTCTCTCTCTCCCTCCCTCCTCCCTCCCGCACGCATGAACGCGACTTTAGGGAATGGTAATTTGGGAGTTTCATGATATGGTACCGAAAATAAGACTGGAAATATGGTGTACCGCACAGGAGGTTGCTATACAAACTCGAGAGACAGATGATAATAAGCCCAAACGCGCTGACATGGGGAATTAGCATTACCTAACAGACAGGTGTCAGAGAGTGACAGTGAGGGGATAGATGTTGGACTGGCGTAAAGCAACAAGCGGAGTGCCTCAAGGATCGGTGGTGGGACCCATTCTATTCCTCATTTATGTCAATTACTTGGCTGCAGGAGTTGGTCTGTTGTAACCCCCCCCCCTGTTTCCCTTTTCTTGGAGTAATTGGGGTAACTATTAATTTTTGTTAGTATTTATCACTACATTATGTTCCTCGCACTGGCGACCACCTCCTACCCACCAATTGTAGACAGTAATAGTAGTAATAGACAGTAGACTGCCTCTCGCTGACTGACAGACAGAGGCAGAAACACTGCAGACAGAGATAGATACACAGACAATCGATAGATGGAATGAAAGACAGACTTAAGAGATTTATGGATGGGTAGATAAATGAGTAGATGGTTTAATAGATAGATATATGAATGGGTAAGTAGATGGATGATAGTCTAGGGAAATACTGGGCACTTCGCCTAGTATACTCAAATAGACAATATGTGTGTTTGTGTGTATGTGTGTGTGTGTGTGTGTGTGTGTGTGTGTGTGTGTGTGTGTGTGTGTGTGTGTGTGTGTGTGTGTGTGTGTGTGTGTGTGTGTGTGTGTGTGTCTGTGCACAGGTGAAGGTCAGACGCCTGGGAATAGACTCACTCAAGTACGAAGCGGAAATCAAGTGTGTGGTCAAGTGTGAAATATTGATTGTAATGCCCCAAGAGTTTTTGTGTTTAAAAAAAAAAATTGAGACAAACCCATATGCAATAACTCATATATTATTGCTTCTGAATAATACATTTGCTGAGGGAAGGGGACGAGAGGGAAAGGATGGGAAGGACGAGGAGTGGCCAAGGGGATGGGGGAAAGGAGCAAGGGATGGAACGGAGAACGAAGGGGTGAACAGGTGTGTCTCTTGTGTCCTGAACGGGAGCCTCTCCACGTGTCCCGAACGGAAGCGTCTCTCACGGAAGGCACTATAATATGTGTGCCAGATAATATGTGTATCAGCTCACCACACTAGACGCCCCTGCTCCTACTCTCCGGGTTAAGTTAGTTTATTAGGCAGCACATAATGTGCTCATCCTGTAAGTGATGGTGGTGGTGGAAAGGTTCCAGGAGGCCAGTAATGTCTTCAGGAAGCAAATTATAGTATTTGACTCCATTGTTTGACTTGTTTTAACCCTTTGCCACAGACGAGGTCGTTCATTTATACCATGCTGACCTGTGGCCAGATTCACGAAGCAGTTACGCAAGTACTTACGAACCTGTCCATCTTTTCTCAATCTTTGTCCATTTTGTTTACAATTATTAAACAGTTAATGAGCTCCGAAGCACCAGGAGGCTGTTTATAACAATAACAACAGTTGATTGGCAAGTTTTCATGCTTGTAAACTGTTTAATAAATGTAACCAAAGCCGTCAAAGATTGAGGAAAGATAAACACGTTCGTAAGTACTCGCGTAACTGCTTCGTGAATCTGGTCCCAGGTATAGCGATTCTCCAGATAGTGGAATAGTCAACAACTCACTCCAGGTTGTGAGTTGATCAGCTCAATCACAAAAGATGATTCGGTGCATTTACAACCCAGTGGTCTGTAGTTTTCATTGAGGGTCTAATTGCCCTCAGATTGGGTACGGAGATTCTGTCTAGCCTTTTGCTGACGGCAAATTACAATAATTCTGAATATTGGCAATCTTAACGACCACTGGGATTGTTTAGTGTTCTGGGTGTAACGACGAGGAGCCAGTTACACGGGTGATGGCGTTCACCAGTCCACAGTGACCCCCAAGTGACGCCCGTACAGGTACTTAACATGTACGCCACGTGGCCGGTGTTTGTGGCTTGGGGACCCCGCCGCGGACCCCACCACCACCCCCGCGGACCCCACCACCACCACCGCGGACCCCACCACTACCACCGCGGACCCCACCACCACCACCGCGGACCCCACCACCGCCCCCGCGGACCCCACCACCACCCCTGCTGACCCCACCACCACCGACCTGTGTGTGTTAATAAGCAGCTTCAGTACCTGTGAAGGACGCAGCACCGGCCATTCCTTTCGGCCCTTAGACTCAAATGACAAGACTCTTGTCTCACTGAATTGTCCGGCCCAGTTTCTCAGTTTGCCACTCCGTAGGAAAATACAACAGCTATGCCTCAGCAGAAGCGTACACACCCAAGCAACCCGCCTAACCTATCGGAACTGATGGATAGAACATGTCAATATTGCAGGGGGTTATAATTTGTTGATTATAGCACTGGCCTTGCGTAGATTTCGAGGATCAATGTCCCCGCGGGCCAGTCTCTTGACAGGCCTTTTGGTTGCTGGGCTGGTCAACCAGGCTGTTGGACGCGGCTGCTCGCAGCCTGACGTATGAGTCACAGGCTGGTTGATCAGGTATCCTTTGGTGGTGTTTATCAAGTTCTCTCTTGAACACTGTGAGGGGTCGGCCAGTTATGCCCCTTATGTGTAGTGGAAGCGTGTTGAACAGTCTCGGGCCACTGATGTTGATAGTTCTCTCTTGAACACTGTGAGGGGTCGGCCAGTTATGCCCCTTATGTGTAGTGGAAGCGTGTTGAACAGTCTCGGGCCTCTGATGTTGATAGTTCTCTCTTGAACACTGTGAGGG
The DNA here is from genome assembly GCF_040958095.1 of Procambarus clarkii. NCBI lineage: Eukaryota > Metazoa > Arthropoda > Malacostraca > Decapoda > Cambaridae > Procambarus > Procambarus clarkii. Next base: position 35,816,515 of record NC_091166.1, read on the forward strand.
GTCGGCCAGTTATGTCCCTTATGTGTAGTGGAAGCGTGTTGAACAGTCTCGGGCCTCTGATGTTGATAGTTCTCTCTTGAACACTGTGAGGGGTCGGCCAGTTATGTCCCTTATGTGTAGTGGAAGCGTGTTGAACAGTCTCGGGCCTCTGATGGTGATAGTTCTCTCTCAGCGTACCTGTTGCACCTCTGCTCTTCAAACGAGCTATTTTGCATTCCCCGCCATGCTTCCTGGTTTCGTAATGAGTTATAAAACTCCACGCGGTTCGAGGTGAATGAAATCGTAAGGAATTATTTCGTGGGCAGTTTTTTAACTAATCCCTCTATTACTTTCCAAGGATAAATTATTATGTATCTCTTCTGTGCTCTAGAGAATTTAGATTCAAAAAATTTAAGCTCTCCAAATAGTTTAGATTTTTTATTGAGTGGATTCAGGGACTGAAAGACCGTTGGGCCGTTCTGAATTGGGTAATTTTTGTAGGGCAATGTTTCACCCCTAGAGAACACTAGTGTCTTAACAAATGTCAACATTGGTTGACATTTGTATATACTGTATATACATTTAGACAATAGCGGCTCTTGTTATCCAATGTCTTCTTCCAGCAAGAGACACCAGACCAATGTTGATGCTTTAAGACGGCAGTACTCTCTAGAGTGGAATATTGTTGCACAATAACAGCACTATTCATAGCTGGAGAAATTGTTCTTCAGTTCTTCACGTTCTCCCATCAGCCATTTCAATCCAGTCAATAAGACATGTGAATTATTAGTCAATTATTATAATTATTTATAATTATAATAATTATAAGAAAGGAATATAATAGTGCTTTTTCTTTACATATGGATCGATTCCGTAAGAAATGTGACGTACTGGGTGAGAGAGAGGACCGGTGGTGTTCTTTAGCACGTTCCGTAAGAATTGCGGTGGTTTAGCGAAATCGAAGCCATCGCAATATTGACGTTTCACGGGCCTTATGATTATCCGTATGGTTTTGAGCGCTTCTGGTTAGGCGAAACCGGCCGCATTTCGTACGGAGTGGCACTGGAGAGAGGAGGCATACTTGAGGACTGGTAAACTCGTGGCGACAGTGGGCTGCGTGACGCGTATATTCACCTAATTGTGCTTGCGGGGGTTGAGCTTGGGCTCTGGGGTCCCGCCTCTCAGTACCTCGTAGGGGGGGGGGGTATCCGTGTCCGCCAGGAGGGGGGGGGGACTTAGGGCAACCGGCCATTGATCTAATGTCTTCAACTCAAAATAAAGAGGAAATTGCATAACTTGAATGCATTTTTGCACGTTAATAGTGGGGGTGGGGGGCTGTGGCGGTGGGCGGCCATAGTAAATCTCATACACACACGCCAGTATACCGCTGGCGTACGGGCTCACCATAGCCTGTGCTACTTGGAACTTTTTGTTCCAGGTAGCGAATCTTAAACAACAACAACATACCGCTGGCAGATATACTGAGACCTGATTTATAGAGTATGCGATGGTGGGTCACAGCTGGAATATCCCGGATTCAATTCCCGCGGCAAGATTGAAACGTTACCTACCTACCTTGAGGCTACCTTGAGGTGCTTCCGGGGCTTAGTGTCCCCGCGGCCCGGTCGTCGACCAGGCCTCCTGGTTGCTGGACTGATCAACCAGGCTGTTAGACGCGGCTGCTCGCAGCCTGACGTATGAGTCACAGCCTGGTTGATCAGGTATCCTTTGGAGGTGCTTATCCAGTTCTCTCTTGAACACTGTGAGGGGTTTGCCAGTTATGCCCCTTATGTGTAGTGGAAGCGTGTTGAACAGTCTCGGGCCTCTGATGTTGATAGAGTTCTCTCTCAGAGTACCTGTTGCACCTCTGTTTTTCAACGGGGGTATTCTGCACATCCTGCCATGTCTTCTGGTCTCATGTGGTGTTATTTCTGTGTGCAGGTTTGGGACCAGCCCTTCAATTATTTTCCACGTGTAAATTATTATGTATCTCTCCCGCCTGCGCTCAAGGAAGTACAGATTTAGGCTCTTTAGTCGGTCCCAGTAATTTAGATGTTTTACTGAGTGGATTCTAGCAGTAAAGGATCTCTGCACGCTCTCTAGGTCAGCAATTTCTCCAGCTTTGAAAGGGGCTGTCATTGTGCAGCAGTACTCCACTCTAGATAGCACAAGCGTTTTGAAAAGTATCATCATCGGTATAGCATCTCTAGTGTGAAAAGTTCTTGTTATCCAACCTGTCATTTTTCTTGCAGTTGTGACGGCTACTTTATTGTGTTCTTTAAAGGTAAGGTCTTCCGACATGAGTACACCCAGGTCCTTTACATTGCCTTTTCGTTCTATGTTATGTTGTAGACGTTTGGGCAACGTCTACACTCATCCGATGCCTCTGTTCACCTAGCAGCTGAAAAGGTACCCAGGATCTAGACGACTGTTGTGGGATGCATCGTTTGGAAGGTCAGTAGTTGGCATCAGGAATTATATCAACGTCCTAATTGTCTAAATACCAGAACTCATTGTCTTCAATTTCTACTGTCTGGGATGCTCTCAGACGTAGGTTCGAATCCTCGCCACGGCCCTTTTGGATTTGTTCTTCAATTTCTAATTCTAAGGAAACTAGAACATATTCATTATTGTGTACCCAGAGGAAAATATTACCAAAAATGAATACTTGTTTTTAGTGGAGGAACTGAAAGGCCAGCCGAGTGCCTCACTTGGAAACAACAGTGCCAGAGCTGGAGAGGAGGGGAGGGGTGATTGTAGGCATGGAGGCGGGGAGGAGGGGGTGATTGTGGCCGGGGAGGGGCGAGGGAGAAGGGGGGTGATTGTAGGCATGGAGGCGGGGAGGAGGGGGTGATTGTGGCCGGGGAGGGGCGAGGGAGAAGGGGGGTGATTGTAGGCATGGAGGCGGGGAGGAGGGGGTGATTGTGGCCGGGGAGGGGCGAGGGAGAAGGGGGTGATTGTGATAGAGGGAGGGAGTCGGGGGAGGGGCCTTTGAGTGAACTGGTGCCAGGTCAAAAAACGTGATATCAGAAAGGTGACTCAGTGCCACATGAAAGGTAGTGGAGTGAGTGCCATTGGGAACAGCAGTTGACACAGAACACGCAGGCGAAATGCGGACAAAATGGTAGCCAGGATATAGAGGGGTGACGCTTGCTGGGGAGTACTACCTCACAGCCACACCGGCGGTGTGTAGGGGAACTACCTAGTCAAAGCATCTGGACCAATCTTAACTACACACCACAATGGCAGGAGACAGTTTGGGGTCATTATACCAAGGGCGTTGGGACTTGTGCCGCGACGGAGTCTGGGGTCAGTGAGACACAGTCTGGGGTCAGTGAGACAGTCTTTGGTCAGTGAGACACAGTCCGGATCAGTGAGACAGTCCTGGGTCAGTGAGACACAGTCTGGGGTCAGTGAGACACAGTCTGGAGTCAGTGCGACACAGTCTGGGGGTCAGTGAGACACACTCCACCACAAAGTTTTAATGCCAATAATACGATAGTGTGAAAATAAGACAACTTAGGATAACTTGAAAAGAAAGGAACTTGGGATAATCTCAATAGAAAGCACATTAGGACATCTTGAAAATAAAGCATCTTAGGATAACTTAAATTCAAATAAAAAATGTTTAAATTGAATTAAATAAGAAGAAATAAGAAATATCCTGGAAGCAATAAGTTCAATAGCTCTAGAAATATGACGTGCTCAAGACACAGCAAAGGTGGGCCCCCACTGGCATGAACCCACCTCCACCAGGCCCACCTGGAGGCCCACCTCCAGGCCCACCACCAGGTCCACCACCAGGCCCACCACCAGGTTCACCACCAGGCCCACCTGGAGGCCCACCACCAGGTTCACCACCAGGCCCACCTGGAGGCCCACCACCAGGTCCACCACCAGGCCCACCTGGAGGCCCACCACCAGGTTCACCACCAGGCCCACCTGGAGGCCCACCACCAGGCCCACCACCAGGTCCACCACCAGGCCCACCACCAGGCCCACCACCAGGCCCACCTCATAAACATGTTCTATACATGTGGGACACGTTTCCCGAGGGTCGGTCGTAACCCTGTTTGTGTTATGGCCATCCGTCTCGCAAGGACATTTTAAGACAGCGATGAGATGTGAATGTTGCAGGAGAGGCGGTCCTGCCTGCCTCTGGTGCAGGTGGGTGGTGAGCCTCAGTGCAGGTGGGTGACGTCAGGTGAGAGAAGGGGGTGGAGGTCAGGTGAGAGAAGAAGTGGAGGTCAAGTGAGAGAAGGTAGGAGGTTGAACATTGGGTCCGTAGGAATATCAGCGCATAGGTGAATAATAATATTTACGTACTACCCACTCTCCTTCCCTCTCTCTCTGTCCCTCTCTCCACTCTCATCTCTCTCTCCCTGCCCTTCCTCTTCCATTTTGAACTCTCACCACGAGGTAGGAACTTTCTCTCTCACTCTCTCTTCCTTCCACATCTCTCACCCTCTTCTGGCTGTTTATTGTATTTCGTGTTAGTATTTGTCCATAAAAGAACAATATATACCTGATATATATGTATCCTTAGCTTCTATAAGCGAGGTATGTTCACCAGCTATCCCAGCAACTCACCATGTTGGGATAGGTGGTGAACATTGGTCGTATATTGAACTCTAAAACCGGCGAGTTCTCTCTGGTGTTGAACAATATTGAATTGCCAAGCCCCAGCCAGGGCGGGTCGAGGCTTCAAGGGAGTGAAATTCCATTTTTTTACCATTTCTAGAAGTCCTAGAAATTGCTAAGACTGCTCATAGCCCAGTTGATAGAGCGTCGGCCTCACACACACACGTGGGATCCAGGGTTCGAGACCCATACAGCCCAGGTGATTGGAAACCTCCTAAAGAGTGGCCATTCCCAAGTTGCAAGGGAAGTTGTGCTTCATAGAAAGTTTTCCAATCTCTGTTGTTAGACAAGTTGTGGGATGCGCCGTTCCCCTCGTTAGCAAAACACAATCTAAACTCAGGGTTAGAAAAAAACTAATTTTTTTTTACAACGTTTTGTATCAACGGGAAAATAGTAAAAAATAACGCATTCGTTACGTTGTTTGCTGAATGAAAGTTGTAAATTCGTTGTTGCTTTGCGATGTTTAACCTCTGATTCTTTGTGGTTATGAAGGAATCAAACCTCACCCCAGGATAAGCATTTCATCTCCGAGCACTAAGTTCTGAGGTTATCTTGAGATGATTTCGGGGCGTAGCGTTCCCGCGGCCCAGTCCTCGACCAGGCCTCCTTTTTTTGTTACACACAGGCCCCAGGAAGCAGCCCGTAGCAGCTGTTCAACTCTAACAGCTGTCTTAATGTCATGACGTCTAGTAATCAACATCGACGTCATTTTCTCAACAAAAACAACTTGAGATATACCCCGGGTAGATATTGTTGTTGTGATTGAGCAGTGAAAGGTGGTAGAAATTGACCCTGGCAACTCTAGGCAAATGGCGTTCATGTAACAACGGATTCAAAATGATACTGTTGAAGCAAGGTTTATTTATCATTATTGCATAAGTAAAGGGTAGAGTGCAGTCATCACTCGGGTTATGTTGCATAGTAGCTTGTTGAAGAAGACATCCTACAGGAGGATGTGCCGATAGTTGACTCCCGTACCCATCCTGTGGGCGGTAATGGACCCATGCCCATCCTGTTGGCGGTAATAGACCTCATACCCATCCTGTGGACTTTAGTAAATGCCCGGACCCATCCTGTGGACTTTAGTAAATGCCCCTACCCATCCTGTGGGTGGTAATAGACCCATACCCATCCTGTAGACGGTAATAGACCTCATACCCATCCTGTGGACTTTAGTAAATTCCCATACCCATCCTGTGGGTGGTAATGGACCCATACTCATCCTTTCATAATCATCATAATTATCCGTTCGAAACGTTGGGCATATTGTATAAATAAGTGTAATACACTCTATAGTAAATCACTTCTTTTCTTCACCTTAAAAGTACGAAAATGAGTTTTGCAGAACTCCTATTTCAACTAAGCCCTGATGCTAAGAAAATAGTTAGAGGGATAGAAGCCCTAAACCAGAAAATAATAAATACAGAATATGCGGTCATATTCAATGAAACATGTTTGAAAGAAACCCTGCTGCCAGTATACACCAATATAAACCCACATGACCCAGCAGTCCGCAATACAGAGTTTACCTATAGGTATAGGCAAGAGCTCATTCGGCATCAACTAAACAAGAAGAAGGAAGCCCTCCAAACCCTTACAGAGCAAGCTGAGCATCTGTTAAACAAATGGACCCAGCACGACATCCCCAACCAACTCAAGCAAACCATCAACAGTGAACTATTTAACCTGAAACAACAACATAAAACTCTTGTAGAAACAAAGACACTCCGTAAGTTAACAGCCCTAAACGGTGGACAGTTAAAGATCCCTCGTCCTAAAGATGGCTACATTAACCTGACTTCTTATGATCTTACCCAGGACCAACGAGACCTCTTAAATCTTGGTCTAAATTGTCAATTCTTATCTAAACCAAAGATGCATCAAAAACGCCTGGAAATCGAAATGCTTCTGGACGATATCCATAAGCTAGAAGAACAAAAAAGTCATCACCACTGACACACTTCAAGCTGAACTACTTGCAGAAGCAGGGAAAAAACGAGGAACATATTCATCTACAATCTTAACCCCACGACTCAAAGAAGCAGCGAAACAACTAAAAAATCTGAAAGACGTAACAATAAGAAAAGCCGACAAGACAGCAGCATATGTATTGATTCCTACCCATGAATACATGAACAAAATTAGCGACATCCTTAGTGACGACTCCAAATTTCAACGAATCACGAGGAACCCCGTAGAAGACCTTAAGCGGAAAGTAAACAAAACAATTATAGCAATCAACGCAAAGAAAGGTAGTGTGCATTTCAATAAACTTCAAGGCGACTATGGCTTAGGATATGCCTACGGCAATGTTAAGACGCATAAACCAGGTAACCCACTACGCCCTATAATCAGCCAAATACCAACCCCAACTTATCACCTGGCAAAGAAACTCAATGAACTCCTAACTCCATACACTCCAAGTAAGTATAGTCTACAATCATCAGCAGATTTCCTAGAATTGATCAAATCTACCCAGCCCGATGGAATCATCGCATCCCTGGACGTTGAATCCCTATTTACCAACGTCCCAGTCGACACAACCATAGGAATGATACTGGACAGAGTATACAGAGAAGAGAGCACCCCCAAATTAGACATACCTGAGCCACACTTGAAGAGTCTTCTCGAAGCATGTACAAAGGAAGCCCCTTTCATCAGTCCACAAGGAGACATGTATTTACAAATAGACGGAGTAGCAATGGGCTCCCCCTTAGGAGTTTTATATGCTAATTTTTATATGGGAACCATCGAAGACAGGGTCTTCAGTAGCAGACAAAAACCAACTGTATACTGCCGTTATGTAGATGACATATTCGTAATAGTAAAAGACTCAGATGAACTAATTGACCTAAAAAGACATCTAGAGAGAGAGTCAGTACTCCGATTTACACATGAAAACAGTGAAAATAACAGTCTGCCATTCCTGGATGTACTAATAACAAAAACAGGAACCTCTTTAAGCACCAACGTATATACCAAGCCCACCAACATAGGATTATGCCTGAACGGTAGAAGTGAGTGCCCCCAAAGATACAAAGCCAGTGTTCTCAATGCTTATATTCGTCGAGCGCTTACCCACTGCTCTGAATGGAGCAACGTGAGTAGAGAGTTTGAAAGAGTAACTCAGGTATTGGTGAACAACGGATATAGCAACGCGGAAATAAACGCTGCTATAAGAAGACACTTGGACCGTTGGTATAATCCAGAACCTAGAACAGAAACCACAACACCTCCAATAAAATTATATTACAAATCAACCATGCACAGTGAACATATAAAAGAGGAAAGAATAATGAAAGAAATAATCCGTAAAGGAGTAAAAAGCACTACTCCTAACCAAAACATAAACCTGATAATATTTTACAAAACCAAGAAGACTTCCGAACTCCTTATCAAAAACAGCCCGAAGCCGACGGAGAACCCTCTACAGCAGTCAAGCGTTGTATACATGTACACTTGCCCCCACGAAGGATGTATCCTTCAATCTAAGTACATAGGTATGACGTCGACCAAGCTGACGAGGCGTTTGACATGCCATCTTCAATCCGGTGCCCCTAGGAATCACATGAAACAAGCCCATGACATCACTCTAACAAGAGAAATGTTGAACAAGAATACCTGCATAATAGACAAAACCCAAGATGCAAGAAGTTTACAAATTCTTGAGGTAATTCACATAAGAATAGAACAACCTACCATGAACACCCAAATCACGGAACTATTTACTCTACCCACCATGAGAGTAAGGACAATACCAGAACATAACGATGCCAACACAGAAGACAATGTCCAACATAACAGGCCAATTACACTGGATTAATCTTTGTGTTTAGATAGGAGCTGCCTCGTATGGGCCAATAAGCCTTCTGCAGTTACCTCTATGTTTCACCTCACATTTATCCCTTATGTATCCCCCCCATGTTTTCACCTTTATTGTATTATCACCTAACCCAGTGCGGGTATAAAATCAACCAGCATTGTAAGATCTGTTCACTTGAGAATGAACCATGGAGGTTCGAAACGTTGTGCAAATTGTATAAATAAGTGTAATACACTCTATAGTAAATCACTTCTTTTCTTCACCTTAAAAGTACGAAAATGAGTTTTGGAGAACTCCTATTTCAACTAAGCCCTGATGCTAAGAAAATAGTTAGAGGGATAGAAGCCCTAAACCAGAAAATAATAAATATATATATATATATATATATAACTGAAAACTCACACCCCAGAAGTGACTCGAACCCATACTGCCAGGAGCACAATGCAGCTGGTGTGTACAGGACACCTTATCCACTCGACCATCACGACTGGACAAAAGCTGATGGTAGTCGAGGCTATTTGTCCATCAGTCCGCCGGCACTCTGATGGTAATCTTGGGCATAGTATTTTATCAAATCACCTCAAGGTGTCCTGTACACACCAGTTGCATTGTGCTCCTGGCAGTATGGGTTCGAGTCACTTCTGGGGTGTAAGTTTACAGTTGCATATATTGACCAGACCACACACTAGAAGTTGAAAGGACGACGACGTTTCGGTCCGTCCTGGACCATTCTCAAGTCGACTTGAGAATGACCCCTGAATCTACTTGAGAATGGTCCAGGACGGACCGAAACGTCGTCGTCCCTTCAACTTCTAGTGTGTGGTCTGGTCAACATACTTCAGCCACGTTATTGTGACTCATCGCCTGCACAGTTGCATATAGTCTTGGGGTCCATTCAGGCTTGTTCGCATATATATATATATATATATATATATATATATATATATATATATATATATATATATATATATATATATATACTGTATATATATATATATATGTGTGTGTATGTGTGTGTGTGTGTGTGTGTGTGTGTGTGTGTGTGTGTGTGTGTGTGTGTGTGTGTGTGTGTGTGTGTGTGTGTGTGTGTAACCTCCCTGACCAGCACTAATGTTCCATTGTATAATGTCTCACTACTGCTTTCTAGCTCGAAGAAATTTGTATGCCTCGGGGAAGAGAATAAATGGCATTCGAGGGAGCATTCCTCTACCACCCCTGCATATTTTTTTTATTATGTGCTTTATTGTAGATAGTTTATTAGATACAAAATTACTAGGTTAGACAAAGGGAAACAAAAAACGTATATATTTCTTATAAGATAGATATTTCTCTGAATTCCTTGGATGATAGACAGGCACCGAAGATGTAGGGGGGCATTTCCTCTCTGAATCGCCACACTGGGGCGCTGAAAACCCAAGCTATCATTATATAATTTCGATGAATTGGAAGCCCAAATCTTCTGGCTTTCTCCCAAGAAGCCACTAGGTTTGTAATGGATATGTGAGCCTGCGGGCCGCTCCAAGCAACAGCCTTCTTGATTCAGTAACCACAAAGCATGTTAAGGGCCCCCTCAGACAATGGTTAGGGAGTAGAAGAACTCTCAAAACCCACTACAGGTAACCCTAGGCTAAGGCTCAGACACACGACAGGGACGAAGTTGTACCGGTGGTGTCGGTACCTGTACTTATATGACTTAACATGACCCTCCGCCATGCAGCAGGTAGGTGAGAGGAGGAGAGGGACAGGTAGGCGACCTAACACCTCCAATCAACGTGTACAAATGACTCATTTAAGAGAGGTAATAGAGAACATGACCCCTAGCTATTACTGGGCTGCCGCTGACGTAGTCCAGCTTATATTTGTTGACGTGGCTTTCACGCCACCTGGCTTTGTGTATAGTGTTTTATATATATATATAAATATATATATATATATATATATATATATATATATATATATATATATATATATATATATATATATATATATATATAACTGAAAACTCACACCCCAGAAGTGACTCGAACCCATACTCCCACAACTGGTATGTACAGGGACGCCTTAATCTATATACCTTTTCAGTTGTATATAGTCCTGGGGACCATTCAGGCTTGTTTGCATTTGTGTTCCTCACGTGTGCCCCAAAGAATGAGGTGATTTGATAAAATGCTATGCCCAAGATTACCATCCGAGTGCCGGCGGGGAGGTGGTTCATATAGCCTCGGCTATCACTTCCTTATGTCCGGTCGTGATGGTCAAGCGGATTAAGGCGTCCCTGTACATACCAGTTGTGGGAGTATGGGTTCGAGTCACTTCTGGGGTGTGAGTTTTCAGTTGTATATAGTCCTGGGGACCATTCAGGCTTGTTTGCATATATATATATATATATATATATATATATATATATATATATATATATCATATTTGCCATGTGGAAGATAATTATTTCATTATTTACATGAGTACATATCATTAGTGTTAATGTGGGTGAGTGTGGTTATGCACTCACAAGTGAGGTTATGCAGGTTATGCATTGGGAGGTGCAGGATTGCCTGGCCAAGACCGAACAGGAATTACAGGAACGTTCATATAGTGAAAAGTGTGGCGGACTGTCCTCTCTTCACCCTCTTCCACACCACCTCCCTCTACACTCCACTCCCTCTCTTCCACACCTCTGACCTCTTCTCCACTGGCTACACTCTCTTACATACACTACTCTCTTCTCCACACCCACCTCTCCTCTCTCCTCTCGACAACTCTCTCTCCCTCCCCCTTCACACCCCTCTCCTTCTCCCCCTACACATTTCACCTCACCACCGCCTCCTCGTTTGTGAGACTCCAGCTCCTGGGCCCGCCTCATTACTCAGAACACCCGCTCGTGTGTTGACTCGTGTGTTTGATTTCCTTTACAGGACTGAACAAGCCGGGTTTCTAGTGCCGATATGTGAACTGTTTCTCTGGTCTTCTGTCAGTCTGGAGTCCGGCTCCTGTCAGTTTGGTCTCCAGCTACCATAGATGTCTCCTCCTCCTATGGTTTCTCAGTCTCAGCTGCTCTGCCTTGCCTTCTGTCATAATCGCATTCAGTTTTTTTGCAGGGATCAGTCGCACTGACTCGCTCTCAGGTGTTAAAACGATGGGAGAGAGAGAGAGAGAGAGAGAGAGAGAGAGAGAGAGAGAGAGAGAGAGAGAGAGAGAGAGAGAGAGAGAGAGAGAGAGAGAGAGAGAGAGAGTGTAGAACAAAAGAATTAGGAATGGAGGGAAGATTGAGGGAATGTAGAGAACGAGAAGGAGAGAATAGTGGGGAAGGGGGAAGATAGAGAGGGACGTAATAAGAGGGAGGGAGAGAGAGAGGGAGAGAGAGAATTTAATTTGGTGGTAATGCAGTAAAAATGTGAGCAGGTGCTTCTGACCTTTCTCATTATGCAGTATGTGTTTCGTCCCTAATTCATTCTCTCTCTCTCTCTCTCTCTCTCTCTCTCTCTCTCTCTCTCTCTCTCTCTCTCTCTCTCTCTCTCTCTCTCTCTCTCTCTCTCTCTCTCTCTCTCTCTCTCTCTCTCTCTCTCTCTCTCTCTCTCGGATACCCCAGGTACGTGGTATCAGGTCCCCCTGGTATGTGGTATCAGGTACTATCAGTAGTCACCAGAAACGTCTTGAGGAGACTCTCAGCAAAGGCAGCATCGTCTGGGAGCGTGGAGATCAAGGACAAGAAAGGAGAACACCGAGTCATTGCAACATGAGTGGAAGACAATGCGTTAGTTACTTGCTTCATTGCAAGTTAGATTAATGTGGTGCAATTTCCTGGCAATATTGGCTAATAAATCAGAGGGTTGAGAGCGAGACTCGTCACCGGGGAAGACCGTGGATGCTGACAATCTAATATCCCCATCATGGAGAGTAATAAATATATTTTCGCAGTGGCGGGGGCAGTTGGGTATTAGAGGTCGTTAGTCACGTTCTGCGACCTGTCGTTACGGCCCTTGCCACCTCCATCGTTACCGGACGTCAGAGGTGTTTCTCAAGATGCCCTCACCTTCCTCAGCTCACACGGATATGCTATATTTTCGTCTTCACCGGATGGTCGAAACGTCTTCCATTCATACGTCATTATTTGAGAATAATCTTGAGGTTATTTTGAGATGATTTCGGGGCTTAGTATCCCCACGGCCCGGTTCTCGACCAGGCCTCCTTTTTGTTACACCCCCCCCCCTCCCCAGGAAGCAGCCCCTAGCAGTTGTCTAACTCCCAGGTACCTATTTACTGCTCGGTGAACAGAAGCATCAAGTTTAAAGAAACTCTGCCTATTTGTTTCCGCCTCCACCGGGGATCAAACCCGGAACCTGAGGACTACGAATCCCGAGCGCTGTCCACTCAGCTGTCATACTATGAGGACTAATCAAGAGAATAATTATTACATTTTTGTGTCTTATTCGAAATAAAAAAAGAGGCCAAAATACAGGGGTGGTTGGGAAGCTCAGTTAAGCTCGGGTTGTTTATGGCCGAACTTGAGCTCGGGTTGTTTACGGCCGAACTTGAGCTCGGGTTGTTTACGGCCGAACTTGAGCTCGGGTTGTTTATGGCCGAACTTGAACTCGGATTGTTTATGGCCGAACTTGAGCTCGGGTTGTTTACCGGTAAACTTGAGCTCGGGTTGTTTACGGCCGAAGTTGTTATGCAGGTTTGGTCCGTGTTATTGACGCATGTTCACTACTGTCTCTAATTCTGTGTCTGGGCCACACAGCCGCCAGGCCATTTTTCAGCCCGTGTTGACGCCTCTCTGTGTCGCGTGCTGCTGCTGTGTGTGTGTGTGTGTGTGTGTGTGTGTGTGTGTGTGTGTGTGTTGATGGTTGTGTGTGCGCGAGAGCTTTAGTCAGACCTCACTGTTAATTGTCTGATCAGTCAAGCTGTTGGAGGCTGCAACTTTCTGTCCGACTAAGGCAGATATTTCTTTGAAGATGTTTATCAAGTTCCCTCTGAACAGACAGACAGATAGACACATTATATTTTATATAGGTTATTATTATTATTATTATTATTATTATTATATACAAAAAAATCACATTAACGTATTGTATCAATGAGAAAATGAGTAGGAGCCATGAATTATTAGTACCTATGAACTGGATACTTCCAGGCACACACTCTCGACCACTACACCATGACATACTAAAAAGCAACGCGACCTGGGATTCAACTGAATCCTCTAGGGGTTCCTGAGGCTTCTTCTTGAGCCTAATCAGGGAGTTTCACACAATGCATGGGAGGCATTGTGTGGAACCCCACAGGAACCCTAGAGGGTTCAGTAGTATAACCGGTTGAAATGCTTTTGGAGGTTATATGAATAGGACGTTTGAACTTGCTTCGCATTTCACAATGATTTTTTAATAGTCATAGGTGACACCTGAGCTGGTGACAGTGAGTGACCTTTGAGCTGATCATTGATGGAGTGGTTCTGGCATCACAGGTTGTCATTGTGAACGGGTCAAAGGTCACACCTTGTCCCAGGGTTCAATATTTAGTATAACAGAAAAATAATATGATGTGAGTGTCAGCTTGGATGTCCAGCCACTCATATTTGTCCAGCCACTCACTCATATTTGTTCAGGCACTCAAACTTATATTTGTCCAGCCACTCAAACTTATATTTATCCAGTCATTTAAACTCATATTTGTCCAGCCACTCCTGCTCATACATTTGTCCAGCCACTCCTGCTCATACATTTGTCCAGCCACTCCTGCTCATACATTTGTCCAGCCACTCCTGAGCATACATTTGTCCAGCCACTCCTGCTCATACATTTGTCCAGCCACTCCTGCTCATACATTTGTCCAGCCACTCCTGAGCATACATTTGTCCAGCCACTCCTGAGCATACATTTGTCCAGCCACTCCTGAGCATACATTTGTCCTGCCACTCCTGCTCATACATTTGTCCAGCCACTCCTGAGCATACATTTGTCCAGCCACTCCTGAGCATACATTTGTCCAGTCCAGTGTTAAAACTTACTAGTGAGTTAGTTTACAGGAAGTTATATAAGAACTTAGGTCACAAATTATAGTCTCTGTTTCCAAACAAGTGTTTCTGATATATTTTCTGTATCTAATCCTATCTTACCTAAATCCTTTCTCTTGTGTTGATAGATTTATAGCCTCTCTCCAGCCCGTCCTCTCGAGCGGTCCCAACGTCACTAAATTGATGTATTAAATTGCCCGAATCTAACCTACCCAAGGTCCCCGAATTGAAAACGGGACATCACGCCAATAAAATGATTTCCACAAGAGACCAAAGCCATTCTCACACCACCTGGATGATTATATGGATATTTTTAAGGGAGTCTCAAAGCATATTACGGTTCTAATAATAGTCTGTAAACAGCTAAGTAAACCTTAGCCCAAAACAGAGAATATTCTCAAGTTATAAGTTTACTGTATTATAAATCGCTGGTTTAAAAAATAAAATATTAAATACTGTCTCGTTTTCTGTTCGTGGGTCCTCTGGTAGGTTAGGATAAGGGCACTTTAGTCCAACAGTTTCTTGATATTGGGGACGCTGGCGAGATCAGGCTGCTGTATTATACAGTACTGTCTTACCCTGTCTCTCAATATTGTATTGACCTCCCTCCCCCTCCCCCTCTCCCTCCCTCCCTCCCTCCTCTCCCCCTCCCCCTCCCCCTATATTGACCTGCTCACTATGTCAATATTAAAAACATCGAGAGCGAGCGATGCAATAGAGGCACCAGTATTTTTTTTTCATTTTTTTTTTGGTTGAGTTGGAAATATGAGAGTGTGTGGCAGGGAGCCTAAACACACATGCACGCTGAGAGGCGGGACCAAAGAGCCACAGCTCAACCCCCGCAAGCACAGCTAGGTAACTACACATCCCAGGTGTAAACTTTACAGAGATGACCGCAGGGTCCCGTAAAGCAGCACCAGCGCCCAGCTGCGACCCGCTGGAAGGACCCCGGGACTTTATGCCTGATAAAACAGTCTAGTAAAACTTCAGGAAAATGATGGCCGCTATAGCAAGGTCAATTACAACGGAATTGGTGGATCCAGCGCCCGGTCTTATATAATTCATTCGCCCGTTCCCTATAATTAATTGTTGATATCGCTGTGGGTAGCAATGGTTCCCGTTTTCTCTTGTCCTTGTTTTCCTCTTTTTAATTTGTTCCATTCCCCTATTTATTCCTTTTATTATTTAATTTTTCTACCTTTTTCCGTTGTGCTGTATTCCTGTTTCTTTTATTTTTTTCCTTCTTTCCCTATTTTGTTCTTGTTTTCAAGTTATTTTGTGTGGTTTCCAGGGGGCACTTGTGTATTTGGGGGGCGGAGTGGACCCTTGGGAGAACACTATATCTTGTGTTCATTTCGGGGGATCAGCGCCCCCCCGTGGCCAGGGCAGGTTTCTCCTGGTTGACGGTCTGGTCAACCAGGCTGTTGGGCGCGGCTGCTCGCACCTCCACGTATGAATCACAGTTTGTTATATGCCAGCATTAAACTTCCCCACGAGACTTACTCGTGCATATTGGTTCTATATGTTGTAACTTTCACAGGAAATGAGTAATGAGTAATGTTGATGTGATGAGTAATGTTGATGTGATGAGTAATGTTGGTGTGATGAGTAATGAGTAATGTTGATGTGATGAGTAATGTTGGTGTGATGAGTAATGTTGGTGTGATGAGTAATGTTGATGTAATGAGTAATGTTGGTGTGATGAGTAATGAGTAATGTTGATGTGATGAGTAATGTTGGTGTGATGAGTAATGAGTAATGTTGATGTGATCAGTAATGAGTAATGTTGATGTGATGAGTAATGTTGATGTGATGAGTAATGTTGATGTGATGAGTAATGTTGATGTGATGAGTAATGTTGATGTGATGAGTAATGAGTAATGTTGATGTGATGAGTAATGTTGATGTGATGAGTAATGAGTAATGTTGATGTGATGAGTAATGAGTAATGTTGGTGTGATGAGTAATGTTGATGTGATGAGTAATGAGTAATGTTGATGTGATGAATAATGAGTAATGTTGGTGTGATGAGTAATGTTGATGTGATGAGTAATGTATATTGCTGTTGTGATAAGTAATGAGTAATGTAAAATATTTAATCAGTAGAACAAATTCATATCACATGAATTATATCAAAGATTTCACATTTCGTTATTCTAGTGCACTAAAATAGTTTACGTTGGCAGAACTAACGATGGTAAGGTAAATGCGTTAATAGCGTTGTTAAGGTGTACTCACCTAGTTGTTGTAGACAGCTGCTACGGGCTGCTTCCTGGGGGAGGGGGGGTGTAACAAAAAGGAGGCCTGGTCGAGGACCGGGCCGCGGGGACGCTAAGCCCCGAAATCATCTCAAGATAACCTCAAGATACCTCCCTCTATCTGTGATTGTAGCATCCTCGAAGAGGACTTTAACAAGTTGCAGAGATAGTTGGGAGAAATGGCTACTGGATTTCAATACGAGCAAGTGTAAAGTAATGTAAACTTTAACAAGCGACAGGAGACCTAAAGAACAGTACACAATGGAGGGGAACTACCTCCTTGTAACGACTCGAGAAAGAGACCTCTGAGTGGACGTAACACCAAACCTAACTCCAGAGGCACACCTAAACCGGATAACATCAGCAGCATACTCTACGCTAGCAAAAGTTGGAACATAATTGAGGAACCTAAATAAGAAGGTATTTAGATCGCTTTACACCGCCTACGTGAGCCCAGTCTTAAAATTCTGACCAATCGTGGAGCCCTCACCTAAAGAAAAACACAAAGACACCAAAAAGGTTCAGAAGTTTGCATGGAAGCTCGTCCCAGAAGTGCGAGGGATGAGATATAAAGAGAGACTGAAAGAACTGACCCCTGACGATGCTATTAAAAAAGAAGAGAGAAGAGAGACGTGATAGAGACGTATAAAATACTCAGGGGGATTGGCACAGTGGAAATAGGGGAAATGTTCACAATGAATACCAATGGAACAAGGAGGGTTTTTTTAAGTTGTATTTTTTATTTTTACCCATACGTCGCATTTTTAATGGATTGGTTGAGTTCGTAAAAAAATCAACGTATTAGTTGAGAAAACGGGTTACACTTGGTTGAAACTGTGGTGGAGTGTATTGGAGTTTCAGATTCAACAATGTCGGAAGTATGAGGGGTGGCTAGGAGTATGAGTGTGTAGTGGAAGCACACTCACATACCTGGTGAGAGTATGAGGGCGACTTGGAGTATGAGTATGCGGTGGAAGCACACTCACATACCTGGTGAGAGTATGAGGGCGACTTGGAGTATGAGTATGCGGTGGAAGCACACTCACATACCTGGTGAGAGTATGAGGGCGACTTGGAGTATGAGTGTGTGGTGGAAGCACACTCACATACCTGGTGAGAGTATGAGGGCGACTTGGAGTATGAGTATGTGGTGGAAGCACACTCACATACCTGGGGAGAGTATGAGGAGTGGCTGGGAGTATAAGAGGTAGAAACACTGAAGGAGTTAGTTTGTTTGTGTTCCTGATAGTGAGGCATCACCAGGTCCTTCACCTAAGGTGCTCACCATCTCACCAGGTAATCCCTTACGGGCAGCGACCCAGTGCTTGTTTTCTCCAAACACAGGCTTTGTTTATTTCCAAACGGCTTATCACCGTTTGTTTTGTTTATAAAGTTTGATCTGACGAAACAATGCAATTCCCGGAGTTTCTCGAGTTTCTGAGAGGCCATTTTTATGTCCAATGATAATAATAAAATGTATAGCTATCATTCCTATTGATTAATACGGTTTTCTGTGGATTTTTTTTAATAGGGATACGTATGATAATTATAATGTTTATTCTTATCGATTTACTGCCATTAAAACCTCTGAGATATCAAGAACTTTCGTATGGTTTAAGTTTTATCTAAATCAAAACAACATTATTTATCGTTTTTTTTTTTATAATAGTCGGGTATCGGTATCCGGTGAGAAGACGGTATCGGTGAGAATATTGGTATCTCTACATCTCTTCTGGTAATGGTATATGCAGTTATGGCCCCTTTTAAGACCGAATTTTATATTGCGGAGAATCAGTGACATAAATAGGGCTGAAACTAGTAATCTAACACATTAATGGAAGCGACGACGTTTCGAACTTAATAGAAATCCTCATATTAGGCAAAATTGTAATTAATTTTGTCAATAAAGTAGTTAGTAATAATAGTAACCACTCTGGACGGGTTGACAAAGCAACCCTTACTCTTACAAATTACGTCTCTATTTGCTCGTGTGCGCACTCAATATTTTAAAAATATTATAAATAATATATTATAAAAAATATTATAAATAGTATATAATAAAATATTATAAAAATATTGGCTAAAAATCAACGTGATTGAAAATGAAATCGGCTCACGAAAGTGACGAACTGTCCCGTTTTCTGTTTTGGGTCCTCTGGCTTAAGCTGTTAGGTTAGGAGAGGAAACTATCAGTTAACGGTTTTCATGACGTTTTGACATCTTAGGAGAATTTCCTGCCCTCCTAACCTACCAGAGGACCCTTAACTTCCTGCCCTCCTAACCTACCAGAGGACCCTTAACTTTCTATTTTGGAAAAAAAATATCCAAAATTTAATTGGAAAATAAATTTCCATTTTGAATTACGTTGATATATGGCCGTAACGCATACGAGCGAGAACCGACGTAATTTGTACAAGGACCGGGCCGCAGGGACGCTAAGCCCTGAAAGTTGTCATAGCTCTTAATACTGCAGCTTTCAGGTCACTGGCCATTTCTTAGTTCTTCTAAATCTGAAGTAATTGATTTAATTTGTATGTTTTTAATAACTGCATTAGATAGTCCAAAGTCATAATCAGTGTTTTCTTTCCTGCAAGCCTCATTGGCCAATCGTAATAAAAGGTATGGACCAACCGGGGCTGTGGTGGGTATGTGGGCCTGCGGGCCGCTCCAAGCAACAGCCTGGTGGACCAAACTCTCACAAGTCAAGTCTGGCCTCGGGCCGGGCTTGGGGAGTAGAAGAACTCCCAGAACCCCATCAAGCAGGTATCAACCAGGTATTTGTATGGTCAGCACAGTAACCAGATCAGGCAATGTGATGTAGTCATTGCGCAAATTCGCCTTGGCTATAGACACATCTGGCAGGTTAGTGAGGCTGAGCCACTACCAGAATATTCAGATTGCAAACTCTGTGACAAACCTTTAATGCAGTCACCAGAACACTATATTGTTGAATGTGAAACCGTAAAAGATTTTAGACCTCCTGGTCTATTGGACCACCAACTGTGTAACTATTTCATTGAATCTGGTGTACTGGACGACATCCTAACAATTTATCCTACATTTGCTTCTTAATTTGAAAGAATGAAGAACAATTTTGTATTTATGTTATCGGATTTGGTCAAATTGGATTTTTTTTTAGCTGCAACATAAACACAGAAGCTAACCTAACTTATTCTAACCTCTCTTACCAATCGTAGGCCTAATGCCTGCTTTCTTACGCCTAATATTGTCCGTATATGGGCTATATTAGGCCTAGGAAAGTATAAGTTTGGTTTTTAATAAATTTTTTTCTGGATTTTATTCAATTAAAAGTACAAAAATGTGACCGTTTTGGTAGTCCATCAGAACATATTAGTACTTTTGACCGAACAGTTAATATAAGTATTATCATTTCAGGAAGATGGAGTGAGATATTCAATTGCCTGTTCATGGTAATCAGACATTTTGCCTGCTTGATACTTGCTTAATACCTGCTTGATGGGGTTCTGGGAGTTCTTCTACTCCCCAAGCCCGGCCCGAGGCCAGGATAGACTTGCGAGAGTTTGGTCCACCAGGCTGTTGCTTGGAGCGGCCCGCAGGCCCACATATACCTGATTGATGGGGTTCTGGGAGTTCTTCTACTCCCCAAGCCAGGCCCGAGGCCAGGATAGACTTGTGAGAGTTTGGTCCACCAGGCTGTTGCTTGGAGCGGCCCGCAAGCCCACATATACCTGGTTGATGGGGTTCTGGGAGTTCTTCTACTGACTTGTGAGAGTTTGGTCCACCAGGCTGTTGCTTGGAGCGGCCCGCAGGCCCACATATACCTGATTGATGGGGTTCTGGGAGTTCTTCTACTCCCCAAGCCCGGCCCGAGGCCAGGCTTGATATGGCCTAGGGCATATCTTAGTTCCCTGGCCATGGTTGATACCGTATCAGCTTTTGCACACTGAAGTATTCTGCTCCAGCACCCACCTTGTCCAGAACTTTGAAGATGTTATTCCCTTATTTTGTTCGGGTCTTACAGAGAAGGGGCCTCGTAGCCTGGTGGCGCGCAGGACTCGTAATTCTGTGGCGCGGGTTCGATTCCCGCACGAGGCAGAAACAAATGGGCAAAGTTTCTTTCACCCTGAATGCCCCTGTTACCTAGCAGTAAATAGGTACCTGGGTGTTAGTCAGCTGTCACGGGCTGCTTCCTGGGGGTGGAGGCCTGGTCAAGGACCGGGCCGCGGGGACACTAAAGCCCCGAAATCAACTCAAGATAACCTCAAGAAGGCGCGACCTTCTTCTCGCACGACCGAGCTGCCACCGCCCATTCAGCTTGGTGGTGGTGGTGTGTGTGAAATTAATAACTCTGTCAGTTTTGTGTGTAGAAAGTTGCGAAGCACCACAAGGATGTGTTGTATTTAGCACAGTGTCTGACGTTTGCGGTGAGTTACATCAGTAAAACTTGAGGAAGGTGTTGTGGCTTACCTGTTGCCTGGTGGAGGCGCAGGTGGGTGGTGAACACCTGTTGGCTGCTGGAGGCGCAGGTGGGTAGTGAACACCTGTTGCCTGGTGGAGGCGCAGGTGGGTGGTGAACACCTGTTGGCTGCTGGAGGCGCAGGTGGGTAGTGAACACCTGTTGGCTGCTGGAGGCGTGGGTGGGTGGTGAACACCTGTTGGCTGCTGGAGGCGCAGGTGGGTGGTGAACACCTGTTGGCTGGTGGAGGCGCGGGTGGGTGGTGAACACCTGTTGGCTGCTGGAGGCGCGGGTGGGTAGTGAACACCTGTTGGCTGCTGGAGGCGTGGGTGGGTGGTGAACACCTGTTGGCTGCTGGAGGCGCGGGTGGGTGGTGAACACCTGTTGGCTGGTGGAGGCGCGGGTGGGTGGTGAACACCTGTTGGCTGCTGGAGGCGTGGGTGGGTGGTGAACACCTGTTGACTGGTGGAGGCGCAGGTGGGTGGTGAACACCTGTTGGCTGGTGGAGGCGCAGGTGGGTGGTGAACACCTGTTGACTGGTGGAGGCGCAGGTGGGTGGTGAACACCTGTTGGCTGCTGGAGGCGTGGGTGGGTGGTGAACACCTGTTGGCTGGTGGAGGCGCGGGTGGGTGGTGAACACCTGTTGGCTGGTGGAGGCGCAGGTGGGTGGTGAACACCTGTTGGCTGGTGGAGGCGCAGGTGGGTGGTGAACACCTGTTGGCTGGTGGAGGCGCAGGTGGGTGGTGAACACCTGTTGGCTGGTGGAGGCGCAGGTGGGTGGTGAACACCTGTTGGCTGGTGGAGGCGCAGGTGGGTAGTGAACACCTGTTGCCTGGTGGAGGCGCAGGTGGGTAGTGAACACCTGTTGGCTGGTGGAGGCGCAGGTGGGTAGTGAACACCTGTTGGCTGGTGGAGGCGCAGGTGGGTGGTGAACACCTGTTGCCTGGTGGAGGCGCAGGTGGGTGGTGAACACCTGTTGGCTGGTGGAGGCGCAGGTGTTTGGTGAACACCTGTTGCCTGGTGGAGGCGCAGGTGGGTAGTGAACACCTGTTGACTGGTGGAGGCGCAGGTGGGTGGTGAACACCTGTTGGCTGGTGGAGGCGCAGGTGGGTAGTGAACACCTGTTGACTGGTGGAGGCGCAGGTGGGAAGTGAACGCCTGTTGGCTGGTGGGTCTCGCGGTTCTTGCGTGAGACGGAAGAACTTTTAACACATTGTGTACTACCATTAAAAATATTTATGCCTCCCTTAGTTTCTCCGAGAGTGGAAATACTCTGTTTCTTAGGTAACAGTCTTGAAAGTTTCAGAATGTATAATATATCTTTTACTTTTGACTATGAAAAGTGAAAATTAAACCCCTTCCCTTCATCTCCCTCTCTCCCTCATTCCCTCCCTCTCTCCCTCCCTCTCTCCCTCCCTCTCTCCCTCCCTCTAATCTACAGCTATTCCATAATACGAAGCAAACTGTACAAGGTAGGTAACCTCAAGGTAAGGTAGGTAACCAGGCATCATCTAGGGAGACACAGAGGAGGAATAGCAAGATCCCTAAATTATGATTAAAGGACACTAAGAAAGGAGGAGGAAGTAGATTCTAAAATAAATGGAAGAAAAGAGAAGATAATAAAGTTAGAGAGAAAGCAGCAGCGACTAATCGTGAGAGATTAATAACTCAAAACATGAGATGAAATGTTCAAGAGACAATTGGACAGGTTCCTGTTGGAAGAGACAGATCAAGCGAGCTGTGATGGGTAGGAGAAGCTGCGAACTGTTGCTAGCAGTAACAATCTAACCGGTATAGACTTTCTTCTTCTTGAGGTAATCTTGAGATGATTTCGGGGCTTAGCGTCCCCGCGGCCCGGTCCTCGACCAGGCCTCCTTTTTGTTACACACCCCCAGGAAGCAGCCCGTAGCAGCTGTCTAACTCCCAGGTACCTATTTACTGGTACGTGACCAGGGGCATCAGGATGAAAGAAAATCTGCCCATTTTTTTCGCCTCCGCCGGGATCGAACCCGGAACCTTAGGACCACGAATCCCGACCACTGTCCACTCAGCCGCCAGGCCCCTTGATACCTGTATATCTTGAATAATATCATCCCCTGGTCTCGCTGCGAGAGTTGAAGGAACTTTCGATACCTCTTCAGGTGCGTTACAGGTAGATCTTGCTTGATGACCAAGGCCCCAGGCCAGATTCACGAAGCAGTTACGCAAGCACTTACGAACCTGTACATCTTTTCTCAATCTTTGACGGCTTTGTTTCCAATTATTAAACAGTTAATGAACTCCGAAGCACGAGGAGGCTGTTTATAACAATAACAACAGTTGATTGACAAGTTTTCATGCCTGTAAACTGTTTAATAAATGTAACCAAAGCCGTCAAAGATTGAGGAAAGATGTACACGTTCGTAAGTACTTGCGTAACTACTTCGTGAATCTAGGCCCAGAACTATAGCGTCTGGTTAAGGAGGAAGAGCTAGTAACAGAGGGAGGAGAAGAGGGCCACAGGAACAGCTGGTGGTTGGCGGAATTAACAAATTGATTCCAGGTGTGGCACTGTGCCGTTCCCAAGGGAAATACCTGAAGTGGAGTGCCACTGGGCTGTGTCACCCGCCTACACTACCACCACCCGCCTGCTTCACCCGCATATGCCACTCACGGGTATTTTATGATCGTCTTAGAGGAGCAGCGGAGATTATATCATGGCTGGTTGGTGTATGGCCCCCCGGAGGTGGTACAGGCACTGGTCTTATGGTGCCTGGTATTGGTGTATGGCTCCCCGGAGGTGGTACAGGCACTGGTCTTATGGTGCCTGGTATTGGTGTATGGCCCATGGTGCTCACTCACCATGTCATGGGTAAAGGTGCACTCCGATTGTTTCCTCCAAGGAGTGCCGGACCAACCAGGCTGTGGTGGGTATGTGGGCCTGCGGGCCGCTCCAAGCAACAGCCTGGTGGACCAAACTCTCACAAGTCGAGCCTGGCCTCGGGCCGGGCTT
Source organism: Procambarus clarkii (assembly GCF_040958095.1). Lineage (NCBI taxonomy): Eukaryota > Metazoa > Arthropoda > Malacostraca > Decapoda > Cambaridae > Procambarus > Procambarus clarkii. The sequence continues at coordinate 35,840,656 of NC_091166.1, forward strand.
GGGGAGTAGAAGAACTCCCAGAACCCCATCAACCAGGTATCAACCATGAGCATCATTCATGTACTTACTCACCATGTACTTACTCACCATGTACTTACTCACCATGTGCTTACTCACCATGTACTTACTCACCATGTACTTACTCACCATGTACTTACTCACCATGTGCTTACTCACCATGTACTTACTCACCATGTACTTACTCACCATGTACTTACTCACCATGTACTTACTCACCATGTACTTACTCACCATGTGATTACTCACCACGTACTTACTCATCATGTGCTTACTCACCATGTACTTAATCACCATGTACTCACCATGTGAAGGGCCCAGAGACAGTGCTTGAGGATGTGAACAAACCTGCTAAATCATTTACAATTGGCCGATTACTCTCAGATTAACGACCTGTAATTGGCTAATTGGCTGGTGTGTTGATGTTAATGATTGATTATTGATGGTAGAGAGAGAGTGTAGATAAAGACTTGAGAGTTAGCTCTCTGAGAGAGCGTTTGATGCTCTTGATTTGTAGCTTATGATCTGTTTATTAACCATTTGTGCCTGCAAGGTTGAGCTGTTAGCTCTTGGGCCCCGCCTTTCTAACCGTCGGTTGTCTAATGTATTGACACGCTATCTATTTTTTTTTTCTATCATTAATATATGTTTTACTTACACTTATGTGTGTGGGGGGGGGGGGGCGGGGAATAGTTAGTAGTTAGTAACAGTTGATTGACAGTTGAGAGGCGGGCCGAAATAGCAGAGCACAACCCCTGCCAGCACAACTAGGTGAATAGAACTAGGTGAGTACATCCCCAGGATGCAGCCCGTAGCAGCTATCTAACTCCCAGGTACTTGTTTACTCCTAGGTGAACAGAGGCATCAGATGAAAGATTCTCTGTGTGTATATAGCATAATAGTATAACATCGAGATAAGCCTAACGTGTATGAATACACTCTGGCTTCCTGTCCCCCGACACAGTGAATTATTAATATTAAAATAATTTTCCGGTTAGTCCAAATTCAATAGTACCGATTTCTACTTTCTAATTGCGTTGTATGTCGGTATATGTACTATGGTCCTCGTCGTTACTATAAGTACTACCAAAACAGGAGTGCCAGTGATGTCTGGCACTCCAGTGATGTGCCAGACATCACTGGCTGGAGTGCCAGTGATGTCTGGCACTCCAGTGATGTGCCAGACATCACTGACTGGAGTGCCAGTGATATTTGGCACTCCAATAATGTGCCAGACATCACTGGCTGGAGTGCCAGTGATGTCTGGCACCCCCAATCCTTCAACCAGTGCCAGGAGTCTTCCAATAAACAAACAATCGATTAATCAACACGTGAAGAATTTTTGCATCCCAACCTGTCGATCAATCCTGGGATTTGTCATTGTCTCAGCGGATTAATCAGCGGAGCGGCATTGTTCATAATGACGCCGCCGTATTGGTTATCAGCCAGACTTAATTATCTGTCAAAGATTCAAGTCTGGAAGATTACCCGTTTTGGCCAGTCTCTCAGTCAAGAATGTTCATCGCCTCGAACTTGTCAACGTCAAGACAAAGATGCCATGACAGCCAATTAGTGTCAAGATTGTCCATCATCTCGCTGTCCTAACTAATTAGTAGGGAGGTTGGCGAGCTGACGACCTGTCAGACAGGAAGCGTCCCATCTTGCTGACAGCTCTAGACCACATCAGTCAGCTTTTCTGTTTTAAATAGCAGCGTTAAGTTGCTGTTTAGAGTTAGGTGCAAAGAGCTTTGTAAGGCAGCGTCTGGGATCCTCTTGGACGTAGGTTCGAACCCTCGTCACGGCCCTTGTGGATTTGTTCATTTGTATGAGTACCCTGACACTCTGAGGTACCTAGAGCTTTGTATAGGGTACCTAGAGCTGGGTATGGGGTACCTAGAGCTTTGTATGGAGTACCTAGAGCTGTGTATGGGGTACCTAGAGCTGTGTATGGGGTACCTAGAGCTTGTATGGGGTACCTAGAGCTGTGTATGGGGTACCTAGAGCTGTGTATGGGGTACCTAGAGCTTGTATGGGGTACCTAGAGCTGGGTATGGGGTACCTAGAGCTGTTTATGGGGTACCTAGAGCTGTGTATGGGGTACCTAGAGCTTGTATGGGGTACCTAGAGCTTTGTATGGAGTACCTAGAGCTGTGTATGGGGTACCTAGAGCTGTGTATGGGGTACCTAGAGCTTTGTATGGAGTACCTAGAGCTGTGTATGGGGTACCTAGAGCTGTGTATGGGGTACCTAGAGCTTGTATGAGGGTACCTAGAGCTGTGTATGGGGTACCTAGAGCTGTGTATGGGGTACCTAGAGCTTGTATGGGGTACCTAGAGCTTGTATGGGGTACCTAGAGCTGTGTATGGGGTACCTAGAGCTTGTATGGGGTACCTAGAGCTTGTATGGGGTACCTAGAGCTGGGTATGGGGTACCTAGAGCTGTGTATGGGGTACCTAGAGCTGTGTATGGGGTACCTAGAGCTTGTATGGGGTACCTAGAGCTGTGTATGGGGTACCTAGAGCTGTGTATGGGGTACCTAGAGCTGTGTATGGGGTACCTAGAGCTGTGTATAGGGTACCTAGAGCTGTGTATGGGGTACCTAGAGCTTTGTATGGAGTACCTAGAGCTGTGTATGGGGTACCTAGAGCTGTGTATGGGGTACCTAGAGCTTGTATGGGGTACCTAGAGCTGTGTATGGGGTACCTAGAGCTGTGTATGGGGTACCTAGAGCTTGTATGGGGTACCTAGAGCTTGTATGGGGTACCTAGAGCTGTGTATGGGGTACCTAGAGCTATGTATGGGTACCCGAAGTCTGGTTGTTACTACTAGTCCCAGCTTACAGAGTTTGCTCTACAATACATAAAGTTTACATTATCTTACCACCAAGGTTTGCAATAGCGTCAAGAGATTCTTATCCACTTTTTTTTTTACATAATATAGGAATATAGGAAGCTGAAGAAGGCCTATATTTATACCCATACAAGACAGCCGTTATTTATATCCACCCAAACTCACTTATAGATGTATGTGTGTGTGTGTGTATATATATATATATATATATATATATATATATATATATATATATATATATATATATATATATATATATATATATATATATATATATATATATATATATATATATATATATATATATATATATATATATATATATGCATATATATGCATTCAGCTTGCTGTGTGCTTGAAACACTTTAGAGAACAATGTATAATTTTTGGTGCTGTGGTGGCAGCTTAAGCTGTGGTGCCAGCTTAAGCTGTGGTGCCAGCTTAAGCTGTGGTGCCAGCTTAAGCTGTGGTGGCAGCTTAAGTTGTGGTGCCAGCTTAAGCTGTGGTGCCAGCTTAAGCTGTGGTGCCAGCTTAAGCTGTGGTGGCAGCTTAAGCTTGCTGAGGTGTTTGGGGGTCGTGGGAGCCTCGCTCTGACCTAACGATAATTGGCCATAAAGTTTTAATTAAAACTTATCAAAGTTTAATATCCCCCAGGGCGACACTCTTCAATATTTGACGGCTTTTATATTTGTTCCCATCTACTGTGGTTGTATTTGTGGTGGGGGGGGGTTGAGTCACGGCTCTTGGGTCCCGCTTCTCAATCCTTACTTAACTAATTGGGGGTATAGGTTCCAGAGTATATTGGGCTCTGTATCGTTAGCAAGATGTTTTTATTCAATTATGCAATTATGTGTTCTTGAACACAAAAGCCAAGACCGAGAATCGTCAAGTAGTTACGTGTTCACTTACGAAACCTCTACGTCTTTTTGTCTCATTCATGGCGGTTAAGGTTAAGTGGTGCAACACACCACTTGGAATTTGAGGACAAGGAATGGTGCCCAACCACTTGCACCATCGGGGACTAACCGTTCTGCAAGATGGAGACTTTTTAATATCACTGCTACCTTACTCTCGTGTTCTTGAGGATATCCTCATAATGCAGCCAAAGTTTGTCACTGTATAAACATCAGAGGTCCGCGGTTGTTCAACACCCTCCCAGCGAGCATAAGAAATATTGCAAGAACGACCGTGGGCATCTTCAAGAGAAAACTAGATAGCTTTCTTCAAGAAGTCTCGGACCAACCGGGCTGTTGTGAATATGTTTGGGCTTGCGGGCCGCTCCAAGCAACAACCTGGTGGACCAAGCTCTCACAAGTCAAGCCTGGCCTCGGGCCGGGCTTGGGGAGTAGAAAAACTCCCAGAACCCCATCAAGCAGGTACCAAGGGCTCGGGCGGGCTTGGGGAGTAGAAAAACTCCCAGAACCCCATCAAGCAGGTACCAAGGGCTCGGGCGGGCTTGGGGAGTAGAAGAACTCCCAGAACCCCATCAAGCAGGTACCAACCAGGTATCAAGCAAGCAGGCTACTGATCACATGGCCCTGTATGACTAACAACCCTGTGTGATGGGGACGTTTAGCATCACGTGGCATCTCTTGTATACCCATATAGTCTAGGGCAGCTGTGTCAATGGAGATTTACATCAATATGATATTAAACACATCGGGGGGACGAACGCGGACCTGCAAGAAGTGAAGCCGTCGAGCTACTGACCAGGCCTAATGGATGATGGTCATGGCGGCTAAGATGGCATATATTTATTTAACAATTTACGAGCTCCAATACACTAGGAGGTTGTCTGTAAGAATAATAACCATGAGTTATGAACTGTAACTGTTCACTGTAAATTGTTCACTGTACCAGTTCACTGTAACTCAGTTATGAACTCTAACTTGAGTTATGAACTGCAATGAAGCCACACTGTAAGTTAAATATACATGTGGCATTCAGACTTGTCTTTTCATTTATTTGTGCACTTCCTTCCATATCTCTCACTCCAGGATGCTGTAATTTGATAGTACTGATTGGGAACCTGACCTTCACATTATCATCTACGTGTATAGTGTACTGTGTGAGTGTAGTGAGTGTTCCAAGGAGTACAGTTCGAAGGTTTTGAGGCGGTCCCAGTAGTTGAAATGCTTCGATGATAATGTACATGCAGAAGCGGGGAGCGTCGGGCTGGTGTCAGCGCTGGCAGAGGTCGGGTATTAAAGAGAAGGTGTAATTATGAGGTGAAGGGAGAGAGTGCTACACCTTGGTGAGCGGGCAGAGGGGGTGAGGGCGACACTGGAGGGGGGGTCTTGACGGCACTGGAGGGGGTGTGGGCGACACTGGAGGTGGCGCTGAAAGAAAAGAGTGAGTCAGTTGGGAAGAAAACAGGAGGGAATATGACTGCTTTCAATATGTGCCTCTTTTACCCGCCTGAAACATCCCTGAACACGTTACTGTTGATAGTTTCCTGGAGAGGGTTCCGGGAGTTCTTCTAGTCCCCGAGCCCGGCCTGAGGCCAGGCTCGATTTGTGGTAACTTGGTCCAACAGGCTGCTGCTTGGAGCGGCCCGCAGGGTCCACATATCCACTACAGACCAGTTGGTCCGGCACTTTTTGCAAGAACGTATGAAATTGCTTCTTGAAGACATCCACCTTTGTTCAGGTAATATTTCTTATAGTTTCTGGGAGAATATTGAGCAGCCATGAACCTCTGACGTTTGTTCAGACAGTGTTCTCTGATTGTGTCTATGGCACCTCTACTCTTCACTGATTCTATTCTGCATTTCCTTCCGTACCTTTCGCTCCAGTATGTTGTTATTCTACTGTGCAAATTTGGGACCTGGCCTTCCAGTATCTTCCATGTATATATTATTTGATACTTCTGTCGACTCCTTTTCAGAGAGTACATGTTGAGAGCTTTCAGGTGAACCCAATAATTTAGGTGTTCTATCGTGTCTATGCGTACCGTATAGGTTCTCTGTATTCTCTCTATATTTCAACACTCGCTCTGCTCTGAAAGGGGAAGTGAGTACCGAGCAATGGTGAAGCGATGGTGACCAGCAGTGCCCTGTGGTCGTACTCCTCCAGGCATGAACTATCCCAGCTGGGATTGCACAAGCTGGGATTGCAATCCCAACGAGAAATAGGCCTGCGAGAAGTAGGCCCCATTTTCGATTCATTTAAATTGTGGGCCAGCGGTTGGCAACCCTTTAGCTGTGTTTGTTAATGACTACTCATTCCTGCACTCATATATATATATATATATATATATATATATATATATATATATATATATATATATATATATATATATATATATATATATATATTATATATATATATATTAACTAATATATATATATATATATATATATTAGTTGAGCGGCGGGACCAAAGAGCAAGAGCTCAACTCTCCCGGAAGCACAACTAGTCGACTACACACGTCGGCCCTCATAACCTAAGCTTGATTTTGACACTACTAAACACCTGGGCATAAGTGTAACGATTTGTATAAGAGATAACGAATGGTATCTCAGACTCCAATTTCAGTTACAACACCTGTTTTCAACACATGTTTTTCCCCCCAATGAATGTTTCAGCTTTGATATCAGTGAACTGCTAAATTCGAGGCTCCCAACAATTGCAAGACAATTAGACTTGTTGTACAATGAAATGCAACGGACGCGATGTATCTATGCTACATTATATATAATATATTATATTACATATATAATATACTACATTATACAATGGGATCGAACCCGTGTGCCCGGATTCTCTTGTCTTCTACATACTATCCTGTGCATAAAACTTTCCTTGGTGTTTACTCCAACCACACTTTGTGGGGGTTCCGAGGATCAACGTCCCCGCGGCCCGGTCTCTGGCCAGGACTCTGGAATTTTGTTTTCTTTCTCTATATTTACTCTTTTTTTTTAATCTGATCTCTGTGCGTTGTTTCGAGTTTTTTTTATTATTTATTTGTATTCATTATACATCTATATTCATTTGTTCTTGAATACAGATGAAACTGTATTAATTTTACCAATGATCTTATTATAGCTCAATACTCAATATACCTCAATACTCATTATACCTCAGTACTCATCATACCTCTGTATTCATTATACCTCTGCACTCATCATACATCAGTACTCAATATGATTATATTTACTATGCGTGTATATTCATTATATTCCTGTATTCATTATGCTCCGGTATTCGTGATTACTCATAACACCATCCTCACTCATAGCACCATCTGTACTCACTAAAGAACATGTGATCGAACCCCACATAGTTCAACCCCACATAGTTCAACCCCACATAGTTCAACCCCACATAGTTCAACCCCACATAGTTCAACCCCACATAGTTCAACCCCACATAGTTCAACCCCACATAGTTCAACCCCACATAGTTCAACCCCACATAGTTCAACCCCACATAGTTCAACCCCACATAGTTCAACCCCACATAGTTCAAGGCCACATAGTCCGCATTTACATCCTCGAGAAGAAAAAGTGAGTCTACATAAAGTCAATAAATCTTTTAGGCCTAGTCAGATCTACAGTCTTTGGGACAACTCGAAAAATAAAGTTACCTGAAGAAAATTGGTGGCAATTTATTTTGAGCGAAGCTTATAGTTTTGTTCCGTAAAAGTAATTTGAAGTTTGTTGTTGTTGTTGTTTTAGATTCGCTACTTGGAACAAAAAGTTCCAAGTAGCACGGGCTATGGTGAGCCCGTAGCTAATTGGAAGTCTTTTATGTCTTGTGGGGCGACTGTGTCTTATCCCGTGACGAGAACATTGATACCTGGTTGATGGGGTTCTGGGAGTTCTTCTACTCCCCAAGCCCGGCCCGAGGCCAGGCTTGACTTGTGAGAGTTTGGTCCACCAGGCTGTTGCTTGGAGCGGCCCGCAGGCCCACACTTGTGGCGTTACCACACGCTCCTAAGGTTGAGTGCCATTAAACATCAGTGACAAGTGTGGCGAGGCGTGTCAGTGAGTGGCCAGGCGGGCCAGTCACTCGTGACATTGACTGGCTCCAAAGGGCCGCTTGGCTGTAGTAGACTGGCTCTCAGTGTCCCCTTCTTGGCCTTACAGTATGGCCTGGGCGCCAGGCGGGAGAGGACGAGGGGGTGTGACTGTCCACCTGCTCCCTCACGGAGTAAAGGTGAGCACCTCTTACCTGCCTCTCTGCCCCAGCTGCATGAGTTACTGCCACTTTACCCGGATGGGTTGAGTCCATACCTGGAATTTGCCTGTATGGATGTTGGTGTACGGCCGCGCTCTCCTTGCTTCACCCGACGCGTCGTAACTGAAGTTAGAGGTTTGCCTTGTTTGGAAGTTTGCGTACCTGGGCCAGATTCACGAAGCAGTTACGCAAGCACTTACGAGCCTGGGGCCGGATTCACGAAGTAGTTACGCAAGTACTTACGAACCTGTCCATCTTTTCTCAATCTTTGGCGGCTTTCTTTACAATTGTTAAACAGTTAATGAGCTCCGAAGCACCAGGAGGCTGTTTATAACAATAATAACAGTTGATTGGCAAGTTTTCATACTTATAAACTGTTTAATAAATGTAACCAAAGCCGTCAAAGATTGAGGAAAGATATACACGTTCGTAAGTACTCGCGTAACTGCTTCGTGAATCTGGCCCCAGACCGGGCATAATGGGAAATAGAAAAACTCTGAGAACCCTCTACGGGTAAACACAAGGTATACCCCGTGTGTGGCACAGCATCACAGGAGACGGGGGTGGGAGTATGTCTTCCTTCATGTACTTCAGAGAGAGGCATAAGTAACCAGTGTATATATTTAATCTTGCCTATGGTATTAAGTACCATCAAATTAACATTTTCCTCGCATTGACTTCGATAAGTCGGATGATGCTTGAGTTGGTACGTTCCTGACGAGATAAACCGTTGCATTTGTTACGGAGTGGTAAATTGGGAGTAGGAGTTGTTCCTCCTGCTGCACCTCGCTCTTAACACACTACATCTTGTCACCCCCCCCCCCCATGCTTGGATTGTCTATCCTGTGTAGACACAGTGTGGTATAGACACAGCGTGGTATAGACAGCTTCAAATTCCAGAAGTTATGTTGGCATTTTGTGGTTGCCATCTTTCAACTGCTTCGCGAGGTTGGCCCGATTATGTCATGGCAGAAGGATCAAAGGTTATTATGACAGTGATTAGGGGCTCTTAACCACCCTTCCCTCCTGCGTAAGGTGCAGTTTCTCCCAACTGTACCGTCATTGTAATCATCATCATCATCATCATCATTGTATACTCATTACATATGTATTTCTAATCATTTTCGTCTTGTTTAGTCTCCTACTTTCCCTTTCGTTTACTTATTCCCTGTTTTTTTTATTATCAAACTCCTTCTATTCACTGTATTCTTCTCCATAGTGCCCGGTAACTAAGGGGGAGGTGGGGCAGAAGGGTGGTGGAGGTAAGGTAACCAAAGAGGGGGGGGGGGGATGTAGGGGCTTAGTTACCCCTATGAAAGGTGGGGGGAGGGGGGGTTGAGGCAGGTGTGGGGACCACCGTCATATTCTGGCCGTTGTACAACATGGTAACTACGGTGTCCCAACAATGGTGACTCTGGAGTTCAAAGTTATGAGATAATTCCTGTTAAATTGCTAAGAATTGGGCGGGTGTCAAATATCTAATTCTACCTTATAACTCTAACTTAGTTAAGAGTTAAGTCTAACTTTGTAAGAGTTAAGTCTGTCGTTGTTGGCGAACCTCGGCACCTGTGTCTAATCCTGACGATTGAATTGTTGTTATTGTTGTCCCCCCCCCTCCCCCTCCACCCCTCCACCCCCCCCTCCCCCCTCCCCCTCCACCCCTCCACCCCCCCCCCCTCCCCCCAAAACAAATCAGAGCAAGTCAAACTTTATTTTGTTCACTTTAGGCCTCTGGATGTTTTTTTTTAAGTTATTTTTTTATCTTTCTCCTGTTTGGATTATGAAACATGAAGCACGTTTCTGAGGGGTACAAGAACGAGGAGGTCATGTATGACAATATCTGGTGTCAGTTTCACTTCACATCAAGTCTACTACATTTTGTTGCGGTTCAAGCTATATTGATGGAGTCTGGCCCTAGCTTCGGTGCGGGGCGGACGTGTTGAATCGGCGCTCCAGCAGTTTGGTGTTGTTTGCCCGTTTCGGCCGGTTGGGGGCGGGTGTGTGTCTGCTCGCCTGTGCTGACGTGGCGTTACGATGGGGGTCCCTCTACCCCCAGTCGTCCGGGCTCAGTCTGTGGGACTAGAGTTCTCTGTGCGGGCTGGTTACCCGGAGATTGCCCTGGCTTGTGAACTGCTCTCTGTCCCTGTGTTTGCGATTTATGGGGTAGAGTTGGTAACGGCCCGTAGGGCCATTGTGAAGTTTGCAGAGGAGGCGGCGTATCGCGATTTTCTCCGGCGATACGAGGGGCGGACACTGCCCCTGCCGGATGGTGCGGGCACTGTCACCCTCTCGGATAGAAGTGGTGCACTTACTTACATCAGTGTGCATGGGGCTCCCTTGGAGTTTCCAGAGGCTCTGCTACGGCGGTATTTCGGGCGGTTTGGCGCAGTTGTTAGTGTGAGAGTGAACGTGGTGTCTTCTAGTCCTCTTAAGGGTGTGAGGTCTAACATTCGCACCCTGGGCATGAGACTCCGGGCGGATATTCCGTCCTCTGTGCGCCTTATGGGGTTCAACGTTCGGGTGTTTTACGCCCGTCAGCCGCGGACGTGTTATCGTTGTGGTCTTTTGGGCCATCAGGCTGCTGACTGTTCTGCGCCTCCTGTTGCACCAGTGAACCTCTTCAGTGAGGAGGATTTCCCGCCCCTTCCTGTGGGGGATGATTCGGTGGGTATGGACGTCTCTTCGGCTGAGGAGGTGCCCTCTGTAGCAGCTGTTGCTCCGCCTGTTGCGCCCCCTGTTGTTGCCGCATCTCCTCCGGAGGTTGGGTCCTCGCCTAGTGCTCCAGCTGGTGTCCCTGAGCCTCTTCCGCCTGCCGTTTGCTCGGTCCCCTCGTCTTCCAGTTCTTCCTCTGCTGTGTCTGTCCCGGTCCCTGCACCCTCGCCGTCTGTCCCGGCTGTGCTGGGAGCTGAGGTGGATCCGGAATTCCCTCCTGTGCCTGGCCTGGTGCCCCGTGTGGTTGAGGAGGCTGCCGTGCTGCGGCGTGCGTCGGTTCGCTCGGTTGGTGCTGCGCGGGTCGCTGAGTCTGCCTCCGGGTCTGATGATGTGCGGCCCGAGCCTAAGCGTTCCCGGCGTTCTTCTGTGTGGGCTGATGTTGGCGACTTCGACGAGTGTCGTCCTTCCGTTGACGGTGGCGTGGCTCCGGATGTGGTGCACACTACGGTGGTGGCGGAGGTACACTTGCCTGAGGATGCCGGTGCCGGCGTTTCGGCCTCAACCTCTGGTCCGGTGTCCGAGGGTCCTGCGTCGGATGGCTCCGGTTCTTCGTGGGCGGTGGTTCCCCCTGCTGTAGTTGGTGGTGAGCGGGGTGGCCTGGTGGTGATGTTGAGAAAGGATGCTCGCTCTGGATGTTCTGTGGCCCCTTCCTCGTTACCCGTTTCCTCGGCAGCGGTCTTGCCGCCTCTTCCGTTTCCTGCAGTCCCTTCCGTGTCTCCTGCGGTATCCGTGGAAGTGCTGTCGTCTCAGCGTCCGACACCTGCTCCGATGGCGAAGGCGTGGCAGGCTCGGCGACCCTCGTCCGCTTCTCCGGTGTCATCTGCTTCCTCGAAGGGCGTGGTTGGCGCTCCCCAGCCTCGTTATGCGACTTGCGTCAGTGACCTTAGGCTTTGGCCGATGCCGCCAGATATAGATGTTCCCGAGTTTATGATACCCGCTCGAGCGCGGGGGATCAAAAACCCTACCGACCTTGAAGATCTCGTCTGGGAAGCTTACAAGTCGAAATATCCTCGTGAGCAGTTCCCGGAGAAGTACATTTCTTACGAGGTTCCTCGCAAGTGATTTCTATGTATTTTGTGTTGCCTGGTTGTGGGGTGTGTATGTGGGTGGGTGGGGTGGGTATTGTTTCCCGGTTCCTGCGTGCTCCGGTTTGTTTTGGTTTTTTTTTTTTTGTATGGCTCGTGGGGGGGTGTGCGGATCCTATGCGTTTGTGTGTTCGGTTATGGATGTCGTGGGCACTTGTTTGTCATATTGTGTGCCCTTCTGGCTGTTGGCGTGTGCTCTTTATGTTTTGCCTTCCGTTTGTTATGGCGGATCTGTTTTCTTTATTGTTATTGTCCTTATTCTTGTATGTTTCTCGCCTCTCTGTATGTATTTGAGGTGTTAGCAGGCTTGTTTTGTGTGCATTTTGTCCTGGGGTTTTCCCTTATGTTTGTTTTACACTGTGTTACTAATTGTGTATTGTTTGTATATGCATTTTTGTTTTGTGGTCAGCCCTTCTGGCTGGTCTTCTATTGATTTGTTCCTTTGTCCTTGTACATATGTGTGCTTTGTACTTTGTTCTATGTTATATTTGTTCTGTTTTTCTTGTACGTTCTACGCATGCTTGCATGTAAAAAAAAAAAAAAAAAAAAAAAAAAAAAAAAAAAAAAAAAGCTATATTGCTGCCCTCAGGCTGCTCAAAGGCAATCCACGAGGATAATCAACGCCCTGTCCAAGAGCACACGCCTTGACCAACTCCGGAGTTCTAATGTGCACTCGGAGGCTAATATGGGGAAGGAATTCATAGTAAAAAAAATTCTGACTCTATCATTGATTATTTTATTATGTCTGAAGCTTGGCATATATGTAAGTCCGTCAGAAGGGACGTCTCACTGGGGAGTTGAGTGCCATCCAGGATGAGAGAATGTGTATGTATTTAGTTCAAAATTATGTACTTCCAGAAATCTTAGCTGAATATTCAAAGTTTGCTTACTGTTTGAATCTTCCTCAGCAATCCACCTGCTGAAATTATTCGTAATACTACACATACAGCTGCTGTAGCGCTGACTGTTACCCTGCTACTCGAACCATTTACTACTTTTCACAAGCAGACACGTAAGTGTGTTAACATCTATGTTATCCAGTGGAGGAGATATTTGCAAGGGCGTTAAATTCCCGGGTTTGAAATTCGTGAGCGATAAGAAAGAGCAAAAACACTGTAAATTCAATTTTGAAGTTGAGCAATTCACTAATGAAATATGAGTCTATGTTTAATCGATCTAGGAAACTTGGAATGATGCTCTTTCAGCCACTCAGGTTAGTCTGAGGTCATAGCAGGCTGGCAGGCAGGCAGGCTGGCTAGCAAGCTGGGTGGCAGACTGGCTGGCAGAACCTCTGGCAGTAGGCTAGCTAGGTTGATCTGCCAAAGAGTGTGGGAATGGCTTGTATATTACAGAAGATAAGATAGTACTGAACTATTGGGCAGTTAAGTGTGCAGCCTCGTCATGACCCTCTGGCTGTGGTAAGAAGGCAAAAGTGTCAGGAGCTCCGGGTCAAGAAGCCACACTGGAAACTACCCACTATAATGGCTTGATGGTTGAGGCAGGCGATGTAGGAAGGAAGGAAAATGCTCTCCCTTCACTTGGTGGCGGCGGTCATGGGTTAGTGTCAACGACCTTTACGGCGTGTTGGCACTCCTACTAGAGCGCCTGGCCAGGGGGCATAACAGTGTGAAGCCCTTTCAAGAGGATGTACGTTATCAAGCAACAGCCTGTTGGACCAAGTTACCACAAGTCGAGCCTGGCCTCAGGCCGGGCTCTGGGAGTAGAAGAAATCCCTACACGCTCCTTACCTTGAGGTGCTTCCGGGGCTTAGCGTCCCTGCGGCCCGGTCGTCGACCAGGGCTCCTGGTTGCTGGACTGGTCAACCAGGCTGTTGGACGCGGCTGCTCTCAGCCGCTACCCAGAATCTCCAGATTCCAGGAAAGGGAACTTACACATTCATTACCTGTAGACGGTTTCAAAGCTTCTACTCCCACACCCTATCCTGATCAAGCATAGGCTAGGAGGCCTGGTCGACGACCGGGCCGCGGGGTCGCTGAGCCCCGTAATCACCTCAAGGTAAGGTGGCCTTATGGCTAGCCTCTGGACAGGTGTACACATGGTTTTTGCTCCCATTTGCCCATACTGGGAGCATGATGAATGCCCTTCCGGCATCATGCCAATATGTGGTCACCTGATACCAGCATATGTTGGTATATATTCCAACTCGTCCTCTTAAAAATAACGTCGCTTTTGGCTGGTATGCGCACTATGGCCAAATTTGGATGTAATTTGAAATGAAATCGACTCCCAAAAGTGACGTACTGTCCCGTTTTCTGTTTGAGTCGTCCGGCTTACTCGGTAATGTTAGAAGAGGAAACTTTTAATTAACGTTTTTCATAATATTCACATGGTAGATGTCCTATTTGCCCAAGTTACCCCTAGTTGGTGTCCGGTCACACGTGATGTCCAACATTGAACTCTCCGGTCACTCACCACAAGGGTCATGGTAAGAATGGAAGAATTAGAAACTGTATTAGTTACAACTTAAACATTTCCTTACAATAATGCCTGAATTGAACACGGCCAATCATGGCGGCTCTGTTTACATTTAATAAACAGTTTGTGAGTTTTGAAGCATCAGAATCCAAGATTATTGATATCAACAACCTCATAGTGCTTCGGAACTCATAAACTTTTAATGAATGTGAAAAAAAGAAAGCAGCTGTAATTGTTGAAAGATGTAGAGATTTCGTAGGTGGACACACACAAGTCGTTGATGAAGCCTGGTCAGAGACCGGGCCTGGTCTCGAGCCTGGCCTCGGGCCGGGCTTAGGGTGTAGAAGAACTCCCAGAACCCGTCAACCAGGTATCAACCAGGTACCGGGCCGCGGGGACGTTGGTCCTCGGAACCAACGCAAGGTAACTAGCAAGCTCATACCATTTTACATACAAATTACCCAGACAGTTTATGCAAAATTATCAGAGAGACGTTTGAATGATGAACCAAATTCTTGCAACTGGAAGATATTTCCTTTGCAATATCTCTTTTTACACACAATACTAAATTATCCTTCTCTTCGAGATGAAAGGTTTGAGCCTATTGCTAGGCCTAGGAGGTGAAGCAAAGAGTTAAAGAACCTCGAGATTTCTGTGGGATAACCTGTTTATCCCAGGTTGTTGTTGTTGTTATAGATTCAGCTACTCAGAACAAGTTCCAAGTAGTACGGGCTATGGTGAGCCCGTAGCTCGTGTGTGTGTATATATATATATATATATATATATATATATATATATATATATATATATATATATATATATATATCATGGTTACAATCAATATTTTAATGTATGAATATGTGAAAACAACTTTCTATTGTTTACTCCCACACAAGGGCAGGGATGAGTTCATAAGTGATGCAGTTTAGAAGTAATGTAAATAAAATTAAATTGTTCTTCAATCTTTCAAATGAACGAGCAAATGTAGGATAAATTGTTAGGATGTCGTCCAGTACACCAGATTCAATAAAATAGTTACACAGTTGGTGGTCCAATAGACCAGGAGGTCTAAAATCTTTTTCGGTTTCACATTCAACAATATAGTGTTCTGGTGACTGCATTAAAGGTTTGTCACAGAGTTTGCAATCTGAATATTCTGGCAGTAGCTCAGCCTCACTAACCTGCCAGATGAATATGGAAGAGGAAGAAAAGGGGGATAAAGATTATATATATATATATATATATATATATATATATATATATATATATATATATATATATATATATATATATATATATATATATATATATATATGCTTCAGCCTACAGTTTAGACCTATTGTCTTGTGTATGTCCCTCTGTCCTGTGTGACAGTGAATACCAGCATTATCCTCACTTTAAGAAGACTAATTGAAATCCTCAGATTAGGCACAATTTGTAATTAATTTTGTCAATAAAGATATTAATAATAATACTCTCCCTCGCTCTCACTCTCTCTCTCTTTCTCTCTCCTTCTCCCTTCCTCTTTCTCTCCCTCTCTTTCCCTCTCCCTCCCTCCCTTGAGTGCAACAAAAAATAACAAGCTTCGATTTCTCGAGCAAGTTAAGAGACAAGTAAATTCTGAGAAAATTTATAGGCGACAAATTTTCCTTTTACATTTTCCAGCAGCGTGGCCAGCCACCCCCGTGCCCCCGACCTCAGGCTGCGTATATATTAATTTACCTTGTCGGGAATTATATGTATATATATATATTTTCCTTGGAGACTTTAGGTGCCGTGGAGAGGGGAGACCTGCTGCATGGGTAACAGCTTCTCCTCCCGTATCAAACTACCGTGGTTCTGCGACCTGGAGAGGCTATTCCAGACCATCAATCAGAGTGCAACTCCAGTCTCCTGAGACTGATGGCGGCCTACTACTACTATATATGACATATAGTCCTGGGGACCATTCAGGCTTGTTTGCATACTATATATATATATATATATATATATATATATATATATATATATATATATATATATATATATATATATATATATATATATATATATATATATATATATGTGAGAGGAATAAGAATTTCTGGTACAGTATTCTATTTTGCTCTGAGGATAAGTTGAACTAAAGGCCGTTCAGCGGGAGAAATCCGTGTGTACGCGTTCAGCGTTCTCTTATATTTTTCAATGTGGGTTTTCCGCATACTGGCATTGGTGTTTTCGTGGTCGTTGTTGCATATGTATAATATATACAATACAACCAATCAATATGTTGTTGCATATGTATAATATATACAATACAACCAATCAATATGTTGTTGCATATGTATAATATACAATACAACCAATCAATATGTTGTTGCATATGTATAATATACAATACAACCAATCAAAAATCAACCCAAAATATGAGACATCAAATGAACAAATCCAAACGAATCCTCATCACGGCCCTTGTGGATTTGTTCATTTGATGCATCAGGCTATTGTGATTTGTGTGTGTATAAAATGTATCATCATATTACCTTCTTCTATAGACCTCAGGCGAATGGAGCATGATAGCAAGTTTAGCTTGAAATTTCATGTGCTGTCGTAAGCCTTCACGCCGAAATTTATGTTAATGGATAAAATTCTCTTCACTTATGGTAAGTAATTTTAACTCTGCTCTCATATTAACTATTCTCGTGGACTTTGGAGCCCCAAGGATGAGACGCATAGCTTCATTTTGCAAGGTTTCAAGAAATTTTAGCTCTTTATTCAGTGTGAGATGTAGAGCATTGTAGTCAATCACAGAGCGTATAAATGATACATAAAAAAATCTAACAAGTCTTACGTTAATTCCATGATTGACACCAACAAGGGCTCTAATCTCTCCCACAGTCTCCTCTTGAGAGAAGAAAGGTACCCAGGGTCGTTAATGGGGACACCAAGGTATCTGTAAGACTCGCAGTTCTCAAGTGCTCGCCCATCTATATGATAATTGGCTGGTGGAATACCACATGGAATGAGGGCACGAGTTTTCTGTACAGAGATAAGGAGGCCACATTCCTCAGCTCTTGTAGCAAAAGCATCGAGCAGAACTTGCATTCTAGGCTTGGAGGCAGCCTGTAAACATATATCATCAGCATAACAAATGACAGTGTCTTCATTATTAGTTGGAAGATCTTTAATAAGTTTATGCATCAGAACGTTGAACAACAAGGGACTGAGGGCCCCTCCTTGTGGAGTTCCCAGTTCAAAGTGTTTGCTCTCTGTGCTTTTAACACCATTAAACAAAACATATGCTGTTCGATTAGATAAATAGCCCTTTATCCATTTCAGTAATTTTCCGTGTACTTCTAGCTCAGCAAGCTGTTCTAGTATGATTTCTCTGTTTGCTGTATCAAAAGCTGCTGCTAGGTCGATGAAGACTGTTTGAGGGGAAGCTTCAATATGTGCGAAGTACTCAGCAAAACAGAAGCTTCATCAAGTCGCCTTTTACCTAACACGTTCAATTAGTTCAATTGGTCGAGGAACATTTTAAATTTAGATTGCGGAAAGCAGCAGCAGGCACGCAACACCCATGCCTTTTATTATTGTTTTGGGTGGATGATGTGGATGAAGGCCGCGGTGGTGATGTTGGATGAATGATGTGGATGAAGGCCGCGGTGGGGATGTTGGATGAATGATGTGGATGGCGACATTGACTTGGGTGTCGGGTGGAGGTCTGTACTGGGATATGAGTTGGGTGTTGGATGGTTGTGGATAAAGGGCGTGGCTTGGATGTTGGTTGGGTGATGTGGATGAAGACCTCTGCAGGTGTCTGGGGTGGATGATATGGATAGAATCTGGAACTTGGATGCTGGGATTGACCCTACGACAACATTTTCATTATACTTTCCTTGTGAGTCCCGTTGTCGGGGACAGGAAGCCTTCTACTTGCCAAGTCCCCACCCACCCGCCTTGACCATCTATACTAACCCTCCCCAGGATGCCACTCACAACAGTTCCCTAGCTCCCGGGTGCCAATTTTACTACTAGGTAAACAAAGGCATCACGTGAGAGGAAACCTGCCTAGCCCTTTCTCTCTCGATTGTGAGCGGAGGACGTAGACCACTGTGCTACAGAGCCATCATAATCAACTGTTTGGAAATTTTCAATTTTATCTAGAATGCGCTTTAGTGTATCAGTGGGAGAAGGGGGGGGGGGACGGGTGGCTTGTATATGGGTCTAAATTGCTTTTCTATGGTCAAAAAGGATGGTGCTAAATGTGTGTTGAGTGTGTGAACGTTGCAGGTTGATGGAGGGTTAAAAGGGTAGGTGTTGCGTGCAGGAAATGTTGAAAGGCAGTAGGAAAGCACGTCTCGTGGGGGTGTTGCATTACGTCGGCCGTGACGAGAATGTGTTGCGTTGAGTGCCTGTTGCTCCTGGAGGGTTGATATAGGTTAGTTGCCCCTCGCGTAGCCACCCCTCCACCCCCGCCGTGACTCTGTGCTGCCTCCCACCCCGCTGTATCTTGTACTGCCTCCCTCCCATCTACTCTCCAGCACCGCCCCCACCCTTCCTCGACCTGCCCCTCCCCTTCTCCCCCCCCCCGCGCTCCCTTTGTTGATGGTAGGGGGGAGGGACACGGGGTTTCCGGCCTGGGAATGGGGGTGTCAGTACATGGTTGCAAGTGGGTGGTGGTGGGGGGGGGAGGAGGCTGGCAAGATGAAGGAGAGGGGGCGGTGGTCTGGGGGTGAGGGACAAGGGGAGGGGGTGAGGGACAAGGGGAGGGAGTGAGGTACAAGGAGAGGGGGTGAGGTACAAGGGGAGGGGGTGAGGTACAAGGGGAGGGGGTGAGGTACAAGGGGAGGGGGTGAGGTACAAGGGGGAGGGGTGAGGTACAAGGGGAAGGGGTGAGGTACAAGGGGAGGGGGTGAGGTACAAGGGGAAGGGGTGAGGTACAAGGGGAGGGGGTGAGGTACAAGGGGAGGGAAGGGAAGTATCAGGAGAACGCGCCGAGCCATTAGCACAGGGAAAAGGGAACAGGGAACTATATAGCACAGGGAAGGAAAGGGGGAAAAGGCAAGATAATACCCAGAAGGTAACAGGTGATGCTTAAGACGTTCAGATAAGACATGGCAGAAGAGGAAGGTTCGTCCTGGATGCTGCGAAGATTGAAGAGTAAGACCCGGTTGATGCATGTCTGGTGAGGGGAATTGATTGTTACAATCTCCGTGTCATCCATTTGCTGGGGTCATGGCGAAGGGCTCACGAAAGAAGGGGAGAAGGGTAGTGAGAGAAGAGAGGGGTGAGGGTAATAAGGGAAGGGAGAAGCCTAGTATTAATAATAATAGTAAAACCCACAATAATAATTATAATAATAATAATAATAATAATGATAATAATATTGCAAATAAAATATCTTCACGTGAATCAGTGTGTTGGGAGACTGGCTGGCTGACTGGCTGCTGGCTAGCTGGCTGCTGGCCGGCTGGCTGGCTGACTGGCTGACTGTATCATCATGACAGCTAAACATGCCAAGGCTCATTGTAAGTCCGTCCGGCCACACACACCGCTCATCCACACTCTACACACGTACAGGAAAAAAAAATACTCACTCCGCGACTCTCCCTTTCATGATGTCCGGCCGCCGCCCCTCCCCTTCTCCCCCCCCCTATTGAGGGTCTCCGGTGGCGGCACTGTAGTCCATTATCCCCCCCCCCCTTCCCCTCTTCACCAGGCACTGTGCCGGCTCCTGCCTGGGGGGTCTATCGTGCCACAGTGGCACTCATGAGGGGGGCCAAGCGGGACCCTTTGTTTACAGGCGACCATATGAGAGCGAATATTTTTATGCCCAAGTGAAATATTACTTTCCCCTTGTGCTGGATTGGCGGCCTGTACCTAGCCTTAGCTAGGTCCCCCGTAGGGCCTAGGTCACCTGCTGGTCCCCCCCCCTTCCCCCAGGATGATGCCCACAGAGCTTATCTAACTGTTGTGGGTCGCATCCTGGTCAGTAAGGGACCTAGGCCTTAATGGGGACCTCGATAACGCTAAGTGCAGACTTTCTGAGCCCGATTAGTGGGCTTATTACATTATACCTGCAGCAGGGCTTGAGCCCAGAGGACAGCCTTCCTCACAGCGAGTTACTACCCTTGGGGCCATGACCATCAAGGTCGTGTTGGGTCTTTCGCGACAGATTACCCGAGTCGGCGATGGACGGGTGTCTGGCATGCAGAGGTACAATGGTACAGGCATTTAAGGGTTCAGGCATTTAAGGGTTCAGGCATTTAAGGGTTCAGACAATTAAGGGTTCAGGCATTTAAGGGTTCAGACATTTAAGGGTTCAGACAATTAAGGGTTCAGGCATTTAAGGGTTCAGACATTTAAGGGTTCAGGCATTTAAGGGTTCAGGCATTTAAGGATTTAGACATTAAAGGTACCCTCCTGCTTGATGGGGTTCTGGGAGCTCTTCTACTCCGTAACCCCGGCCCGAGGTTCGTGCTTAAGGTTTCATGCATTCAAAGGTTCAAAGGTTCAAGGGTTAAGGTTGGCATTTGCTCCAGGCACTGTTGAGTTAGGGGACCACTTGCTGAAGTGGCCCCACTTGAGTAATTACTAAACTGGGGTCGTGACAGCATTTTGCAAGTGCAGGTGAACTTAACAAGTATTGCAACATGGAGAGGCTTCTAAAGTTGCAGAACTTACTATGTTCTCCTGCACTTTTTTTGTTCTAATTTTAGTACTGTCATAAATATGGGAGAGGATTAATATGGGCTATGATCAAGCTATGGATCAATATAGACTATCAAGCTATAATTAATATGGGCTATGATCAAGCTATGGATCAATATAGACTATCAAGCTATAATTAATATGGGCTATGATCAAGCTATGGATCAATATAGACTATCAAGCTATAATTAATATGGGCTATGATCAAGCTATGGATCAATAATATAGACTATCAAGCTATAATTAATATGGGCTATGATCAAGCTATGGATCAATAATATAGACTATCAAGCTATAATTAATATGGGCTATGATCAAGCTATGGATCAATAATATAGACTATCAAGCTATAATTAATATGGGCTATGATCAAGCTATAGATCAATATAGACTATCAAGCTATAATTAATATGGGCTATGATCAAGCTATGGATCAATAATATAGACTATCAAGCTATAATTAATATGGGCTATGATCAAGCTATAGATCAATATAGACTATCAAGCTATAATTAATATGGGCTATGATCAAGATATAGATCAATATAGACTATCAAGCTACAATTAATATGGGCTATCCAGGTATGGATTAATATTAATAGACTGTTGATTAATATAGGCTGTGGATTAATAATATGATCAGGATAGGTTCATATATCCCCTTAATTAAAGGAGAAATAACTAGCTGACCCCTTTTGGCTCTCAAGAGGATACTTGATAACCACTTCTGAAAGGGAAAGGGGGTGAGGGAGTACCTGAACAACCTGGCACTGTTTAGTACATAAGACTGCGTGTAGCGGCGCCCAACAGCCTAGTTGACCAGACTGTCAAGCATGAGACCTGGCTGAAGACAGGGCCGCAGGGATATTGATACTTGGATCAACTCAAAGGTAAATCCTAGTTCTCAAAAAAAATTCCAATAATCATTCCATTCCCTGTGATTATGTAACCTATTATCTTGATTTGCCACTCCCTAAAAAATAGAAAGATTTTGCCTAATCAGAAACGTTTGAACCCACACAACCCACAAATCCAATGTTCCAAAACATAGAAAACGTCA
This sequence comes from Procambarus clarkii, assembly GCF_040958095.1. Classification (NCBI taxonomy): domain Eukaryota; kingdom Metazoa; phylum Arthropoda; class Malacostraca; order Decapoda; family Cambaridae; genus Procambarus; species Procambarus clarkii. The sequence goes on from NC_091166.1 coordinate 35,862,690, forward strand.
ATATTCCGGCGTTATAATAGGTTGTATTGCTATGAGTTGGGTTGAATCTCCTAACAATGGGAGACATTATTCTAATGGCCGGATTGGATGGAGTACAGCCACTACGACCGAAGAAAATGTATATATGCTGGTTAGCATTGTAAATGTGTGGCCACGTCTGTGGTAGAAAATAATAATAATAATAAAAAAACGGGTTGTGGTGGGTATGTGGACCTGCAGGCCGCTCCAAGCAACAGCCTGGTGGACCAAACTCTCACAAGTCAGCCCGTATGTAATACCCGTATGTTAGGAAGTTACAGCCCCGCTCCTGTGCCGGGTAAGTCCACTACGGGCTCACCATAGCCCGTGCTACTGTCCCGCTCCTGTGTCGGGTAAGTCCACTACGGGCTCACCATAGCCCGTGCTACTTGCCCCGCTCCTGTGTCGGGTAAGTCCACTACGGGCTCACCATAGCCCGTGCTACTGTCCCGCTCCTGTGCCGGGTAAGTCCACTACGGGCTCACCATAGCCCGTGCTACAGTCCCGCTCCTGTGCCAGGTAAGTCCACTACGGGCTCACCATAGCCCGTGCTACAGTCCCGCTCCTGTGCCAGGTAAGTCCACTACGGGATCACCATAGCCCGTGCTACAGTCCCGCTCCTGTGCCGGGTAAGTCCACTACGGGATCACCATAGCCCGTGCTACAGTCCCGCTCCTGTGCCAGGTAAGTCCACTACGGGATCACCATAGCCCGTGCTACAGTCCCGCTCCTGTGCCAGGTAAGTCCACTACGGGATCACCATAGCCCGTGCTACAGTCCCGCTCCTGTGCCAGGTAAGTCCACTACGGGATCACCATAGCCCGTGCTACTTGGAACTCTTTGTTCCCAGTAGCTGAAACTAAAACAACAACAACATCTGCTTCTCCTCTGGAGAGTGTGTAAGCGTGTGAGTAACTCTGACTCATGTGCAAGACCATGAGTCTTGACTCATGTCTTGCACATGAGACAAGATGGTCCAGGACGGACCGAGACGTCGTCGGTTCTCCACGACGACGTGGAGAAACGACTGTTCCGAAGTGTGGTTTAGGGAGCCGGTCGGCCGAGCGGACAGCACGCTGGACTTGTGATCCTGTGGTCCTGGGTTCGATCCCAGGCGCCGGCGAGAAACATTGGGCAGAGTTTCTTTCACCCTATGTCCCTGTTACCTAGCAGTAAAATAGGTACCTGGGTGTTAGTCAGCTGTCACGGGCTGCTTCCTGGGGGTGGAGGCCTGGTCGAGGACCGGGCCGCGGGGACACTAAAAAGCCCCGAAATCATCTTAAGATAACCTCTTAAGAAGAAGATATTCATTAATTAACTCTGAAACACTTTTCTTATCAAGAGGGATGGACGGGTAATTATGAGGAGAAAGCATTAAGACAGTTCCACTATGTAGCACTTGGAAGGGATACGATTACAAGGCGTTGGGATGACAAGGAACGGTGCCCAACCGCTTGGACCATCGGGAATTGAACGCCGACCTGCATGAAGCGAGACCGTCGCTCCACCATCCTCCCCCAAGTGGTTGGGCGTAGTGTATCGAGAGGTTTTTCATATACCAGATGTGCATATCCGTTTTATCTAAGGTTGGGTTCTAACAGATGGAGTCTAGCAGGGACATGATCAACCAAGGAAGGAGATATATATACCCTCAGTCGAGCGCCCTGTGTCACTATATATAATTACGACACATAATGTGTGGGTCTAGATTTAGGCCGGCCAGTTATAACTAAGAGTCAGGGGGGACTGGGAAGCACTTCCATTTGAAATATTCAGGGCAGTAATGCCATCGATCTGGAGACTGCAACCTCCCCTCAGGGAGTTACCTGCTTGATACCTGCTTGATGGGGTTCTGGGAGTTCTTCTACTCCCCCAAGCCCGGCCCGAGGCCAGGCTCGACTGCTATGGTACCTTGAGGTGCTTCCGGGGCTTAGTGTCCCCGCGGCCCGGTCGTCGACCAGGCCTCCTGGTTGCTGGACTGATCAACCAGGCTGTTAGACGCGGCTGCTCGCAGCCTGACGTATGAGTCACAGCCTGGTTGATCAGGTATTCTTTGGAGGTGCTGTCCTCCTAGTGGTGGAGGTGTCTAATCGATTGTTGAATGGTATTGTTGTCGAATCAGCCTCCCAGCCTCCTGGTTGCTGGACTGATCAACCAGGCTGTTAGACGCGGCTGCTCGCAGCCTGACGTATGAGTCACAGCCTGGTTGATCAGGTATTCTTTGGAGGTGCTGTCCTCCTAGTGGTGGAGGTGTCGAATCGATTGTTGAATGGTAGATAGTATTATAGGGAAGGGATCAACCCACCTTGTGTGGGATGGATGGAGTGATAAATTAGGTAAGGATGGATAAGTTCAAAGTAGACAGGATGGGATGTAGTAATTGAAAGTAGATGAGGTAGAGAGAACATGGAATGATGACGTAGTGGAAGGAGGGAGGGAAAAACCGCGGATAGAGCAGTGAGATAATGTTGACACTTAAAAAATGATCACCTCCAAAGGATACCTGATCAACCAGGCTGTGACTCATACGTCAGGCTGCGAGCAGCCGCGTCTAACAGCCTGGTTGACCAGTCCAGCAACCAGAAGGCCTGGTCGACGACCGGCCCGCGGGGATGCTAAGCCCCCCGAAGCACCTCAAGGTAACCTCAAGGTAAGGTATGATGGATTGAGGTTATAAGGAGGTATAAGTAGGTATAAGGAGGTGTGGGCGTGCGTTGATAGACTGCTTGATTGATGCTTCGTACCATTGGTGCCTCTCTCTCTCCCCTCACTGGAGACCACTACTGCCTCACCTGGCATCATCACCCTATGCCAGGTAATGACCATTACTCGGCTTGGCACCTGCCACCCAGACTACCCAGGTGTCTGCGCCTTTAACCAGTCACGTGAATGACTCCCAATCATCGTCACTAACAGTCACTGACTGATGAACCACACACGGATAAAGACCCGCGACTTACAGTCCCTCAGTTAACCATATCATCCCAGGCCACTTCACCCAGTCAGAAGAGTACACAGTACACAGGACGGCGGTCACACCATGAGCTCTCCACAGTCTCTCCTACAAAGTTTCTAACAGGCTGTCGTTTTGGTATCTTGTGTAGCATCCAAGTGTTGGCTGTCATTTACCAATAGTGGTGGCTGTCATTTACACCTGTCACTTAGTATTGCAAGCCTGCACATCATTCTATTATTGCAATTTGGGGCAGTTTGCATCATTAAACTGGGAGATGGGTATCCAGTGTCGCTGTTGGCCAGGGTTGGTTGTTATGGTGTCAGTAGCGATAGTAGTGAGTAGTGGTGGTAGTGGGTGATGGTGGTAGTGTGGGGTGGTGGTAGTGGAAGCAGTGATAATAGTGTGAGTGGTGGTGGTAGTGGGAGTGGTGTTAGTAGTAATAGTTGGAGTACTGTCACTAGGGGAGTGTTATTGAGTTTTGATGTCATTGGAGGTTCAGGGATGGCAATGGTCAGTATTAGGATCTATTTACACAATTTATTTACACAATTTACACAATCTTTCCCCGACCTTCAGGGTGCCTGCAGTCACATGGCACCTGGAAATATACAAGTGACATCCAGAGACTCTGTCCTCCATCAATGTGTAAAACATGCCAGCCTCTTAACCAGTGTCTCGGAGCCTTTTCATATTCCTCATATTTCGACCGTCATGAAGTTTTCAGTAAACAACTTTGCCTTTGCAATAACCAATCACAAAAATTCTGAACTAATTTTGTGTGTTCTTCTTTACAAAAGGAAGACTTTTTGTATTACAAAACGTTCTGTATGTTTGCATAGCTAAATGACTTCATTACATGTACAAGGAGGAATACTTAGATACTTAAGAGTTTTCGTAGTGTCATGTGAACGACCATAGAGGTATCAATGGGTGTGGAGGTAACGACTGAGTGATGGTTTGGGCGGGTCAACGACTGGGAAATTGTTGAATGGTAGATAGTATTATAGGGAAGGGATCAACCCACCTTGTGTGGGATGGATGGAGTGATAAATTAGGTAAGGATGGATAAGTTCAAAGTAGACAGGATGGGATGTAGTAATTGAAAGTAGATGAGGTAGAGAGAACATGGAATGATGACGTAGTGGAAGGAGGGAGGGAAAAACCGCGGATAGAGCAGTGAGATAATGTTGACACTTAAAAAATGATCACCTCCAAAGGATACCTGATCAACCAGGCTGTGACTCATACGTCAGGCTGCGAGCAGCCGCGTCTAACAGCCTGGTTGACCAGTCCAGCAACCAGAAGGCCTGGTCGACGACCGGCCCGCGGGGATGCTAAGCCCCCCGAAGCACCTCAAGGTAACCTCAAGGTAAGGTATGATGGATTGAGGTTATAAGGAGGTATAAGTAGGTATAAGGAGGTGTGGGCGTGCGTTGATAGACTGCTTGATTGATGCTTCGTACCATTGGTGCCTCTCTCTCTCCCCTCACTGGAGACCACTACTGCCTCACCTGGCATC
>NC_091166.1:35874682-35889682 GCF_040958095.1 Procambarus clarkii
TATAACAGGTCACTGGAAACAGGAGACCTACCGGAAAGTTGGAAGACAGCTATTGTGGTCCCAATATACAAAAAGGGTGACAGGTAAGAGGCACTAAACTACAGACCAGTTTCCCTAACTTGTATACCATGCAAGGTGATGGAGAAGATCGCGAGGAAAAGGCTCGTAGAACATATGAAGGGAAAGAGTTTTGAAACACCCCACCAGCATGGGTTCAGGGATAGTAAATAGTGCAAGAAAGGGAAGGTTGGGCAGACTGCATTTTGTTTGACTGTCAAAAAGTCTTTGATACAGTACCCCATAAAAGGCTGTTACAAAAGGTGGAGAAACAGGCCGGAGTAAAAGGTAAGGTTCTCGAGTGGATAACGGAGTATCTAAGTAACAGAAAACATCGAATAACTGTGAGGGGGAGACATCAGAGTGGCGAGATGTCACCAGCGGAGTCCCACAGGGCTCAGTACTTGGACCCATCCTGTTTCTGATATATGTAAACGATCTCCCAGAGGATATAGACTCATTCCTCTCAATGTTTGCTGATGATGCAAAAATTATGAGAAGAATTAAGGCAGATGAAGATAGACAAGACGACCTAGACAAACTGGAGGAATGGTCTAGAAAGTGGATACTAAAGTTTAACTCAAGAAAGTGTAAAGTAATGAAATTAGGCGAAGGGAGCAGAAGGCTGAACACAAGGTACCCTCTGGGAGGTGAAATCCTGCAAGAGTAAAATAGAGAGAAATATCTGGGGGTTGATATATCACACCGAACCTGTCCCCAGAGGCCTACATCAAAAGGATATCATTAGCGGCATATACTAGACTGGCCAACATAAGAACTGCCTTTAGAAACTTGTGTAAGGAATCGTTCAGGACCTTGTATCCCACTTGCATCCCGTGACGCAAATTCAATCCCGTTGTATAACTCCAAGAACATTTTATCATAGCTGTATCATGCTACTGTGATTTCATTATGCTTTTGATTGTAGTAATGATATAACAGTGCCTATTATCATGTTAATGATAGGTTTAGCATTAAAATTAGGGGCAGCTGTGCCCAATATATTGAATTATAGTATCTTGGATATCTAAAAAAAAAAACTTTGCTGAATGTCTAGCCGTTGTCACCGGCTTTGTCAAGTCGTACTACTTACGACTTGTGGTCGAGAGATAAGCTACGGCTCATGGGCCCCACCTCTCAAAACTTAATGGCCTGGTGTATTGGTTCCAGAGCCTATTGGACGCTGCCATATCTGCCTCTAAAGCTGTGTATGGAGTTTGTGTTCACTCCTCAACAGTAGCGGGGGTTCGATTCTTCAGAACAAACGGCAATTTTCTTAGTAAACTTTCTTTAAAAGGATCCCTAAAAAGAGAACTTCTTCACCGAATTCTTTTATATATATATATATATATATATATATATATATATATATATATATATATATATATATATATATATATATATATATATATATATATATATATATATGTATATTACAGTAAAAATTGAATATACATGTTTGGTGTATGAAGCAATTAGGATACGTCAGAACATATCAAAATTTTGAAACTAGGTAATATGAAATTCATTTGTATTTTTGATAACGAACGAGAAAAAGAGAGAGAGAGGGAGGGAGAGACAGACACAGACAGACAGAGAGACAGAGAAGGAGAGAGAGAGAGAGAGAGAGAGAGAGAGAGAGAGAGAGAGAGAGAGAGAGAGAGAGAGAGTGGATGCAAGCAGAGTGGAGGCGGACATGCACAAAGTTAAAACACACACACACACACACACACACACACACACACACACACACACACACACACACACACACACACACACACACACACACACACACACACAAAACAAGGAACTGCAAAAAAACAGTATTTTTTTATTTTATTTTTGGATGGAAAAATACCTCACAAAGTGTTGAGGTTTGTGAGCACTTAGTACGAGGGAAAGCTACACGTCACCATGATCTCGCAACTCTAGTCAAGGTCAGAATGAGAGAGGACTTAATTACGACATATAAAATACTCTGGTATAGATAAGGTCGAGAAGGACTGGAGTTTATGATAAAACGGACCTGGATTTGTTTAGAATAGGTTATAACAAAGTATTGAATTATGCAGAGAATTGTCGTAATAACGTAGTGTGAAACACAGGCCTTACACAACTACGTCACTTTCACTTAACATGTTTGAGGTTGTATTGTATTGTATTTATCAGGGGAAAGCGCCAAGCCATTACGTCTATATAGCACATGGAAGGGGGTCAGGATAAGGATTTGGGATGGGACGGGGGAAAGAAATGGTGTCCAACCACTTGTGGACGGTCGGGGATTGAACGCCGACCTGCATGAAGCGTTCATATATATATATATATATATATATATATGAACACACACTTATATATGTGTGTGTGTGTGTGTGTAAGGTATGCTCTAAAGATGGCTTCTTAGATCAAGATCTTCAATGATTAACGATCCAAGGATTCGGGAAGAATACGGACATAAAGTAGCAGTTTATTTCACAAGATTGTTCAAAGACAAAACGAAAAACTTATTATTAAATTTAGTGAGATAGGCAGCAGCTGTAGGAAGGTGGTGCCGTGCGGGCCTCATTAGACTGGACCTGAAGAGGAGGAGCTCGACGCACAAGTCCTCGCGAGCGACCAGCAGCAGTAGAGGTAGAAGGTAGATGAGTGGTAGAACTACGGCTTTACGTGCCTAATTCGTTGGGGTTATTCGATAAGTTGAGCTACGCTTTACGTTAACCTTGATAAATCTAACTGCAGGCTTCCTGTCCCAGACACCGGGAAGTAGGTGGTAATGAATTTGCGATATCTTCGACATTTTGAAAACTAGTGGTGCAAAGCTTAACATGGGAAGGGATCCTCTCGGACGTAGTTTCGAACCTTCGTCACGGCCCTTGTGGATTTGTTCAAGGGAAGGGAAGCTCAAGAGACACAAGCCCTTGTTCTGTACCCACCTGTCTAAAGCCGACGGACAGGAGGAATCAAGCAGGGAAGTGACAGGAACTGAGAGTGAGTATTTGTACGATTGGGCTCGGTGTTTGCGTGTATTACGTGAGAACGTCAAGGTTTAAAGTCTCAGTTGGGCACCAGTCCGGTGGTACTTCTGACGTCCTTATTGTGAGCAAGGTTGGTAAGACAGTGATCTCGTTCTTTTGAGGCCCCCGAGTTCGAATCCTTGATAAACCAAATGAATGAAAAGGAATGGTTAAAGCGATCCTAACTATGTGAATAGGTTGTTCCCTTGTGCTGTACTTGAATAGTGTCAAATAGGAATTCAGCACTCATATTTGGCAATATGTAATAGTTTGCATAATTGGTGATTCAGAGCATATGGGTAGTTACAGCCCCGCTCCTGTGCCAGGTAAGTTCACTACGGGCTCACCATAGCCCGTGCTACTTGGAACTTTTTGTTCCCAGTAGCTGAATCTATAACAACAACAGCATATGGGTGTAGTGAGGTGTACACAAGTACATAGGTGGATGATTCAGAGCGTGTGGGTGTAGTGAGGTGTACACAGGTGGATGATTCAGAGCGTGTGGGTGTAGTGAGGTGTACACAGGTACACAGGTGGATGATTCAGAGCGTGTGGGTGTAGTGAGGTGTACACAGGTACACAGGTGGATGATTCAGAGCGTGTGGGTGTAGTGAGGTGTACACAGGTACACAGGTGGATGATTCAGAGCGTGTGGGTGTAGTGAGGTGTACACAGGTGGATGATTCAGAGCGTGTGGGTGTAGTGAGGTGTACACAGGTGGATGATTCAGAGCGTGTGGGTGTAGTGAGGTGTACACAGGTACACAGGTGGATGATTCAGAGCGTGTGGGTGTAGTGAGGTGTACACAGGTGGATGATTCAGAGCGTGTGGGTGTAGTGAGGTGTACACAGGTGGATGATTCAGAGCGTGTGGGTGTAGTGAGGTGTACACAGGTGGATGATTCAGAGCGTGTGGGTGTAGTGAGGTGTACACAGGTGGATGATTCAGAGCGTGTGGGTGTAGTGAGGTGTACACAGGTGGATGATTCAGAGCGTGTGGGTGTAGTGAGGTGTACACAGGTGGATGATTCAGAGCGTGTGGGTGTAGTGAGGTGTACACAGGTGGATGATTCAGAGCGTGTGGGTGTAGTGAGGTGTACACAGGTACACAGGTGGATGATTCAGAGCGTGTGGGTGTAGTGAGGTGTACACAGGTGGATGATTCAGAGCGTGTGGGTGTAGTGAGGTGTACACAGGTGGATGATTCAGAGCGTGTGGGTGTAGTGAGGTGTACACAGGTGGATGATTCAGAGCGTGTGGGTGTAGTGAGGTGTGCACAGGATCGCAGAGTCTGTGTTCTCTGGCGGGAGCTGAATGCTGCATCCTCCCCTGTAACCTTTGAGTCCTCTCTAACCTTTGTGGTTTCTCCCACACTCACCCTATCTCCCTCCTCCCTCACTCCTCCCTCACTCCCCCTCTCATTCACTCATCTCCCACACTCTCGACACACACACACACACACACACACACACACACACACACAGAGGCCTCGTAGCCTGGTGGATAGCGCGCAGGATTCGTAATTCTGTGGCGCGGGTTCGATTCCCGCACGAGGCAGAAACAAATGGGCAAAGTTTCTTTCACCCTAAGTGCCCCTGTTACCTAGCAGTAAATAGGTACCTGGGAGTTAGTCAGCTGTCACGGGCTGCTTCCTGGGGTGTGTGTGTGTGTGTGTGGTGTGGAAGAAAAAAAAAAAAAAAAAAAAGTAGTTAGTAAGTTAGTAGTTAGTTAGTAAACAGTTGATTGACAGTTGAGAGGCGGGCCGAAAGAGCAAAGCTCAACCCCCGCAAAAACACAACTAGTAAACACACAACTAGTAAACACACACACACACACACACACACACACACACACACACACACACACACACACACACACACACACACACACACACACACACACACACACACACACATCACGCCCGAATTAAAGCATGTGATTTAGATTTAGAGTCTACAGTCCAGGGGTCTATGAAGTAGAAATAGCTGAAATTGGCATATCATGGGTGTTTAGCATGTGTCGCATGCAGTGTTATTTGCATAATGATGATTAACTGAAGAATTATTCATATGTACCGCCCAGATAGGAGGAAGAGTGACGTCATTTGGCGCCCACTTTGACTGGACGCTAGAGTGACGGTCTCGCGTCATGCAGGTCGGCGTTCAATCCCCGACCATCCAAAAGTGGTTGGGCACCATTTCTTCCCTCCCCCCCCCCTCGTCCCATCCCTTTATTAATTAATTGCACTTACTGATGTTTTGATGAAATTTGTTTCCAATAAACTAACTCAAAGCAAATGTTTGAATTTTATGCATTGTTGACCTTGTAAAAAATAAATAAATTTTTTTCTTTAGCTTTGTTTTCGTATTGAAAATATGGCCCGCACTTCTTGGCCTAGTGTGCACGGCCCGATTTGCCTAACAAGCCGAATGATTTTTGCTATTTTGAAATATTATTTTAAATTGGTTTATTCCAATTGTAAACTTATTTAACCTTAACTGCAGCAGAGTGATGGCGGCGCTGCTGCTGCTGCTGGTGGTGGTGGTGCTGTCTGCTGATAATGTTGACAGTGGAGATGACTAACACTATCAGCACTACTACTGGTAGTAGAGCTGATAGTGGTAGTAGTAGTGCTGATAGTGGTAGCAGTAGTGCTAATAGTGTTTTCTTGACGTTGTGAAACCTCAGGAGGACAGGTTGGCTATAGTGAAGACGGCCGTGGTGGTGGTGGTGGTGGTGCCGAGGGTTCGAGCTGCTGCCACAGCTCCGGTCACTCCCACTTTAAAACTAGAAGCTGTACAGTACGTGGGTGGCTCCCTCTGATCACTGGCCGCCCTCCGCTGACACAATGAACAATGACTGATAGATTTACACCGCTGAATGACGCAAATTGTGTGACAGGTGTTTTCAGACTTAATTAGTTAGGGCTTTTTTTTGTTACTTTTTTGTACTCTAAACTTTCGTGCTAGTTGTTTGCCTGTGACAAAGTGCTTTTGTGTTTATAGTGGGAACAACAGTAGAGGTTGCTCGTAGATTTGTGGCCAGGGGGTGACGCTAAGGTGGGTGCAGGGACAGGGAGGGACGGCAGGGACAGGGAGTGAGGGAAGGTCAGAGGAAGGGGTATAAGGATAGGGAGGGAGGAAAGGTCAAAGAGAGAGAGAGAGAGAGAGAGAGAGGGAGAGAGAGAGAGAGAGAGAGAGAGAGAGAGAGAGAGAGAGAGAGAGAGAGAGAGAGAGAGAGAGAGAGAGAGAGAATAAGTGTAAGGACAGGAATTTTGGGATTCTCTCAAAAGTTCGAAACACTTTCAGAAATAGTAAAGATTAATTAAAACGTTTTACATATATATATATATATATATATATATATATATATATATATATATATATATATATATATATATATATATATATATATACAGATATATATCTTCAGTTTTCCTCTGAAAACTGTTCCATTGGTGCTCACAGAATGGGTAAGGGGTTCACTACCAATCCCTCTCCTGTCCCCCCCCCCCTTGTCCCGTCACCGTAACCCGGGACAGGACACACGCCACACTGTCACTCTGTCCATTAGACGGAGGCGCGAGTCATTCTGTCAATTACTGGAGGCTGGTCTCATCACACTCACTTTCCTGTGAGAGAATTGTGAGTGACTTTCCTGTAAGTGGAGCTTTCCTGTAAGTGGAACTTCCTTGTAAGTGGAACTTCCTTGTAAGTGGAGCTTCCTTGTAAGTGGAACTTCCTTGTAAGTGGAACTTCCTTGTAAGTGGAGCTTCCTTGTAAGTGGAACTTCCTTGTAAGTGGAGCTTCCTTGTAAGTGGAACTTCCTTGTAAGTGGAGCTTCCTTGTAAGTGGAACTTCCTTGTAAGTGGAGCTTCCTTGTAAGTGGAACTTCCTTGTAAGTGGAACTTCCTTGTAAGTGGAGCTTCCTTGTAAGTGGAACTTCCTTGTAAGTGGAGCTTCCTTGTAAGTGGAACTTCCTTGTAAGTGGAGCTTCCTTGTAAGTGGAACTTCCTTGTAAGTGGAGCTTCCTTGTAAGTGGAACTTCCTTGTAAGTGGAACTTCCTTGTAAGTGGAGCTTCCTTGTAAGTGGAGCTTCCTTGTAAGTGAAGCTTCCTTGTAGGTGGAGCTTTCCTGTAAGTGGAGCTTTCCTGTAAGTGCAGCTTTTATATGAATGGAGGTTCGCAACAAGTCTAGCTTTTATGGAAGTCATCTTTCCCCTCTGTTTCACAGCAGGTGTTTCACAGCAGGTGTTTCACAGCAGGTGTTTCATAGCAGGTGTTTCACAGCAGGTGTTTCACAGCAGGTGTTTCACAGCCAGTGTTTCTAGAGCCTCATCAAGTTTGACTTCCTCAGCGCGTCTTGGCCTTCACGGGTAGATTACAAGGGGTAGAAATAGACTAATCTACTGATACCCTTTAGAGCTGTACAGGTACTTTCTTTTCTCAATCAACTTGAACACAGGTACATTCACTGGATTAAAAAAAAAACACCTGTGAATTTTATTTAGTGTTTTTGTTACCACGTATTTGTTATATGTCCAGTTTCCTGTTTTGTTTACATATCTTGTCCGTGTTTTTTTTCATATTGTCTTTTGTTATTATTTATTCCTTCTCCTTCTTTCTTCTCCTCCTTCCCCCTCTTCTTCCTCCTCCTGTGCACACTCATGTTTATCCACCCCCCCCCTCCCTTCATGTCTGTCAATACTGACTGATAGGTCAATACTTACTAATTGGTCAATACTGACTGATAGGTCAATACTGACTGATAGGTCATTACTGACTGATAGGTCATTACTGACTGATTGGTCAATACTGACTGATAGGTCAATACTTACTAATTGGTCAATACTGACTGTTAGGTCATTACTGACTGATTGGTCAATACTGACTGATAGGTCAATACTTACTGATTGGTCAATACTGACTGATAGGTCAATAGAGGTCACCTCAAGCTCATCCCCATCCAGTGATGCTTCGTTTCCTTGACAACCAGTGTTGTTTCTCCTCTATTTATTCGTATTTCTTTCTTCTCTACTTATTTCTTTCTCTTAAACTTATTTCTTTGTTCTCTATTTCAACTTATTTCCGTTATATTCCTTCCCTATTGGTGCTTCCAATCCTCACTCTGTATTTAATTTCTTGTCGCGTCTCTGCTCCTTTTATTATTCCTCTTGCCTAACACCTCCTCCACTGTCCTTAACACCCCCTCCTCCTTGACCAGTCTTACCTTTAACCGACACCCTCTCGCTAAAACCCTTCATTAGCTCTCCCTCTTCCCTCTCCTCCAATTCCAACATCTTCTCCAGCCCCACCCCACTCCCCATAATCATCGCCTCCACAAACTTCTCTCTTTCACTGTGTGTCCACCACCCCAAAAACTGCGGCCCGTTGTATTCTATCTGCACTGCAGCAGGTAGTGGGTGGGGGGGGGGGAGAGGTGAGAAAGGGAGAGAGAGGTAGGCATGGGGGCGGCTTTTTTTTTTTTTCTCTCTGTCTCTGTCTCTGTCTCTCTCTCTCTCTCTCTCTCTCTCTCTCTCTCTCTCTCTCTCTCTCTCTCTCTCTCTCTCTCTCTCTCTCTCTCTCTCTCTCTCTCTCTCTCTCTCTCTCTCTCTCGCTCTCTCTCTCTCTTTCTCTCTCTCTCTCTCTCTCTCTCTCTCTTTCTCTCTCTCTCTCTCTCTCTCTCTCTCTCTCTCTCTCTCTCTCTCTCTCTCTCTCTCTCTCTCTCTCTCTCTCTCTCTCTCTCTCTCTCTCTCTCTCTCTCTCTCTCTCCCTCCCTCCCTCTCACACGAGCACACACACACACACACACACACACACACACACACACACACACACACACACACACACACACACACACACACACACACACACACACACACACACACACACACACACTCTTTAGGAAGTGATGTGGTGGAGGCTGACTCCATTCACAGTTTCCAGTGTAGATATGATAGAACCCAACCAATAGACTCAGGAACCTGTACATCAGTTGATTGAAAGTTGAGAGGCGGGACCAAGGAGCCAGAGCTCAACCCCCGCATGCACAACTAGGTGAGCACACACACACTAGTAGACGGGTGGAACAAGTTAAGTGAGAAGGTTATCTTGAGATTCTTGAGATGATTTCGGGGCTTAGCGTCCCCGCGGCCCGGTCCTCGGCCAGGCCGGTGGAGGCCAAAACCGCCAGTAGTGTCAAAGCGTTCTACGACAAAGCGTACTGGGGAAGACGGGACACCACGAGCGTAACTCTCATCCAGTAATTACACACACACAGGGGGTCAGGGGAAAGGCAGGGTCCAAGAGCTAATACCTCGATTCTGCAGATACAAATAGCTGAGTACACACAGATACAGAGACACTTACATAAATTACATGAACATATTAACACAAACGCCACGAGTACAGTAACGCGTCCCTTCACACCCATTATTTACTATAAACACAAATCCAGAACTCTGCGATAACCTTCGATAACGATAACGATAAAGGGGGAGGGGAGGGGGAAGCTATCAGGGGGAAAGCGCCAAGCCATTACGACTATATAGCACTGGGAAGGGGTCAGGATATGGATTTGGGATGGGACGGAGGGAAAGGAATGGTGCCCAACCACTTGTGGACGGTCACGCTAAAAGGGACAAAGTTACCGAGGAATAGGGCAGTCTATGTTCCAGCAAAGGTGCTAATTACACCTTTGGAAGCGACCATTTACCTGTATGAATACGATCTAACTGAACGCCGTGAAACGATGGAAAGACCTGATTCATCAACCACTCAACATCTTACGAAACCTGTATATCTTTGCTCGACGATTGCCGCTTAGTCTGTAATTTATTAAATTGCTTAAGAGGTTAGTATTATTATAATTATAGACAATCTTGCAGCACTTCGGAACTCATAAACTGTTTAACAAATGTAAGCTAAGCCGCAATGAGTAAGAAAAGATGTACCGGTTTCGTAAGGGGGTTGTGGTCTTGAAGGATAACTCATCTAATACGCTCAGTTCCTTAGAGAAAGATAACACTTTTGTTTAGACCCCCCACTCCCATCCACACCCCTATCCACACCCCTATCCACACCCCCATCCACACCCCTATCCACACCCCCATCCACACCCCTATCCACACCCCTAACCACACCCCCATCCACACCCCTATCCACACCCCTATCCACACCCCAGCCACACCCCTATCCACACCCTTATCCACACCCCCACGCTTCAGGATAGCATAAACCTACTCCCCTGTCCATACATCCACTCCCCCCCCCCCGTCCCCCCTCTTTCTAAAAAACAGAGAACTGTTGTGCGAATTATCCTTTGTTCTGTACCATTTTTATGACGAGAGCAGCACCTGGCTTTGTTGTGGTGGTGGTGGCGGGAGGCTGCTGCTCTGATTCACGCCACAACGTTACCTTTAATGTCCCCCCCCCCAACCCCACCCCCAGTGGCTTGTCTGCCCCCCCCCTCTCCTGGCATACACTGGTACACCCACGCTGGTACACCCACGCTGGTACACCCACGTTGGTACACCTACGCTGGTACACCCACGCTGGTACACCCACGCTGGTACACCCACGCTGGTTCAGGCAGGTGCAGGTAGGTAGGCTGGCTGGCTGGTTGGCTGGCTGGCGGGCTGGCGGGTTGGCTGGCTGACTGACTAGCTGGCTGGCTGTCTAGCTGGTTGACTAGCTGACTGCCTGACGGAGACACAGGCTAACTGGTAGTTGAAGCACCTAAATCAGTAAACCAGAAATAGGCCTATGTATTTATCTTTCGTAACTAACCAATATCTGCTATCTTCTTTAGCGCATCACCGTTCCGTTTATGTTAAGCTGTACTAGATTGCACATTTCTCTTGCTATCCTTTTGTTTTTTGTATTTACATCAGCATGAAGACATTCAAACAGTCTTTTGTCTCACTCACAGAGCTCTATATTGTTCTCTAGTTTGTGTTAAACTTCCCACACGTTAATGCGTTCACAAAAAATCTCCTCGGTGTTTACCAGACCATTGTCGAGTTGGCTCCATTACCCATTGTGTGCCCCCCCCACACCCATTACCCCCCCCCCTTTCCCCCCCACGACCCGGGTACCTTACCTACCTTGTGTCAAAGGTCACGGATAAAGGTCATGAGGTGTTTAACAACTGTGCTTTTGTGTCAATAATGCCCACACCATCAGAGCCTCACGCCGCCAACACCTCCACTACCCAAGCTTAAACTAGATCAAATGAAAAACTTTATTTCATAAATGATTGTAACTGGAAAGGTTTAGATAAAAATTACAGATCAGTAATTACATAATAAGGTCACAGTAACAACTGAGCACGTGCACATTGTCAGCATTACAATCACAACATTTATTCGTAACAACTTGTTCAAATCATCACTGTCTGGCGGTCAAAAAGCAATTGGTACTGTTGAACAAGCTAGAGATGTTGAAGAGAACATTTGGAGAACACTGAACTGGGTCAGGGAGTACCTGAACGACAGGAAACAAAGAGTCATAGTCAGAGAGGAGGTGATTCAAGCTGGAGGAATGTAAAAAGTGAGGGGGTCCCACAGGGCTCTGTCCTGGGACCAATGTTGGTCCTAATTTATGTGGTTCCAAGCAACAGCCTGTTGGACCAAGCTCTCACAAGTCAAGCCTGGCCCCGGGCCGGGTTAAACTACGAAGATAGGCATAAGGTACTAAATCTCACATCCCTAGAGGATACAATGAACAGAGAATATGATCGCAGGCTCCATATGATCGCCTATGATCCAATATGATCGCCTATGATCCAATATGATCGCCTATGATCCAATATGATCGCCTATGATCCAATATGATCGCCTATGATCCAATATGATCGCCTATGATCCAATATGATCGCCTATGATCCAATATGATCGCCTCCAAAGGATACCTGATCAACCAGGCTGTGACTCATACGTCAGGCTGCGAGCAGCCGCGTCTAACAGCCTGGTTGATCAGTCCAGCAACCAGGAGGCCTGGTCGACGACCGGGCCGCGGGGACACTAAGCCCCGGAAGCACCTCAAGGTAGCCTCAAGGTAGCAGCATACAAGATACTGAGGGGAATAGATAAGGCGGACAAGTATAGCCTCTTCAGACTGAGAAAAAGTAGGCCAAGAGGACACAGGTGGCAGCAGGAAAAAAAGGAGAGATAGGGGGGGACATGATAACAACATATAAGATTCTAAGGAGAATTGACAAAGTTGACAAAACTACATTGTTCAAAGCCAGGAACTGCGGAACGTGAGGTCATAGAAGGAAACTAGTCACACAAAAGGGTCACAAGGACGTGAAAATTGTTTCCTGTGTTAGAACTGCCAGTAGATGGAATAGCTGACATGAATAGGAACGTTCCAAAGGCAGGGCTAAGGAGCAGAGCTCGTCCCTGCTCGCACTTCTAGGTCAGTACACACGCAAGAAGCGTACGAACTCCGTCTTTCCCCCTCCTTCCCTCTTCCCCCTTCCTCCTTCCTCCGTATCTTCCCTCCCACCTCCCCATGTATCTCCCATCCCCCCCCCCCCTTCCACATCTTCCTCCGCCTTAAACGTACCTTCACGTTCTCCTGTGACAACTGTTTGGCGCTGACTCACCTCTTTCCCCCCCCCCCTCTCACCAACCCCCATGCTCCCTCCCACACACCTGTCTCCCTCGTGCACACCTGCTCTCACCCACATGTGCCTCACTACACAGGCTCTATTCTTCTCCTCCTCTGTACTTCCACAACTACTCTGCTACGCTCCAGACTAGTTGCTGTTATCCTTATTCCTATGTTTGTTATCATTGCTACTGGCCCCATTTCTTCCCCCTTCCCTTCTTTCCTTCTCCCTCCCTCCCTTTCCTCAACCTCCCTCTTAACTCTCCCTTTCTATCTTCCATTTCTCAATCCATTCTTTCTTTCCTTTATTAATCTCTAATTGATTATTTATTAACGCCTTTCAGTCCTTTATTACTCCTCTTAGTCCTGCATTCCTTTTCTCTCTCTCTCTCTCTCTCTCTCTCTCTCTCTCTCTCTCTCTCTCTCTCTCTCTCTCTCTCTCTCTCTCTCTCTCTCTCTCTCTCTCTCTCTCTCTCTCTCTCTTTCTCTTTCTCTCTCTCTCTATCTCTCTCTCTCTCTCTCTCTCTCTCTCTCTCTCTCTCTCTCTCTCTCTCTCTCTCTCTCTCTCTCTCTCTCTCTCTCTCTTCTCTCTCTCTCTCTCTCTCTCTCTCTCTCTCTCTCTCTCTCTCTCTCTCTCTCTCTCTCTCTCTCTCTCTCTCTCTCTCTCTCTCTCTCTCTCTCTCTCTCTCTCTCTCTCTCTTTCTCTCTCTCTCTCTCTCTCTCTCTCTCTCTCTCGTTGGTGTGTGCATAGCTGTTGGAGCCCATACAGTACATACGTGTTTTTTTGTTTTTGCACACACAAACACACACACACACACACACACACACACACACACACACACACACACACACACACACACACACACACACACACACACACATATTATTGGGACCGTGTCGAAGCTCTCAAAATGTACTCTCTGGAAAAGGAGACGAGAGAGGTATCAAATAATATACACGTGGAAGATACTTGAAGCAAATGTCATAGACACCATAAAGAACTGTTTTAATATTAGAGCTGTCAATAAGTTGAATAGGTTAGCCTTAAAAGTCTTTGAAAATAATTCGATTCAAATTTTAACATGTAAAATATGTTAAAAACGTGAGAAATGATTCGTCGCATTAACTTTAGAACGCTCTAAAGGCCGGGCCAAGAGCCTCGCTCGACCCTGCAAGCAATTCTAGGTGTCAAGTCTGGCCTGAGGCCAGGCTCGGGGAGCAGAAAAACTCTCGAAACCCTATCCAGGTATGTTCCAGGTGGGTACACCCACACACCCACAGCAACAGTGAACACCACCCACACCCGCTCGGCGCCCCTCACTAATTGATTTTTTTAATTTGGCTAATGTATAAAAGAGTACTTTTTTAATTGTAGATGTTTTTGTTTTGCCTTCAGTATATAATAACGCTGCTTTTGTGCTTCGTGAATGGTGTTTTGGCTGTTGTTTAAGATTCAGCTACTGGGAACAAAAAAAGTTCCAAGTAGCACGGGCTATGGTGAGCCCATAGTGGACTTACGTGGCACAGGAGCGGGGCTGTAACTTGCTGTTGTGGGTGATGCTGTGTCTTTATTACGGCTATTTTGGGAGAGGTGACGTGTTCACTTATACTTCGTCAAACACAGCCTCATCTTCAAAGATTAGTCAGGTCTAATCTCACGCTGCATGAAATGACAAAATCATCTTATTACAAATTACAAAATATCTGAAATTTCTAGTACTGTATCCATGTTTCGCTTCTAGTAAATAAATGACACACGTGTGATTAATGCATAACCTGTATACTGTGTACAGTTAAGAATCATTAACAGCATTTCTTGTATTATCCTGTAATTTGAATATTATTGTAGGTGTTAACAAAAGACCTGCCTCTAATGTACGGTAATATATTGTGAATACATAGCTGTTGCAGTGCAAGAAGTTGGCTTGCAGCTGTCAATATAATTGTAAGGTGGGCAGACTGGTTGTAATAGTTACTGTACAAATACCCGCTAAGGTTTGGTTAGGTTCTTCTGTGGCCTATTTTGTCCTATTTTACCCTACTGCTTCTCCACCTCCTCCCTACTCACCCCCTACCTCCCTCCCTACCTACCAGCACATATTTCCAACGGGTTCGTTTAATCTCATATTTATTCTTAACTTTTCACAGAGGCTTAATATTTGTTCAGAGAAATAATAAAATGAAAATGATACATATGCGAATTGTGAAGACTGAAGTTTGCATTGTACCTGACTGTATTCAGACTTTGTTTTCCATTGTTTTATGACTTTTATTATATTTTTCAGTCTTTTATTATAGTGTTTATATATATATTTTATCT
>NC_091166.1:35894682-35914682 GCF_040958095.1 Procambarus clarkii
TCTATGATTCCCGTGTTACAACTTGAAATAAAGTTGTTTCATCTCGTTGTTATAACGTTTTTATGACGGACTAGCTGTACCCAGCCACGCGTTGCTGTGGCTCAGCAACCCTCTCCTCTTCCCTCGTCCTTCCCACCATTCCTCCGTCCCTTGTCCCCTCGTCCTCCCCACCATCCCTCATCCCCTTGTCAAAAACGAAAAAAAAACAATGAAAAAATATAACAAAATAAACTATACTCATGAAGTCAACGGTATGGTTAACAACACAGCTCAGTTCCAATGCAATGTCACAAAAATAATTAAATCAAAATGAAAATAAATAGAAATCTATGAAAATTCAATTTATCAATGCTATCGAAAGCATTGAATCGTAACATAATTGGTATAGCATGTGTTGCTTTTACGTGCAACAGATGGCGTTGTTTTTCCAAAAAAAGCATGTTATTACCTGTCACATATGTGGCATCTATATAGTAGATATATAAAAACACACGCATTTTCAAATGGAACGTTGTGTCAAAATTTCAAAGCAATCGGTGAAGAACTTTCGTAGATTACAGTGTGTGTTGCTTTTATGTGCAACAAATGGTTCTCTTAGAAAAAAAACATGTTTTTACCTATCACAGACGTGACATCTATTTAGTAGGTATATAAAAACACTCTTGTATGCGAATGGAACGTTGTGTCAAAGTTTCAAAGTAATCTGTGAAGAATTTTCGGAGATTAGCGATTTTGAACAAACGAACATTTACATTTTTTTATTTATATAGATTAGAAGGTTGTTACAACTTGCTATATTGGTTGGTACAGTTGTTAAGTGCTAAAACTTGTTCGAAAGTTGTAAGAACATCATACTTTCGTCGTGTGTTTGGCGGGATGTACTGGGTACGTCAGCAGGTAGGCAGGGCCTGTGGGCCTGCGGGCTGCTACAAGCAACAGCCTGGTGGACCAAACTCTCACACGTCAAGCCTGACCTCGGGCCGGGCTTGGGGAGTAGAAGACCTCCCAGAACCCCATCAAGCAGGTAGCAAGCAGGTCAGGGATGAGACAGGGTGTACTGGGGAGTGTCAGTGAGGGAGGAGAGGCAGGCTGATAGTTCCTCAGTAGGGGAGGAGAGGCAGGCATCCAGTACACCTCTGCACCTGGGGTCAAAGGTCATCACAGGAAGCTGGAAGACTCCGGGGGAATTAACCTTGACCTAAAGAAGCTCAACCCCAGCTCTCCCACGCCCTGGATGTGGGGGGAGAATGATGCTATAATGGGGGGGACACCCACAACCGCTTGAACTGTTGCCGGTGTGTACTGGTGCAGGTGTGTACTGGTGCAGGTGTGTACTGGTGCAGATGCTTCACAGACACATTTGTAACCTTGTGTCTGTGAAGCTTCCAACCTCGTAAACACTTTAATAAATGTAATCGAGGCCGCCATGACTGAGGGAAGATATAGAGGTTTCGTCAGTGGTGGCGTAAATGGTTGATTAAT
Organism: Procambarus clarkii; assembly: GCF_040958095.1. Taxonomy (NCBI): domain Eukaryota; kingdom Metazoa; phylum Arthropoda; class Malacostraca; order Decapoda; family Cambaridae; genus Procambarus; species Procambarus clarkii. Next base: position 35,896,165 of record NC_091166.1, read on the forward strand.
CCTGCCCTTGGGTTGGCTAGTCCCTGCAGCGCCTGTAATCCCTGTGACCGGTTTACCAAAGCGTCAAGCCATTACGACTATATAGCACTGGGTAGAAGTCAGGATAAGGATTTGGGATGGGACGAGGGGAAAGGAATGATGCCCAACCACTTGTGGACGGTCGGGGATTGAACGCCGACCTGCAGGAAGCGAGCATAATATCGCACAGAGTGATCCTGAACCTTCTTATCAGGGAAGCACTCCCCCCCCAAAATGAACCTGTACTGCTGATTCTTATCTCATACAAATGAGTGTGAGATTCTAAACTCACTCGAATCAGCAATCTAAACTGATTGCTGATTCTAAACTAACAAACACTTTTATTACAATTATATTTATTTTGTGCTAAATGATTCGTTTTTTTTATGTTTTGTTTGATTGTTCTATGTACTTGTTGCAGCGGTTGTCTTGGTGGAAGGTTATCTTGAGATGATTTCGGGGCTTTAGTGTCCCCGCGGCCCGGTCCTCGACCAGGCCTCCACCCCCAGGAAGCAGCCCGTGACAGCTGACCAACACCCAGGTACCTAATTTACTGCTAGGTAACAGGGGCATAGGGTGAAAGAAACTCTGCCCATTGTTTCTCGCCGGCGCCTGGGATCGAACCCAGGACCACAGGATCACAAGTCCCGCGTGCTGTCCGCTCGGCCGACCGACTCCCATACTGGAGGTTAGTGGAACTCCGATTGAAAAGTTCTGCCTCAGGCAATATTGGAATTGTTAGAACAACTTTTGTCTGGAATTATGTAAGAACCTGAGGGCCAGATTCAGGAAGCAGTTACGCTAGCACGTACGAACCTCAGGGCCAGATTCAGGAAGCAGTTACGCTAGCACGTACGAACCTGAGGGCCAGATTCAGGAAGCAGTTATGCAAGCACGTACGAACCTGAGGGCCAGATTCAGGAAGCAGTTACGCTAGCACGTACGAACCTGAGGGCCAGATTCAGGAAGCAGTTACGTTAGCACGTACGAACCTGAGGACCAGATTCAGGAAGCAGTTACGCAAGCACGTACGAACCTGGGGCCAGATTCATGAAGCAGTTACGCAAGCACGTACGAACCTGGGGCCAGATTCATGAAGCAGTTACGCAAGCACGTAAGAACCTGAGGGCCAGATTCAGGAAGCAGTTACGCTAGCACGTACGAACCTGAGGGCCAGATTCAGGAAGCAGTTACGCAAGCACGTACGAACCTGGGGCCAGATTCATAAAGCAGTTACGCAAGCACTTACGAATCTGGGGCCAGATTCAGGAAGCAGTTACGCTAGCACGTACGAACCTGAGGGCCAGATTCAGGAAGCAGTTACGCAAGCACGTACGAACCTGGGGCCAGATTCAGGAAGTAGTTACGCAAGCATGTACGAATCTGGGGCCAGATTCAGGAAGCAGTTACGCAAGCACGTACGAACCTGGGGCCAAATTCATGAAGCAGTTACGCAAGCACGTACGAACCTGGGGCCAGATTCAGGAAGCAGTTACGCAAGCACGTACGAACCTGGGGCCAGATTCAGGAAGCAGTTACGCTAGCACGTACGAACCTGAGGGCCAGATTCAGGAAACAGTTACACAAGCACGTACGAACCTGGGGCCAGATTCAGGAAGCAGTTACGCAAGCACGTACGAACCTGGGGCCAGATTCATGAAGCAGTTACGCAAGCACGTACGAACCTGGGACCAGATTCATGAAGCAGTTACGCAAGCACTTACGAACCTGTACAACTTTTCTCAATCTTTGGCGGCTTTGTTTACAATTATTAAACAGTTAATGAGCTCCGAAGCACCAGGAGGCTGTTTATAACAATAGCAACAGTTGATTGGCAAGTTTTCATGCTTGTAAACTGTTTAATAAATGTAACCAAAGCCGTCAAAGATTGAGGAAAGATGTACACGTTCGTAAGTACTCGCGTAACTGCTTCGTGAATTTGGCCCCCTGCTCCTTCTGCCCCCTCCCCCCCCCCTTTCACCACAGCATTTGTACTGCCCACGTGTGTGTGCAAAGGAGGTTTACCTGTGCTAGATTTCGAGAGTTATTTTTTTGTATTGGCCCTGCTCGGCCTGGGTCCTGGCTTACTTGGTTCTTACCTGTTCAATGAGGCTGTTTGTGCTCGGAGCCCACATGTACAGGTAGCCATAACAACCAGTCATTATTGTAATGACTTTAGACGTTGTTGAGAAAAAGTTTCAAATTCTAATTCAAACTGCCAGGCCAGCCAATCCGAGCGCTCACTTAATGCGTCATATCTCTTACGCAGTTAACTAAACCGTTGATGATGCGACGCATTGATGAACATTAAAGCACCGGAATATTGACGCTTTACATGCGTCAACCTCGATGGGTTAGATGGGTTGCTTGGGTTGGTTCATTTCTGGTTAGCCAAAACGATTGTAATGTTTACGGAGTGACAAATCGAGAGAGCGGGCCCATAGGCCTAACCAATGCGTTTCCAAAAAAGTCTACGTTAAGACTTGGCAGCGAGAGCAGACAATTCAAGACCTGCCACAAATCTTAAAGTAGGAGGCCTGGTCGAGGACCGGGCCGCGGGGTCGCTAAGCCCCGAAATCACCTCAAGGTAACCTCAAGGAAAGCAACCCATAGTTAAGATATGGCTTAATTTGAACTAATACGTCTGTTTTCTAACGGATTGGTCAATCCCGTTAACAAATGCGACGGATTAGGTGAGCGGGGGCGGGTTGTGGTGTGGGGGGGGGGGGGCACGAGGCTGTGACGTATGTGCCACAACTGGTGCCAGGTGGCACCGTGAACTCTAGGGGTTAACGAGGCACTCTGCTTGTTCCATTGTTGAGCGCCTCGACCCCCTCCCTGACAATGGCCACAGCTCGCGACCTTCCTCCCCCCCCCCCCCCCCCTCGTGATCCCACACCCCCAGTGCTGCTGTGGGAATGGTGTCACCCCTCCCTGTGGCCTGCCTCTTAAACACCTCTCTCTCGCTATCTCGCTCTCGCTCTCTCTCTCTCTCTCTCTCTCTCTCTCTCTCTCTCTCTCTCTCTCTCTCTCTCTCTCTCTCTCTCTCTCTCTCTCTCTCTCTCTCTCTCTCTCTCTCTCTCTCTCTCGCTCTCTCTCTCTCTCTCTCTCTCTCTCTCTCTCTCTCTCTCTCTCTCTCTCTATCTCGCTCTCTCTCTCTCTCTCTCTCTCTCTCTCTCTCTCTCTCTCTCTCTCTCTCTCTCTCTCTCTCTCTCTCTCTCTCTCTCTCTATCTCGCTCTCTCTCTCTCTCGCTCTCGCTCTCGCTCTCTCTCTCTCTCTCTCTCTCTCTCTCTCTCTCTCTCTCTCTCTCTCTCTCTCTCTCTCTCTCTCTCTCTCTCTCTCTCTCTCTCTCTCTCTCTCTCTCTCTCTATCTCGCTCTCTCTCTCTCTCTCGCTCTCGCGCTCTCTCTCTCTCTCTCTCTCTCTCTCTCTCTCTCTCTCTCTCTCTCTCTCTCTCTCTCGCTCTCGCTCTCGCTCTCTCTCTCTCTCTCTCTCTCTCTCTCTCTCTCTCTCTCTCTCTCTCTCTCTCTCTCTCTCTCTCTCTCTCTATCTCGCTCTCTCTCTCTCTCGCTCTCGCTCTCGCTCTCTCTCTCTCTCTCTCTCTCTCTCTCTCTCTCTCTCTCTCTCTCTCTCTCTCTCTCTCTCTCTCTCTCTCTCTCTCTCTCTCTCTCTCTCTCTCTCTCTCTCGCTCTCTCTCTCTCTCGCTCTCGCTCTCGCTCTCGCTCTCTCTCTCTCTCTCTCTCTCTCTCTCTCTCTCTCTCTCTCTCTCTCTCTCTCTCTCTCTCTCTCTCTCTCTCTCTCTCTCTCTCTCTCGCTCTCTCTCTCTCTCTCTCTCTCTCTCTCTCTCTCTCTCTCTCTCTCTCTCTCTCTCTCTCTCTCTCTCTCTCTCTCTCTCTCTCTCTCTCTCTCTCTCTCTCTCTCTCTCTCTCTCTCAACATTGGGATCATTATTGCATAAGCAACCCGTTCTTGAGCCCAGTGCTCATTCAACAGGGAGTCTTTGTTTACAATCTTGTGTAGGCGGAAGTGTCGTCTGGGTGAGCTCTTTCTCCGGTAGGTGGCGGTCTGAGTGGGGAGGTGTGGGCGTATGTGGGTGGGGTGGAGGTGTGGGTGGGTGGAGGTGTGGGCGTATGTGGGTGGGGTGGAGGTGTGGGTGGGTGGAGGTGTGGGTATATGTGGGTGGGGTGGAGGTGTGGGTGGGTGGAGGTGTGGGCGTATGTGGGTGGGTGGAGGTGTGGGCGTATGTGGGTGGGGTGGAGGTGTGGGTGGGTGGAGGTGTGGGTGTATGTGGGTGGGTGGAGGTGTGGGCTTATGTGGGTTCTGCTGTCTACATCTATAATTGACGAAGAGACAACAGAATTCAAGTACACAAACAATTAATCATAAATGCAAAGTAAATCTCTCAGCTGTTTTTATTATATACCAAGAGTACCTGCTTTTGAAACTCAAAGTACTTTTATTTAAAAAAATATATTTATAATGCTGGATTTTGTTGAATTTAGTTAGTAGTGAAGTATATTATCAAGGGAAATATACTCAGAGAGATCTATATCTCGTGCATATACGCACTGTAAGTATACTATAGTCTTGGACTAAAGTATAATTTAGGGTTAAGTTATATTTGTCGTTGGTTAGTAAGCTGTTGTTGTTGTTGTTTAAGATTCGCTACTTGGAACAAAAAGTTCCAAGTAGCACGGGCTATGGTGAGCCCGGCAGGGCCTTAAATAACCCTCGTACGGGTGATAGGCCTAAGACCCCCCACCCCCCCAAAAAAATACATTGAGTTGCCTTGTTATTCGATGCAACCAAAGGAGGCCTGATCAACCGGGCTGTGATGCACACGTGAGGCAGCGGTGTCTAACAGCCTGGTTGACCAGAGCACCAACCAGGAGCTGGCCTGGTCAGAGACCGGGTGAAGGGGGACATTGATTCACGGAACTATCCCTAGATACGTAATTTTGGCACTTACAACACGTATGTATAGGGCGAGTTTAGTCACTGCTGCTCAATAGAGTAGTATGCTAAGCTATTAAAATAGCATGCTAGGCTATTGAAATAGTATGTTAGGCTGTTCAAACAGTATGCTATGCTGTTGAACTAGTATGCTAGGCTGTTGAAATAGTATGCTAGGCTATTGAAACAGTATGCTAGGCTATTGAAATAGTATGTTAGGCTGTTGAAACAGTGTGCTATGCTGTTGAACTAGTATGCTAGGCTGTTGAAATAGTATGCTAGGCTATTGAAACAGTATGCTAGGCTATTGAAATAGTATGTTAGGCTGTTGAAACAGTATGCTATGCTGTTGAACTAGTATGCTAGGCTGTTGAAATAGTATGCTAGGCTATTGAAACAGTATGCTAGGCTGTTGAAACAGTATGCTAGGCTGTTGAAACAGTATGCTAGGCTGTTGAAATAGTATGCTAGGCTGTTGAAATAGTATGCTAGGCTATTGAAACAGTATGCTAGGCTATTAAAATAGCATTCTAGGCTATTGAAACAGTATGCTAGGCTATTAAAATAGCATTCTAGGCTATTGAAATAGTATGCTAGGCTCTGCTAGTACCTATATCAGTACCAGTATACTATTGTTAGACAATTCTAGTTACTGAACATTGATGTTATTCCGGCGAGAGTATATCAACGACAGGACACAGATGGAAGCAGCTCATTTCTACACCAAACAGGTTGTTGGAGTATACTTGAGGATAACAACAAGGGTGACTGCGTTATACTCGTGGTGTATAACACCAGGAGGTGGTGGTGGGTTTCTTGCTCTCCCCTTGTGTATGCTTTGTGTATTATTCAGTAAGGGAGGGGGAAGGGAAAGGGGGGTGGAAGAGACTGGGATGCTTGAGTGATCCCCAGAGACCTGTGAGAGGGGGATGTGGGAGGGATGGGAGGGATGGGGGTAATGGGAAGGTGGGAGGAAGTCTGGGGTACGGTCGTTAGGGTGGGAGGTGCATGGGAGGGGAAGGAAGAGATGGATGCAGGGAGGGAAGGGAGGGAAAAAAAGATGGTATGGCGTTCGAGGATCTTGCTGCAGGAGATAAGATGGCATGAGAAGATGTCGAATAAGGGTGAGAGAGAGAGAGAGAGAGAGAGAGAGAGAGAGAGAGAGAGAGAGAGAGAGAGAGAGAGAGAGAGAGAGAGAGAGAGAGAGAGAGAGAGAGAGAGTATACTCACCTTGTTGTGCTTGCTGGGTTGAGCTCTGGCTCTTTGGTCCCCGTCTCTCGACCGCCAATCAACTGATGTACAGATTCCTGAACCTACTTCTGTGTGTGTGTGTGTGTGTGTGTGTGTGTGTGTGTGTGTGTGTGTGTGTGTGTGTGTGTGTGTGTGTGTGTGTGTGTGTGTGTGTGTGTGTGTGTGTGTGTGTGTGTGTTAGGGAGGAGCGTGTTACGAGAGGATTACCAAGCCATACTCCAGGGTAAGTTGCCCCTTACTGCATTTTCTTGGATTGTCGGAAAGCCTTTGACACAGTACCGCATAAGAGGCTGGTACATAAGCTGGAGAGACAGGCAGGTGTAGCTGGTAAGGTGCTCCAGTGGATAAGGGAGTATCTAAGCAATAGGAAGCAGAGAGTTACGGTGAGGGGTGAGACCTCCGATTGGCGTGAAGTCACCAGTGGAGTCCCACAGGGCTCTGTACTCGGTCCTATCTTGTTTCTGATATATGTAAATGATCTCCCGGAGGGTATAGATTCATTTCTCTCAATGTTTGCGGACGATGCCAAAATTATGAGAAAGATTAAGACAGAGAGGACTGTTTGAGGCTTCAAGAAGACCTAGACAAGCTGAAGGAATGGTCGAACAAATGGTTGTTAGAGTTTAACCCAACCAAATGTAATGTAATGAAGATAGGTGTAGGGAGCAGGAGGCCAGATACAAGGTATCATCTGGGAGAGGAAATTCTTCAGGAGTCAGAGAAGGAAAAAGACTTGGGGGTTGATATCACGCCAGACCTGTCTCCTGCAGCACATATCAAGCGGATAACATCAGCGGCATATGCCAGGCAGGCCAACATACGAACGGCATTCAGAAACTTGTGTAAAACACACACACACACACACACACACACACACACACACACACACACACACACACACACACACACACACACACACACACACACACACACACACACACACGCACATACAGTAATCCAAGAGTCAGTGCTCGATCCTGCAGACACAACTAGGTGAGTACACACACACACACACACATACATCCCCAGGAAGCAGCCCCTAGCAGCTGTCTAACTCCCAGGTACCTATTTAGTGCTAGGTGAACAGGGCGTATCAGGTTAAAGAAACTCCTCCCATTTATCTCTGTCTCTACCGGGAATCGAATCCGGGCCCTTAGGACTACGACCCCCGAGCGCTGTCCACTCAGCTGCGAAGCCCCTAACTACGTCACCGACCTGGCGCAGGATAAGACAGCAAACTCCTGGAACCAGATTCACGAAAGCACTTACGCATGCACTTACGAACGTGTACATCTTTCCTCAATCTTTGACGGCTTTGGTTACATTTATTAAACAGTTTACAAGCATGAAAACTTGCCAATCAACTGTTGTTATTGTTATAAACGGCCTCCTGGTGCTTCGGAGCTCATTAACTGTTTAATAATTGTAAACAAAGCCGCCAAAGATTGGGAAAAGATGGACAGGTTCGTAAGTGCTTGCGTAACTACTTTGTGAATCTGGCCCAGGTTCGTAAGTGCTTGCGTAACTGCTTCGTGAATCTGGCCCGTGAGAGCTGCAGAGTGATATAACTAACATTTAAAAGCGACAGTCGCGGAAATTAACCAAGATACCCGCATCATACTGCGGCAGGGACAATATAATGCCAAAAGATCCTTGTGAAAGGCTGAGGTCCCCAGGTAAGGGGAGTATATTAAGGCTCTGGTACGATACTGTGGTCTAACATGACAACACCTAGAAGGGGGCCTGAGGGCTGAGTGGAGAGCGCTCGGGATTCGTAGTCCTAGGGTTCCGGGTTCGATCCACGGTGGAGGCGGAAACAAATGGGCAGAGTTTTACCCTCATGCCCTGTTCAGCTAGCAGTAAATAGGTACCTGGGAGTTAGACAGCTGCTACGGGCTGCTTCCTGGGGGGGGGTGTAACAAAAAGGAGGCCTGGTCGAGGACCGGGTCGCGGAGACACTAAGCCCCGAAATCATCTCAAGATAACCTCAAGATAACAAGATAACCTAACATACCTCAGACGTAGCATACGTACATTCGTACCTCGTATGTACTGTCCGACACATTGTTAGGCTGCGAGCAGCCACGTCCAACAGCCTGGTTAACCAGTCCAGCAACCAGGAGGCCTGGTCAGGGACCGGGCCGCGGGGTCGCTGAGTCCCGAAATCAAGGCGAGGTAACCCACTACGCGAGAACTGGGAGGCATGATGTGGGGAAAATGCAGATATCATTGAATATGGTGTGAAATACATCATTGTTCCAGAGAGCTGTAGCTATCAACTGTATGACTGTCCGGCGTATGGTGTATGCCCCAAGGACTTGTATTAGATGCAAAAATAGCATTTTTAGATAGAAAAATACACATATTATAGATATATATGGTTTCATGATATTTTCCTGTTGGAATCGCTTATTTAATATTTAATTTAATATCAATTAAAATGAGTTATCTGGGGGTTGTAGTTATTTTATGTACACACAGACTATGTACACAGTATAATGTACACAGTACTATGCGCTGTGTACATAGAGACTATGTACACAGTATTATGCGCTGTGTGCACTCAATTAAGTTATACCCAAACTTGCAAATCAAGTTTCATTGATTTTGAATTGCTTACGAAGGCCGCATTGAGTACGGTCAAGGCCGCATGCGGGCATGACGCCGCTCGCCACCCACCTGTGAACACCTATATGTAAGTGTGTCAGGTGAGATATGATTAATGGGTTTCGTAAATCATTTACCATCACGTATGTTACATATCCCGTGCGCTGCTTTGGAATATATCTCGAGTCTTTTGTCTATTGGAGTTACGGAATTCAATTCAATTTCTTTCTTGATTATGCAACCCATACCCATCCCGTGGGCGGTGGTGGAAAGTGCTACAGAGTTACAGTAGGTGTATTGGGGTCATTGTCTGAGTCATTATTATTGTAAAGTCGTCGACAGGCTTAATTTATTTTTTTTTTAGACTGGTGTTTAGCCTAAACCAAAAAGCCCACTGTGACTTTGTCTGACGTAAGTTGGGAAGTCTGGGTCCAGATAGGTTAGATTTCCGTTCCATGTCGTATTGTAGATGGTTTCTCCTGCCTGAGTGTCTCTGCTGTGTCCCAGGGTAGAGAGAAAGGGAGTGCTGTGTTTATGTCTTATGGTCTCTTAGGAGTAAGGCAGGTCAAGTCCTTCTGGGGAGCCTTATGATACCGGCCAAGGAGAAGGTAACGTGGTATTGGTGGGTGGTAACACGTCCCTATAAAATACTCTACCTTGGAGTCGTTTGAAGGACGGGAGACATCTCCCGTCACGCAGGGTGCAGTCGCACCTCCACAGATCTCCAGTATCAGCTCTTGATACTGGTAATGGCTCAAAAGGGCCACCACTTACGGGCTATTCATGCCCGTGTCACCTTTTGGGTGGCTTAATCTTCATCAGTCGTTTGAAGTCCAATAGCCAAGGAAGTTTTCCTCGAAATAATCCAGAATGGTTACACACAGAGATCACACTAACGTGATGCATCACATGAACAAATCCACAACGGCCGTGACGAGGATTCGAACCTGCGTCCGAGAACATCCCGGACACTGCCTTAATCGACTGAGCTACCTTAATTGACTTAATCGTTGATCCAGAATGGTGTGTGGTCAATGTCTCGAGGCTGCTATTGCGGCTCCGTCGTTGGCCTGGGAAGTTCTGTTCTTGAATATATTTATATTTCCTACTATTTTTCCCCTCTCTTCTCTCTCCCCTGCTCCTCTCTCCTCCCCTCTCTCTCCCCACCTTCTCTCCCCTCTTCCCTCTCGGTTAGGTTACTCAGCTGCCGGTATCTTACCATGATTGCACACACATGCAATTGTTGCGTTGATATCAGTGAACCTTTGTTGCTGTCCTCGTGGAGGTGTTGAACTGATCATAAAAGCGTAAAGGCTTTTATTTGCATACACAGTGATGAAAAAAGTTTCTACTGGGCTTCCGATTTTTGTTAAACATTATTTTGTCGAGATTTTTCAGGCTTTTCGTAATTTTCAATTACAAAAACATCGTTTTAATATAAAATAATTCACCCAATTGTCATGGAAAGTAAAAATCTATTATTTAAGAAGTAAACTTATAAACACTCTGGTGGGTTTTTTCTTCAGTACTTTTGGGGTGGTCAAGGTTATCAATTATACATTTGTATAATTAACCCTTGACCAGGCCGGGAGCCGGTCGGCCGAGCGGACAGTACGCTGGACTTGTGATCCTGTGGCCCCGGGGTCGATCCCGGGCGCCGGAGAGAAACAATGGGCAGAGTTTCTTTCACCCTATGCCCCTGTTACCTAACAGTAAAATAGGTACCTGGGTGTTAGTCAGCTGTCACGGGTTGCTTCTGGAGGTGGAGGCCTGGTCGAGGACCGGGCCTCGGGGACACTAAAGCCCCGAAATCATCTCAAGATAACCTCAAGATCTCAAGATAGGCCTCTGATCAGGCCTCTGACTAGGCCTCCTGGTTGCTGGACTGGTCAACCAGGCTGTTGCGGCTGCTCGCAGTATGCCGTATGAGTCACAGCCTGGTTGATCAGGTATCCTTTGGAGGTGTTCTTCAGTGTCAGGATTGTGAAGAAGTGGATTGACGTAGTGAATGAAGTGGGGGGGGGGGGCCCCTAGAGCTGAATCTCAACCGCAAGAAGTACTTAAGACACATCTTTGATGATTAAGTTAGGTGACGGAGCCATACCCACTGGCAGTCACTGCCACAACGTTGGACTCCTTGTCAACTCATAATTATATTAGCTAATTAGCTAATTATATATAATTAGCTCACCACGAATGTAAATTTCTTTGCTTAGTGATTGGCGTGGTCTTGAACCCGTTTTGCTATAAAAAACGTATGTACATTAAACTATGTAGCTAACTTATCAACACTGTAACTTGCTAAATTAAGTGATTTTTGGGATTCAGTTCCTGAGCCCATTATATGCTGTCTGCAACCTTTCCCAGTATCAGCCATAGGATGAGTATGGGTTCCCACTACCGCCACTCACAGGATGGGTATTGGGTCTATTACCACTCGCAGGAGGGGTATAGGGTCCACTACCACTCACAGGATGGGTATGGGTCCACTACCACTCGCAGAATGGGTATGGGTCCACTACCACTCACAGGATGGGTATGGGGTCCACTACCACCCACAGGATGGGTATGGGGTCCACTACCGCTCACAGGATGAGTATGGACTACATTTTAATGAACTAACCTAACCAAACCTCTTGCCGTAAGTCAAATGTGTACTCAAGTGGAATGTCTTCTTCTTCCCCAGGACCTGGAGATGATCTATGGCTGCCTGCGGGGTATGGAGGCCCTGTGCTGGCTGCGAGAGCCGGCCCTACGTGCCCTCTGCCACACCGTCAGGTACCAGATCCACTATGCCAACGACATCCTCTACTGGTGAGTGTTCATGTAGGAATTCTGTGGAGATTAAACTTTTATTTGAGTTACCTATAGCTTGGCTTCAGGTTTCGTTTTCTCTGAACGTCTGTAGCTTCGTTCTCAGATTATCTGTAATGGGTAACTATAAGATTTCTTTGTTGTGCAAATCGGTTGGCTTTTCGTTACATATTAATCGCCAAGAAAGATTATAATTTTGTACTTCTTAAATAAAATCGCCGTATAAACATAGATCATTAAAGGGAAATAATAGTTACCTATGTACCATTTTTGTTTATGAAACAACGTAAATATAGCCTCTATATTTTATCAATTTTACCATTTTGTTAGTGACGTCCACGCATGCTTCTAAATTATATTTATAGAACCAGTTTTAGTGATATGTGAGCACATAATGGGGTTAGAGCGAGTGTTATTATAAGACTGTGGGCCCCTGTTGTGTGCTGCCATCTATCGACCAAACGGTGAAGGCCAGAGCCCTCTGGGGCCGTCAGGTTCCCCAGTTCGCTAGTAGATGGCGCGGGATGTCTACACGCGATAAATTAACTTTGTGTGCAAGTTAATTTAATTATTAATCGTGTGCTTGTGGACATTTCTTTCAGGAATGAAATAAATAAATAAATTAATATAAGCGAATATTTTGTGTTTTGTGATATTACTGCATGTTTTATCACTTATATGGAAGACTGGTAGGCAGTTTTATTATTATTATTATTATTATTATTATTATTATTATTATTATTATTTTTTTTTTTTACCACAGACGTGGCCAGACATTTACAATGCTAACCAGCATATATACATTTTCTTCTGTCCTCCATGGACAGGGTGAGAGAGCTGTTAAACATATAGTTCAGGGATTTATTGAACCAACTGGTAGGCAGTGCGTGTGTGGGGGGCATGTATGGGTAATTATTTAATTTGACCTGAATTTACCTGAGGGCCACTAATACTAGTGGCCTCGACGAGGGCAGGAAGCTGGCGGCTTGTCATGGGTATGTGTGGGTATATAGAGTGGGTGAGTAGGACTCACCTTATTGTGCTCGCCTAATTGTGCTTGTGGGGATTGAGCTTTGGCTCTTTGGTCCCGCCTCTCAATTGTCAATCAACTAACTGACAGGTTGCTGAGCCAATTAGGCTCCATCATATTTACATTTGAAACTGTGTATGAAATCTATTTGTTAACTACTCTGATATTGGACAAATTCTTTCTAATGGTTCTGTAGCTCGTTTAGGTATCAAGCTTCAAACTGTGTCCCCATGTGCGAGTACCACATGGTTACCTTGCAATGGTTCCAAGGATCAACGTTCCCGCGGCCCGGTCTCTGACCAGACCTGGTTAGGGGTCTGGTTAACCAGGCTGTTGGACGCGGCTGCTCGCAGCCTGACGTATGAGTCACAGCCTGGTTGATCAGGTATCCTTTGGAGGTGTTTGTCGAGTTCTCTCTTGAACACTGTGAGGGGTCGGCCAGTTATGTCCCTTATGTGTAGTGGAAGCGTGTTGAACAGTCTCGGGCCTCTGATCTTGATAGTTCTCTCATGAACACTGTGAGGGGTCGGCCAGTTATGTCCCTTATGTGTAGTGGAAGCGTGTTGAACAGTCTCGGGCCTCTGATGGTGATAGTTCTCTCTTGAACACTGTGAGGGGTCTGCCAGTTATGTCCCTTATGTGTAGTGGAAGCGTGTTGAACAGTCTCGGGCCTCTGGTGGTGATAGTTCTCTCTTGAACACTGTGAGGGGTCGGCTAGTTATGTCCCTTATGTGTAGTGGAAGCGTGTTGAACAGTCTCGGGACTCTGATGGTGATAGTTCTCTCTTGAACACTGTGAGGGGTCGGCCAGTTATGTCCCTTATGTGTAGTGGAAGCGTGTTGAACAGTCTCGGGTCTCTGATGTTGATAGTTCTCTCTCTTGAACACCGTGAGGTGTCGGCCAGTTATGTCCCTTATATGCAATGGAAGCGTGTTGAACAGTCTCAGAACTCTGATGTTGATAGAGTTCTCTCTCAGAGTACCTGTTGCACCTCTGCTTTTCTACGAAGATATTCTGCACATCCTGCCATGTCTTCTCGTCTCATGTGATGTTATTTCTGTGTGCAGGTTTGGAACCAGCCCCTCAATTATTTACCACGTGTAAATTATTATGTATCTCTCCCGCCTGCGCTCTAGAAAATACAGATTTAAAAATTTTAGGGGAGTCATAATAATTTAGATATTTTATTGAATGGATTCAGGCAGCAACAGATCTTTGCCTGCTCTCCAGGTCAGCAATTTCTGCAGCGTTGAATGAGGCTGTTATTGTAATACACTATGGACCCCTAGAGATCACCAATGTCTTAAGAATTACCATCATTGGTGTGCCATCTCTTGTGTGAAAGGTTCTTGTTATCCAGCCTGTCCTTTTTCTTGCAGTTGTGACGGCTACTTTATTGTGTTCTTAAATGGTAAGGTCTTTCGATATGATTACACGCAAATTGTTGACATTGCTCTTTCGTTCTATGGTGTGATTTGACTGCGTTTTATATAGGGTTTCTGTTTTTATATTTTCGTTTTTCCATATCGAAGGAGCTGGGGCTTGTCTTCAATAAACCTCATAATATTTTTTGTGGCCCATTGAACGATCTGATAACCATCAGATTTACTGTGTCCTATATACTGTCAACTCTAATATAAAAAATATAGCATCATCTGCAAAGGAAGGTACAGTACTATAGGTTGTGTCCTTGTCTATGTGCGATGTGAGGATGAGAAAAAGTACTGTAGCAAGCACAGTACCCTGGGGGACTGAGCTCTTCACGGTTGATGGTCCGGATTTTATTTTGTCGACTTTTTCACATTAGGTTCTGTTTGTTAGGAAATTGTAGATCAATCTGCCTGTTTTGCCAGTAATTAATTTTGTGTGCCTTTTGTGCATTATAACAACATGGTTACATATGTGGAAAGGTTTTGCACAATCTGTGTATATTACATCAACGTTTTGCTTGTCTTCCATGGCATCTAAGGTCATGTCATAGTGGTCCAGCAACTGTGAGAGGCAGGAGCGTTCTGTCTTTAGCACTGAGGACCATTGATGTGATGTTAATCCTACATCTTTATAATATTGCCTTTTTCTTTCTCTCTGCTCTCTCTCTGTCTGTCTGTCTCTCTCTCTCTCTCTCTCTCTCTCTCTCTCTCTCTCTCTCTCTCTCTCTCTCTCTCTCTCTCTCTCTCTCTCTCTCTCTCTCTCTCTCTCTCTCTCTCTCTCTGTCTCTCTCTCTCTCTCTCTCTCTCTCTCTCTCTCTCTCTCTCTCTCTCTCTCTCTCTCTCTCTCTCTCTCTCTCTCTCTCTCTCTCTCTCTCTCGTCTCGTGTGTAGTCAATAACACACAACAAAACTATTGTTTGTCGCTGTTAGCATATTCCGCAGTATTTTGCGGTTGGTCGAATCTCACAAACTAAGTTAGGACGCCACCGGCCAGATAATTACAAACCGTTGATTGATTTATCAGCTAAATCCTGTCATTCTCTCCGCTTCAGTGGCCAGAGTGGGGTGTGTGTGTGAGGGGGCATACACGGGGATTGTGAGAGAGGGAGGAGAGTGAGAGCCATACACGGGATGGTGACCTGGCCATACACAGGAGGGTGATTGTGATGTGAGCCGTGCCAGGGAGTGTGTTATCTGACATCGGAAGTACTACTGACTACTGCGCACCTCCACAGCTGTAGGGATGTGTTGCTTCTGTTGGGCTTCCCCGCCACAGCACCTCCACCACAGCATCACCACCACACTGGTGTCCCTAACTATGTAAGGTGATGCAGTTATGCACAAGATTGGGAAGAACAACCAGTAGAACATCTGGAAAGAAATAACTTTGTAACATATCACCAGCCCGGGTTCAGGACTGGCAAATTTTGCCTCATAAGGCCAATAGAATTTTATGACTAGGCGACACAAAATAGAGAAGAGAAGAGAGAGAGAGAGAGAGAGAGAGAGAGAGAGAGAGAGAGAGAGAGAGAGAGAGAGAGAGAGAGAGAGAGAGTTAGTTTAGTTCAGTTCATTTATTATGCACCCCATACCCATCTTGTGGGCGGTAGTGGAAAGGACACATAATGGGCTCAGGGACTGAACACCATAATTCAGAGGAATAAACTCATTCCTCTCAATTTAGCTAAGCAGAGAGAGAGAGCGAACTACATCGTTTTTATTGTCTGAAAACCCTGGCAATCTGGAGACTAATGCGTAAGTTAGAGAAGCAGGGAGGAGTGACAGGAATTAAGTACTCCAGTGGATAAGGGAGTACCTAACCAACAGAAGGCAGCGAGTCACTGTGATTGGTGACATCTCAGAGTAGCGAGATGTCACTAGCGGAGTCCCACAGGGTTCAGTCCTGGGACCTATCCTGTTTTTCATATATTAAACGAGCTTCCAGAAGGAATAAGCTCATTCCTCTCAATTTTTGCAGTTGATGTGAAATTTAAGAGGAGTTTTAAGACATAAAGACAACGAAAGACTACCTGGTGACCTGGACAAACTAAAAGTATGATGTAACAAATGGCTACTAGAGTTTAACTGAAGTGAATGTAAAGTAATGAAGGTAGATGGAGGGCGCCGGAGGCCAGACACAAGATACCAACGGGGAAGTGAAATCTTCCAAGGATAAAGAAAGATCTGGGGGTTGATGACACACTTAACCTGTCTCCTGAAGCCCACATCAAAAGGATATCATCAGCGGCGTATGCGAGGCTGGGTAACATCAGAACTGTCTTTAGAAACTCATTTAAGGAATCATTCAGAACCTTGTATGCCACATATATAAGACCAACCCTGGAGTATGCGGCCCCAGCCTGGAGCCCGTACCTTGTCAAGCACAAGACGAAGCTGGAAAAGGTTCTTCACCACCACCACGAGGCCAGAACTGGCACCACTAGGCCAGCACGCCGCTAGATAAGAGCAATTATGCTAAGCAAACAAAAAATATAATTGAAGGATATATTTTTTTTAGGGGGCGAGCGGTTCCCTGTTTACAGTAATTGAGGAATTAAACTGATGTTGGGTTACGGGAAAACCAGACAGTTTTAGGGATAACAGTTAACATTATGTGAATATTGACTCCGGCCAGGTGGTGCTGGGGATTACTGCCAGGTGGCGCTGGGGATTACTCCCAGGTGGCGCTGGGGATTACTGCCAGGTGGTGCTGGGGATTACTGCCAGGTGGCGCTGGGGATTACTGCCAGGTGGTGCTGGGGATTACTGCCAGGTGGCGCTGGGGATTACTGCCAGGTGGTGCTGGGGATTACTGCCAGGTGGCGCTGGGGATTACTGCCAGGTGGTGCTGGGGATTACTGACAGGTGGTGCTGGGGATTACTGCCAGGTGGTGCTGGGGGATTACTGCCAGGTGGCGCTGGGGATTACTGCCAGGTGGTGCTGGGGATTACTCCAAGGTGGTGCTGGGGGATTTACCAACACTACATCAACAAAACACAAGAGAACGAGAACAAACCATCAATGGCTCCCCTTAACAACCTGTTAATTGTTTATGAGGATGAACAACTTTGTTCATCTTTGAACAACATTGTTCCGGATCTTCCCGTGTTACTGAGGACTTGAGTGTCAAGACAACCTTAAGTTAATGTACCGACGGTGACTGTAGCGTGAGGGAGGGCCTGACGGCTGAGTGCACACCGCTCGACATTCGTAGTCCTGAGGGTCCGGGTTCGATCCCCAGTGGAGGCGGAAACAAACGGGCAGAGTTCCTTTCACCTTGATGCCCCTGTTCACCTAGCAGTAAATAGGTACCTGGGAGTTAGACAGCTGCTACGGGCTGCTTCCTGGGGATGTGTAACAAAAAGGAGGCCTGGTCGAGGACCGGGCCGCGGGGACGCTAAGAAATCATCTCAAGATAACCTCAAGATAACCTCAAGCAGGCGTAATAAAGGAAGATGAGCGAGTAAGTGTCTCGCTGTTCCTTGAGACTCGCTATCCTTACACTGTCGTCCTCGTGAGACAGGTCACGATATAATCCAATTAAACTAAAAGCTCAAGATGGTGCAACAAAACTGCCATTCTCACACTAATACATCCTACATCCCCGAGAGATTCTCCGCCACTCTTTAAATTAATGAACCAAATCACTGTAAGTCATATTTCAGGATGTCTTCTGCTGCCGGGGGTGTACTGGTGCGGTGTAGCCCACTCGGCCACGTGTAATGCTTGGTGTAGAGGAAGTCTTCCTGGCTGTCTCAGATCTGTTCTGGTCAAGAGCTGAGTTCTCCATGTTCTCTCCTCCTGGTGTCTGGCCAAGAGCTGAGTTCTCCATGTTCTCTCCTCCTGGTGTCTGGCCAAGAGCTGAGTTCTCCATGTTCTCTCCTCCTGGTGTCTGGCCAAGAGCTGAGTTCTCCATGTTCTCTCCTCCTGGTGTCTGGCCAAGAGCTGAGTTCTCCATGTTCTCTCCTCCTGGTGTCTGGCCAAGAGCTGAGTTCTCCATGTTCTCTCCTCCTGGTGTCTGGCCAAGAGCTGAGTTCTCCATGTTCTCTCCTCCTGGTGTCTGGCCAAGAGCTGAGTTCTCCATGTTCTCTCCTCCTGGTGTCTGGCCAAGAGCTGAGTTCTCCATGTTCTCTCCTCCTGGTGTCTGGCCAAGAGCTGAGTTCTCCATGTTCTCTCCTCCTGGTGTCTGGTCAAGAGCTGAGTTCTCCATGTTCTCTCCTCCTGGTGTCTGGCCAAGAATTAGAACTCCTGGATCTCCTGCCCTCCTCCTCCTCCCCCCATTCTTGTACCCGGCCAGTGTGAGACGCGCACCCTGATGCCCCATAACACATCAAGGGCATCTGGGTGAAGGAAACTCTGGCCATTTATTTCTGCCTCGGTAAGGAATCGAACCCGGGCCCTTATCCCTACGACTCC
>NC_091166.1:35919682-35959682 GCF_040958095.1 Procambarus clarkii
GTTGGTAGTAATTCTTTAGGAAAGAATTTTGGTTGTTGTATAAATCCATGTGTGTCCGAAGTCAGACAATACATGGCCGAAATCCATATATTGTCTGAAGTCAGAACAATGACAGTGAACAGAATCATGAGGTAACAATGATCTGTCAGAGTTAGTCATAGAATGTGTTTGCAGAATGAGTTATGAGTTATATAACGTTATATAACGACCCTAGCAATATACAAGGTATTGTTATATATCAATTGTCAATTATATATATATATATATATATATATATATATATATATATATATATATATATATATATATATATATATATATATATATATATATATATATATATTGTTGTTATAACAACAAGGTATAACGAACCCCCCTCCTCTGCCCCCCCCCCCCAGCTTTTCTCAAGCACTGGTAGAGAGGTAAGGAGGTACAGTTAGGACCGTAGGAACTATACACAAAGGCTGTGTATAAAATATACTTATACATAACTTTGTAATTTTGAGAAGTCTTGCATGGTGGGGCTCCGGTAGATGACGTCACCTCTTGAGAATGTAAACATTGGACTCATTCTTTGCTTTGGAGGGGATGGAGGCACTGTGTATGTGTTTGTGTATGTATGTATGTATGTATGTATGTATGTATGTATGTATGTATGTATGTATGTATGTGTATGTGTGTGTATGTGTGTGTGGGTGGGGAGGGGGTTCTGTCTGTCTGTGGCTGATCTCTTTATCTCTGGAGATCCTAGATCGAGTTATATTAAGAATTCATTAATGACGAGCTCAGGTGTACTAGATTTCTACTTTAAGGTAAATTCTTTCCCATTGATATCATTCTTCTCCCGTTGACATCATTCTTTCCCGCTGATATCATTGTCTCCCGTTGATATCAGAGTCGTGGAAGGTTGCTAATGTGGTACCAATTTTTAAGAATGGAGATAGATCACTTGCGTCATCCCTTTGATATCATTCTCTCCCGCTGATATCATTGTCTTAACGTGGAACCCAAATTCAACCTCCTATTACGCCAATCTCGTGTGAATTCCTCTAAGGTTTGTTTCCTGTATTCTTAGCGAGCTGTCGCCCTCACGAACCTGGGAAAGTAAACTTCACTGCAATACCATATTAGCACAGGTATTCTTGACCAGGGTATACATACAGCGCTTTTGCGGGTATGGCAGCCAAAATATACAGGT
Organism: Procambarus clarkii; assembly: GCF_040958095.1. Classification (NCBI taxonomy): domain Eukaryota; kingdom Metazoa; phylum Arthropoda; class Malacostraca; order Decapoda; family Cambaridae; genus Procambarus; species Procambarus clarkii. Next base: position 35,920,881 of record NC_091166.1, read on the forward strand.
ACTGAACTTGATCTCAGAACAGTTTAGAATTAACTGTTGTTGTTTAAGATTCGCTACCCGGAAGAAAAAGTTCCAAGTAGCACGGGCTATGGTGAGCCCGTAGTTGAATTAACTGTCATCGTCTCTAACTGTACCGCGATTCACACACAAAAAAAATAAATTTTACAAATATTTTTGTAACAAAAAAAAATTGCACAAAAAAATATCACAAATTTCACTAGTTTTTGTATTTGTGATTTGGCGTTTTTCTATCAATAAATATGATAACATCCTCATGATTGGTCCTTGGCTCCTCTGCTCCTAGCTATCGCATGACTTCTAAAACCAAGCTAATGATATCTTGCAGAGATATCATATTGGTACGTAATACAACTGGTGATAATGAGGATGATTTCGACAGTCTGGTAAAGAGGGCATGTTGGTTATGCCAGTAGAGGTCTGTAATCGTAAAAAAAGAAGTTAATAACCACTGTATTAGCTAAGTTATTAAAAGTTAATAACCACTGTATTAGCTAAGTTATTAAAAGTTAATAACCACTGTATTAGCTAAGTTATTAAAAGTTAATAACCACTGTATTAGCTAAGTTATTAAAAGTTAATAACCTAGTATCTTTTAGTTGCCAGTTCGCAGAGACCGGGCCAGCTGCCAGTGCTCCCAGACGGGCGTAAAAAAAAAACTAAAACTGTTCGGCCTGATCGAAGGAAGAAGAAGAAATCATGGGGGAGAAGCGCTAAGCCACTTTGATTATATAGCACTTGAAGGGATATGAGACAGACTAAGAGCATGGATGGCATACGATGACAGCATGGATGGTGCGAGGAGAAACCACGAAACCCACTGGGGTTATGAGGACAATGAGCTGGGATGTAAGGACGGAGTAAAGGAATAGTGCCCAATCACTTCGGCTATGGGGTTTGGACGACGTCCATAGTTCATATGACTATGAACACCGACCCAGCAATTGCCCTGATACTCCTCCCCCCTTACTTTGAGTTTACCTTGAGGTGCTTCCGGGGCTTAGCGTCCCCGCGGCCTGGTCGTCGACCAGGCCTCCTGGTTGCCGGACTGATCAACCAGGCTGTTGGACGCGGCTGCTCGCAGCCTGACGTACGAGTCACAGCCTGGTTGATCAGGTATCCTTTGGAGGTGCTTATCCAGTTCTCTCTTGAACACTGTGAGGGGTCGGCCAGTTATGCCCCTTATGTGTAGTGGAAGCGTGTTGAACAGTCTCGGGCCTCTGATGTTGATAGTTCTCTCTTGAACACTGTGAGGGGTCGGCCAGTTATGCCCCTTATGTGTAGTGGAAGCGTGTTGAACAGTCTCGAACCTCTGATGTTGATAGAGTTCTCTCTCAGAGTACCAGTTGCACCTCTGTTTTTCAACGGGGGTATTCTTTGGGTATCCCCCCCCCCCCAAAAAAAATAGGCTAAAAAATATTTGACTGGTGAAAATCCAGTTTTAAGTTATTGTGTCATCAGTCAAATAGCTGTCCACTTACGAAACCTTTACATCTTTTCTCACTCAAGGCGGCTTGGTTTGCATTTATGATCGCTCCTACGAGGTTGTCTCAGTAACAACCTTTATAAACATCATCATTTAATGTCAAACATCCTGTGGAGTAGGAGGGGGAGGGGGGAGGGAGGAGGGGAGGTAGGGTGAGGGATAAGGAGGAAAGGGGTTGGGGTTAGGGAGAAGGGATAGGAAGGGGGAGGGGGGTGCTGGGGCGCCAAGGGACAGGGGGGGGGAGGGGGCGAGCATTTAAATATGAGCATGATGGCGGCGGTAACGGTCCAGCAGGTTATGGCGGCTTCACTATTTATTCTTTTTTTTCTGTTATACGACAAGCGTTTTTCATCCTATTTTATTTCCAGGCGGGAATATTGGCGGGCGTTTGTTGGGGGGTTTGGTGGTCGTGGTCACCTGGCTGTGCTGCCGGGGGTTGAGCTCTGGCTCTTTGGTCCCGCCTCTCAACTGTCAATCAACTGGTGTACAGGTTCCTGAGCCTACTGGGCTCTATCATATCTACACTTGAAACTGTGTATGGAGTCAGCCTCCACCACATGTGTGTGTGTGTGTGTGTGTGTGTATGTGCGTGCGTGCGTGCGCCCGCGCGTTCGTGCGATTGTGTTAATGCTTGCTTGCACAGCAAGCACACCCTTGCGAGGCTACCCACAAGTTCTTGCTGTATGTTTCCTGCTTGGTAATATAACTAAGCTGCAACAAATTGGTTGGGTGAGTGTGGTTGGGTGAGTGTGGTTGGGTGAGTGTGGTTGGGTGAGTGTGGTTGGGTGAGTGTGGTTGGAAGTGCAAGGACACCGATGAATATAAACGAAAGTATCCCACCTTGTCTAGGGTTCGAACCCATTTCGGATCCTGGAAAAAACGTACCACATCACGTTAAATATGTGGATTTACACAGCTGCCTCTCTACACATGACACTCTTCCACCTTTTCCAGCCGAGGAGCGACAGGTGTGTGGGGGGTCGAGGAGCCTGGTGTGTGGGGGGTCGAGGAGCCTGGTGTGTGGGGGGTCGAGGAGCCTGGTGTGTGGGGGGTCGAGGAGCCTGGTGTGTGGGCGGGATGCAAATCGATGGCAGTTCGAGGTTCAGAGCCCGAGACTAGAGTTTACAGTCCAAAACGGTGTGACGCAGGTAAAGACCATCTCACCATACAGCATCACAACAAGATAAACTCATCTTAACATCAGCATCTTAACCCGATATCAGATAAACAGCATCTTAACCCGTGAAGTCTACACGGGAGTCATAATATAGAGGTCAAGAGACAGAACGGGACAAGAACGGGTATTGCACTGTATTGCCGTGCAATGGACGTGCAGTCGACGTGCAATCGACGGCAATGTACTGTATTGCCGTCGGGTAGTGTATTGTATTGGTGTGAATTGCCATGGGGCGGTGCTCTTCACAGAGTTGACTATACGAAGGAATTTTTCCAGTGTTTTAATATAAGTTATGTAATGTCAACCCTCAGCCATTACTCTCCCCTCCCCTGGTGAGGGGTTGGTGTTTAGGGTGAGGTAGAGAGGGCGAGGATTGTGAGAGAGGTGAGAGGGAGAGGATTGTGAGAGAGGTGAGAGGGAGGAGGAGGAAGGGTGAGGTGGAAGAGAGGCTGTGAAAGATGGAAAGAAAGTTGAGAGAGGTTTCTCTGATCAGCAGGAGACAGTCCAGTGTGCTGTGAGGATTACCAGAACCTCTGACTGAAGGTCCCGAGTGTGAGGTTAGCCCTCTTGGAGGAACTGGGAAGCTCAGTATGTTGTTACCTTTGGAGGAGCACCTCCAAAGGTGCTCTTCCAAAGGCAGACACACACACATTCGTGTGTGTTATTGCCTCTCGACCAGCCTCTTATGGACGCTGGGCCCTCCAGGGTGTGGCTTCCAGGGGCCTCGACCCCCCACAAACTCACCTCCTCAGAGTGAGAGTGAGAGGGCAGCCTCTGGTGTCACTCTAGAGTGAGTGCACTCTGCAGCTTGGGGGTGCACTCGCGTCAAGTGTATATTCATCTGCATATTCATCATTATATTCACCTCAAGGCAAGGTATCCCGGCCAACAGTGTGGATGCTTGTAACCTACATGTGTGGGTGTACGTGTGTGGGTGTACGTGTGTAGGTGTACGTGTGTGGGTGTACGTGTGTAGGTGTACGTGTGTGGGTGTACGTGTGTGGGTGTACGTGTGTGTGTGTGCAGAATTACTTGTGTGTGTATGTACAAGTGTGTTTTATGATGCTCTTGTGTTTATGATAATTGTTAGGAGTCGCGCGAGGTATTCACGACGGTGGCGTGGAAGGTGGGGCTGGCTTGCTTCTAACTGTACGACACTGGGTATACATCGACGTACGTGTGTGTGTGTATACATATATACATACATACATACACACTGGTGCAGAGCCCTCCTGGCACCAGCCCTCCCAACACATGTCACCAAGGCAACACAATCTTACAGGTCGTTGGATCGTTTAGTAACGGGAGGTTGCGATGTTGTGTTTGTGAGGCGAGCTGTCAGTCCAGGCGTCAATGACTGTCAACCATCGCCCCCACGTGCTGGTTCGTAAGTGCTTGCGTAACTGCTTCGTGAATCTGGCCCCTGGTCCGTACAAGGGTACACCCCGCTGTGTCTATAGCACTCAGCCTCTACATTCACAGCCAAGTACGGGATATGTATACAGTCTACCTAGAGGTTTACTCCACTTTTTGGAGTGTATATATATATATATATATATATATATATATATATATATATATATATATATATATATATATATATATATATATATATATATATAGCAAGTATCACTTGCTGGTTGATCAGGCTGTTGTGGTGGTCTTTATAACCCTCCAGAGGTGGAGGTTAAGCTCTGTGATGAACACGATGAATCACCATGACTCCATGTGATGAACACGGGAGTCATTAAGCCAGGCTATTCATCAGGCGGACGTGTATTGGTGCTGGGGCCGGCTACGACGGGCTCGACGACAGTGAAACACAGTTAACATATTGTTGGGAGTTTGGCGGTTTAAAGGTGACGAGATCTTCCGAAGGTAATGGAATATTTACATTTTCCAACTGCGAAGGATTGACGTTCATCTCCGTCACGTGACTGATGATTCTGTGATGATACGTTCAAGTTTAAGTACGTGTATTAAGACAATAAAATAGTGGAATAGAGTGGCTTAGGCTATTTCTGATACTACGGTGTTATCCTTGGTGTCGGGGACAGGAAGCCTGTAGTTAGGCTTATTGAAGTCCCCCCCTCCCGCCCCACGAGGCTACATACTGACCCTCCCCCAGGAATGCCACCCACAACACTCGCCTAACTCCAAGGTACATATTTTACTATTAGGTGAATAGGTGCATCTGGTGAAAGGAAAGGTGCCAAACTGTGTGTGTGTGTATGTGTGTCCTGCCCGGGGATTGAACTCGGGTCCCTCGATTGTGAGCCGAGGACGGAAAATAAAAAAGGATTATATCCTATAATTCAATAACACCAAATCAAACATGTATTCCCTTTGAGAAGACGAAAGGCAGTGAGAAGATCAGTAGGAGCCGGGCTGACTAACCGGGCTGTGGTGGGTATGTGGGCCTACGGGCCGCTCCAAGCAACAGCCTGGTGGACCAAACTCTCACAAGTCAAGCCTGGCCTCGGGCCGGGGTTACGGAGTAGAAGAACTCCCAGAACCCCATCAAGCAGGTACCAAGCAGTCATAAGGACGCTGGCTCACGGCTCCCACTGATCTCAGTGATATAGCACGTTGATGTAATATCTTTATGTACAAAGTACAGTCAACTGAATCGTCAACACATGTCAGTCCCTTCACAGCCTGGCGGTACAGGGTCTGATCACCTTAATGTGTTCTAATCTAAATGTCTGTATTTTTAAAATGTACTCTTAGTAATTTTCATGGTGATTTTTGTGTCATATGCAAATGATGATACGAAGCTGTGACTTGTATTTGAGTCTATATCTGATATGAGAATAAAGGAAAAGCAACGGTACAAGGACTGTACCTTGAGGTACAGAGCTTTTAACTGCGCTTGGCCTGTCTATCGAGTCCAATTGATATAGCTATGTATATTGTTGAGATGCTTCACCTGTCAACCAGGGATGACAGCACCTGTTCTTGCTGGGGACGGAAGTTCAAAAACTGCACTGTTGTAACCCTGGAAAAAAAAGACCTTTTATGAACTATTCATTTTGTAGAGGAACTCGAGAAAGACGGCAAATACTAACTCTAAACTTTCCTGGGTGCAAAGTATCTGCCTAGTATGGTGCAATTGTGGTAAATTAAGCCTAAGATGGTGTATATTAGGTCTAGGATTGCTTAATATGGTCTAGGACAAGATAGATTCGGTTTACAGTTAATGGTCCACTTTAAGAACACATGTTGCATTATTCCATTAGTGCAAAACGTGAATTTCCTTTGACAACAGTACATATATTGTACATCCTATTCATAGTCGCCGCAGCGTCAAACAGCCTGGTTGACCAGACCACCGAGCAGGAGGCCTGGACAGAGACCGGGCCACGGGGGACATTGATCCCCGGAACCCTCACCAGATAGCAACTATATCATGTTTGGAGGATGGTCTTGTTATTTCCAGCAAGTTCATCTTAACACAAGAATAACCAGTAAGTGCTGCGTTCGCTCAAGTGGAAGGCCAGACAAGAGGCTTTTCTTAGTCTCTTGTCGCTAATTAGCGAAGGTGACAGTGAGACAGCGGCCCTCGCGAGCCTGGAGGATCCCTGGCAGGTGTGGGAGAAGCAGGTGTGGGCGCGGAGAGCCAGAGTGCCACGAGTGCCAAGTGCTTCAGGTGAGAGGTCGACAGGTCATACAACATGATGGAGTATGTGGCTCAGGGGTTCATATATGTAGCAGGCTTGGAGACACAACTGCTGCTGGTGGGTGTGATGGAGCGTGGTATACTCCCTCTTGTGGTGGGTGTGATGGAGCGTGGTATACTCCCTCTTGTGGTGGGTGTGATGGAGCGTGGTATACTCCCTCTTGTGGTGGGTGTGATGGAGCGTGGTATACTCCCTCTTGTGGTGGGTGTGATGGAGCGTGGTATACTCCCTCTTGTGGTGGGTGTGATGGAGCGTGGTATACTCCCTCTTGTGGTGGGTGTGATGGAGCGTGGTATACTCCCTCTTGTGGTGGGTGTGATGGAGCGTGGTATACTCCCTCTTGTGATGGGTGTGATGGAGCGTGGTATACTCCCTCTTGTGGTGGGTGTGATGGAGCGTGGTATACTCCCTCTTGTGGGTGTGAGGGAGCATGGTATACTCCCTCTTGTGGGTGTGAGGGAGCGTGTTGGTTATACACGCTCTTGTGGTGGATGTCAAGGTATATTATATGCCTCGATATAAGCCTAAAGTGTATAAGTACACTGGCTGCCTGTCCCCCGACACAGTGAATTATGTAAGAGCATAACATAACAAGGATAACAAGAACTTTGTGTCACCCGAGGGCGGATATCTCGGGAGGAATATTTTCCCCTCACATTTCCCCTAGTGAACAACTAGGGGCCCTTGTGTGCTGCCAGCCTCCATCTAAGACAGTTTGCTTGTCCTGTATGTGGTTTGCACCACATACAGGACATTGTCAACGGATCACGTTGTCAACAGATTAAGCCCAATGTAGCACTCAATGTAGCACTTTCCCCCTATGTAGCACTTGGTATGAATATAAGTTCTGAGTCTTGCCTGGAGAAGCCTTAGCATGTCCCACCAGCAGGTCACTGTGGCCGAGGCTGCAACACTGCATATCGTGCACGACACAAAACTCGACGAAAATGAGCTTTTATAAGCTTTGCTGTGAACAAATCGACACCGGTCAGAGGACACCGACGTGTGGCACTGGAGCTCCTCGTGTGGGTGAACCAACACCTGACTCTTAACACCTGAGAACACCTGAAGCCAGATTCACGAAGCAGTTACGCAAGCACTTACGAATCTGTACATCTTTTCTCAATCTTTGGCGGCTTTGTTTACAATTATTAAACAGTTAATGAGCTCCGAAGCACCAGGAGGCTGTTTATAACAATAACAACAGTTGATTGGCAAGTTTTCATGCTTGTAAACTGTTTAATAAATGTAACCAAAGCCGTCTAAGATTGAGGAAAGATGTACACGTTCGTAAGTACTTGCGTAACTGCTTCGTGAATCTGGGCCCTGAATTACTAAGAATTTATAACATCTCTTTTTACTCAAATGAATTGTTAAGCGAATGAGACGTTTCGAACCCTTTTTCCTGATTAAAACTAAATTGATCATTTTTTATTCCTTCTTAATTGTAAGTTTCGTTATATTGACAGGAATTAATTACCTGAGGAGTAATCACCTGGATACCATTAATTCAGGCTAATTAATATTCAGGCAACATATTTATATCTCTGTAGATTTAACTATATAAGCAATGTTGATGTTGTGCATCGATCAACGATATGAATTAAGGGTTCATTAAGGGTCCAGAAGGGATCGAAACATCGCTACTTTCACTTTATATATGTTTTGGGCTATTGAGGTCACATTCCTTATTACGTTCTCTACATATCACTATTAAGAATACACAGGTAAATCACATTGACGTGCTGTATCAATGAACAAATCCAACAGGGTTTGGTGTCGTGGTGCAATGGACTAGAGCGCGTCTGGAGAACACCCAGCAGCATAGGTTCGAGCCCCCATCAAGGCTGCTGTTGGAGTTAATTCTGAGTATGCTATAAGAAATGCGCTAATTGTCATGTTGTTGATATGCCGTTGAGAGTAAGTGTGTCTGTCTCTCTTGTTTCAGCCGCGGGGAGTTGGCCACCTGTTGGTACATCCTTCTCTCCGGCTCCGTCTTCATCGATGGGTCCATGTATCTTCCGCGCTCCAGGTAAGTCTTCAGCGCCCGCTACTCCTGCAGTAGGTGGCGCCTGGTAAGTCTTCAGCGCCCGCTACTCCTGCAGTAGGTGGCGCCAGGTAAGTCTTCAGCGCTCGCTACTCCTGCAGTAGGTGGCTCCAGGTAAGTCTTCAGCGCTCGCTACTCCTGCAGTAGGTGGCGCCTGGTAAGTCTTCAGCGCCCGCTACTCCTGCAGTAGGTGGCGCCTGGTAAGTCTTCAGCGCCCGCTACTCCTGCAGTAGGTGGCGCCTGGTAAGTCTTCAGCGCCCGCTACTCCTGCAGTAGGTGGCGCCTGGTAAGTCTTCAGCGCTCGCTACTCCTGCAGTAGGTGGCGCCTGGTAAGTCTTCAGCGCCCGCTACTCCTGCAGTAGGTGGCGCCTGGTAAGTCTTCAGCGCCCGCTACTCCTGCAGTAGGTGGCGCCTGGTAAGTCTTCAGCGCTCGCTACTCCTGCAGTAGGTGGCGCCTGGTAAGTCTTCAGCGCCCGCTACTCCTGCAGTAGGTGGCGCCTGGTAAGTCTTCAGCGCCCGCTACTCCTGCAGTAGGTGGCGCCTGGTAAGTCTTCAGCGCCCGCTACTCCTGAAGTAGGTGGCGCCTGGTAAGTCTTCAGCGCTCGCTACTCCTGCAGTAGGTGGCGCCTGGTAAGTCTTCAGCGCCCGCTACTCCTGCAGTAGGTGGCGCCTGGTAAGTCTTCAGCGCCCGCTACTCCTGCAGTAGGTGGCGCCTGGTAAGTCTTCAGCGCTCGCTACTCCTGCAGTAGGTGGCGCCTGGTAAGTCTTCAGCGCTCGCTACTCCTGCAGTAGGTGGCGCCTGGTAAGTCCCCAACAACTGGTACACCTTCAGGAAGAAAATATCAAAGGGACTGGCTAAGTCAGCATGGGGGAGCACAGTACCCTTGAGGGACACCCGAACCACTGAACCCTATGAAAGTAAAGCTCTTATCAGGAGACAAACGGATTACGTTGTCAATGGATTACGTTGTCAATGGATTACGTTGTCAATGGATTACGTTGTCAATGGATTACGTTGTCAATGGATTACGTTGTCAATGGATTACGTTGTCAATGGATTACGTTGTCAATGGATTACGTTGTCAATGGATTACGTTGTCAATGGATTACGTTGTCAACGGATTACGTTGTCAATGGATTACGTTGTCAACGGATCACGTTGTCAATGGATTACGTTGTCAACGGTTCACGTTGTTAACGGATTAAGCCCAGATCACTATGTAGCACTTGGTATGAATATAAGTTCTGAGTCAAGAAACTACGGCGTCTAACAGCCTGGTTGACCAGACCATCTACTTGCAGGCTTGGTCAGAGATTAAGCTGAGCTCGGTGGTTAACTCGAGGTAACCACCGCTTGAATCATCGCGAATCGAACCTAAGAAGACTGTACTGCCAGTCCAAGAAGGTGGGCAAACTGCCATTAAGAAACTATTGGCTTGGAGCCCAAACTGCCTCTAACCATCGGGTGTTAATTTCATAAAGATGTTTGCGTCTCAAGATGAACTATTCCGTGGCTGGGAAAGGAAGGAAACTATCAGGAAAAAGTGCCAAGCCATTTCGACTATATAGCACTTGGAAGGGGTCAGGATAAGGATTTGGGATGGGACGGGGAAGGGGAGTAAGGAATGGTGCCCAACTACTTGTGGACGGCCGGGGATTGAACGCCGATCTGCATGAAGCGGACGGTACGGCAGGAAATGCAGAATAGAGCCAGTGACGTGCAGAAATGCCCTAGAGATACCTACTGACCCCACAACAATTTGCTAACGCCACGTACCTATTTTATTACTAAGTGAACAGGTATATCAGGTGGAAAGAAACGTACTTAACCGTTTCTGTCCTGCCTTGGGATTGAACCCGGGTTTCTCGGTTGTGAGCCGAGGAGGGTAACTTCCGCATTGAGACCCAATATATGTGTATGTAGACACCATCTTGTCTTGAGGTTATCTTGAGATGATTTCGGGGCTTAGCGCATCCGCGGCCCGGTCCTCGGCCAAGCCTCCTTTTTGTTACACATCCCCAGGAAGCAGCCCGTAGCAGTTGTCTAACTCCCAGGTACCTATTTACTGCTAGGTAACAGGGGCATCAGGGTGAAAGAAACTTTTTGCCCATTTGTCTCCGCCTCCACCGGGGATCGAACCCGGAACCTCAGGACTACGAATCCGAAGCGTTGTCCACTCAGCTGTCAGGCGCCCGGTTATCGCTTAGGAACCCAAGACTGACATTTACCTGTCGAAGAAATGTTTGTGCGTGACTTGTAAATAACGGATGTAGCCTCTACATATATAGAGCTGTACAGAGCAGCTACAGATATAGAGGCTACAGTAGACGGAAGTGATAGGGAGGAAAGAGACGGGGTCGACGAGGTCGTTCAGAGCACAGAGAAGAGACTAGGAGTTACCGTCAGGAAACCATTGCGAGCTCACGGCAAATCATTGCAGCATTATCTGTCTGCTCATATGCGGTTGGTCCTGGGTTTGGTTCCTGGGCAGGGAGAGACGTTTGGGCACGTTTCCTTGCATCTGCTGCTACTGTTCAACTAGTGGTGACTAGGTACATGGGCAGCACCCACCAGACCACTGGAACATTGTCTAACACAGTGCACAGTTCCAACCACAACAGCCCAATGGAACATTGTCTAACACAGTGCAGAGATACAAACCCAATAAGATTTTAACTAAGATTCAGCAGAGCAGAAGAAGTTGTTAAACATATTGGGCATAATCTTACTGAAGCGAACATACGAGTCATAAATACTCATACTACGCCTAAATAAAACAGAAACAAGTAAGACTTAGCGTGGGATTTAGTAGACTGTTGTGGAATGTCTCCTTCGGGATAATCAGTCTGTGGCTGGAGGGAGCGTGGATATACCAAAAATATAATATACAAAATATAGGTGGATATACCTATTTTGTGTTGTGAAAGATGGGAGGTTGTCAAGACTAAACATAAGGAGCATAACAATCCGATCTCGCACGGTGTTCAAAAGGAAACTTGAATGAACACATCCAAAGAACATATGCCTGATCAACCGGACTGTCACTCACAGGGCAGTTTGCGAGCAGCAGCGTCTAACAGCCTGGTTGACCGGACCATCAACCAGCAGGCCTGGTCAGAGACTAACCTGCAGGGACACTGACCCTCGAAACCAAGGTAACATCAGGGTAGCCATTGCAAGGAGCGAGGAGTGGGTAAGTAAGTGCTCAAGAAGCATTGCAAGAGCTCCAGCCAGAGCAAGTGAGCAATGACATTGTATTTGTGTCATTATATTGAAGTTAAGGGAGTGAGGCAAGGCTGAAGTACTCACAAAAAAGTTAATGATACACACTGGTGCTCGCACACTGCGGAAGTCTCTCCCAGGCAAGGGAATAAACTCATATAATTGAAGAAAAATACCTGACGATTATTGGAAAAGTCATTTGAGGTTGGCTGAGGCCGCGGGTGAGTGGAGGCTGTTGACGGGAGAGACAGGACTTGGATCGAGGCTCCCTGCCAACACCAACCTCTCTCCTGTCTTAAGGCTGTCAACCTGTAAACAAATCCACAAGCGCCGTGACGGGGATTCGAACCTGCGTCCGGGAGCATCCCAGACGCATCCCAGACACTTTTACCCTTTCGTAGCTCAGTCGATTAAGGCAGTGTCTGGGATGCTCCCGGACGCAGGTTCGAATCCTCGTCACGGCCCTTGTGGATTTGTTCATTTGATGCATCACGTTAGTGTGATCTCTGTCTGTCGACCTGTCTTAAGGCTCCGCGGCGGAGACGCCATCTCCCACAACGTCAAATTGCCAGTGCTCTAAGGAAATTAAAACCACAGCAATATTGACGTTCCTGGGGATTAAACCATTGGCCTCGTTAGGTAAAGTGGGGTTGCCTGTAGGTCCGTACCCCTTCTGATTAGTCATTTGGGAATACCGCTTCTAATTTGATGCTTGGTAAGTCGTTAGAACTGATTGGTAATTGTTCATACCCAATTACCCCAAGATGACTGTCTTGGGGGTTGACAAGTGTGATCTTGTTAACTACTGAATGGTTGTCTGATCGGCTTCCAACTCCGTAAAAATCACAGCTGATCTATCTGCCTAACTACTTAATCCATTTAATCGATCGAAACCAATAAGGGAAGGGAACTATCAAGGGAAAGCGCCAAGCCATTACGACTATATACCACTGGGAAGGGGTCAGGATAAGGATTTGGGATGGGACGGAGAGGGGGGGAGGGTAAGGAATGGTGCCCAACCACTTGTGGACGGTCGGGGATTGAACGCCGACCTGCATGAAGCGAGACCGTTGCTCTACCGTCCAGCCCAAGTAGTTGGGATGAGCTTTAGCTCTTTGGTCCCGTTTCTCAGGACCAGGACCTGTAAGACGATGTGGTGGGCCCCAACAAATACGGTCAGCTGTTGACATAATAATAATGAAACTTCAATGTTATACAGTGAAAACAAAATGTCTATACATTTCTAACGTGGAGATGGTTGTGTGTATATAGGGTAAGATTGTCGTTCATGCGTGAACGAATGTTACTGACACGAGTTGTTGGATGTTGTTGTTGTTAAGATTCGCTACTTGGAACAAAAAGTTCCAGAGTGTAAGTTCCAGAGTGGCTGGTAAGTGTGGGTTACATGCAGTCTCTCTCACTACACACATCTCTTGTTGCTACTGGCAGTCACTTGCCTCTGGTTCCTCTCACTTACTCTCACTACTTAACCATGTGTTAAGCACACGTGTTTTTGCCTGCGGGCCGCTCCAAGCAACAGCCTGGTGGACCAAACTCTCACAGTCAAGTCTGGCCTCGGGCCGGGCTTGGGGAGTAGAAGAACTCCCAGAACCCCATCAAGCAGGTATCAAGGAGGTATCAACCAGGTATACTAATTTGGCGAAACGGATTTGACTCGGTCCTTCGCAATTCACAAATGAAGAAATGACTCGAAGTTGATATAATCAATCTTAAGATCAGGATGTATGATCTGTTCCATGTATGTTCCATGTTCCATGTTTCTTAAGATCTGTTCCATGTATGTTGTTGGGCTGCCTTATAGGAGTCATCATTAAGGCTCTTTAACGATGGTGTTTATATTTCCCGTGTGGTGGTGCCCTGTAGTTGTGAAGGTTATAGGGAGAATTGTGGTGCTGATTGTGGTAGTGGTGGTGTGTGTGGTGGTGGTGTCAGTGGTGTGGTGGGTGCCTAGCTAGGTAGCGGATATTGCAATTGCCGAGTCGATGGCACTGCCCAATGAGGGTCATCCTGTTGAGTGCCTGGCATCATGTAAGGCACCACTGTCCTCGATGGTCATGGTGCCTGGTTACTGTTGCTAGTAGTTGTGGTGATTGTGTTTTCTCGCATGTTTGTATCGTGATTGTGGAATAATATGGTGATTGAGTTTGCTAGACTCTAGGTAGAGTGATTGTGAGTTATCGTCTGAAATGGTGGAGGTTTTAGCAAGGTCAGACCAAGAGGGAGATCACTGCTTGCTTGCAGAATAATTTGTGGTGATTGGTAATGACAATAATGTTTCTGACGTGCACAAGACAACCCACAACAACCTGGCTTGACTTTTGTGAACTCCAGCACGGACCAAGCCCGTGCAAGAAGCTGGCCAGGCAACTCGACCCACACACACAGGAAAATGAAAGTGACCCCATTTCGGTCCATCACTTATCACGTATTGACTTGATAAACGGTCCAGGAAGGTCCACTTGTTTCATGCCTCCTACTGGCTGTCATATGTCACGTGATTGATTGATTGACAGACATGGTCATTGATATCTGTCAGGCGCCATCTTGTAAAATAGCAAGATAATCGGGTAAATACACTGGATAAAATTTAACTATCCAATTTTTAGTTATTGGACTAACTAAAAATTTGGAAAATTGGACTAACTAATTCGTTATTGGACTAACTAAAAATTTATCCTCATGGATAAAGTCTAACTTGTACTTTATCCATGAGGATAAAGACGAGGAAATATTGGTCCTACTGATCATTTCTAAAGAGTAGAAATGAGCCAACAGCCTCATTCTATGGGCTCCTTAAGTGTAATAATTACTTTATAAACTATTATAAGTATTACCTGAATTTACCTGAAGGTCACTAACACCAGTGGCCTCGACGAGGATAGGAAGCCGGCGGCTTGTCGAAGGTCCCCTTATTTACATAGACCAGTATGCTTTACTTACAGGTTCTGACAGCTGAGTGGATAACGCTTCGGATTCGTAGCACTAAGGTTCCGGGTTCGATCCCCGACGGAGGCGGAAACAAATGGGCAGAGTTTCTTTCACCCTGATTCACTTGTTCACCTAGCAGTAAATAGGTACCTGAGAGTTAGACAGCTGCTACGGGCTGCTTCCTGGGGATGTGTAACAAAAAGAAAAAGGAGGCCTAGTCGAGGACCGGGCCGTGGGTTCGCTAAGCCCCGAAATCACCTCAAGATAACCTATAGATTGGATTGTGTGGTGACGGAAGAACGACTACCAAAATTATTACCAAAAAAACATTAGTGTCTTTGATTAATTGAAAACGTGTTGGAGGATGTCTTCTTAAACCCAGCTGAGGTGTGAGACATTGTCTTGAGTAAGACACTGAGGATGAATAATGATGGCCTGTCCATCAACGGGTCTCTCTCACTTCTCTCACTCACGCTCCTCCCCTGCGCTGAGGTAATGGAGGTACTTCAGGAAGAACAAATAAAAGAATGCTAGAAATATTGAGCAAAAATACATAAAAAGAACTGCATACTAGAACAAGCAAAGAAATAAAAATGGAAAATATAAGATTAGGAAATACAAATTTTGAAGTTGCAAATCAAATAAAAATTAAGACGAGGAAATATATACGAGAAACGAGATACAAAAGTGGGGTTCGAGTTGTTTATTTAAGACAGAGCGCGGATATTGGACCATTAGCGCCGTGTCCAGTGTCTCCGATAGACACTTATATTCTGACAACCCTTTCTGTTTCCTCCTCCTCCTCTCGTCGAATCACTTGGGCAGGATGGTAGAGCGACGGTAGAGCTTCATGCAGGTCGGAGTTCAATCCCCGACCGTCCAAGTGGTTGGGCACCCTTTCTTACCCCGTCCCATCCCAAAGAGCCATGATTTAAGGCGTTCTTCGAGGCATGGTTCAAGCCGCCCGTCCTTCAAACGAAGACTCAAAGTCCATTCCATCCACCCGCCAAACCTCAGCTGTTTATGAATGAAAAACGGTTTACACACAACTCACAACTGATGACGTTCGAACTCTTCCGGAACAAGTGCTTCACTGACGACTTTTGTTCGAACCACAACGCTGTAAATGCTTCACCCACGTACTACAAATGCAAATAATCGCCAACAGAACCTAAACACCTAACCTAACCTATGCCTATATATACACAATATGCTAATATATTATAATATTAATTTATATTTGAGAAAATTCCCGTTTTGAATTAACAGCATGTAAAGATTTATGAATGCGTCTGTGGGGTCGACCGCTGGATGGAATGGACTTGAGTCGAGGACGGGTTGCGTGTCTGGTGCTTAAGAAAGCAAGGTAGCAGGCAAAGATATTGCGATTTATTTCTTTCTAATTTACAAATTGTCGGGTGTTGCAATGTTTACTGCGACCTCTCGTTTCTACATGTGTTGCATATATAATATACATATTCGTGATATTGTTCTTGTGTTGTGGTGAGCGCGCGTGTGTTGTGGTGAGCGCGCGCGTGCGTCTGCCGCCTTCTAAGGGAGCGAGCACTTAATGCAGGGATTATGATATTTCTCTCTTAATAATGGTGTTGTTGGTGCGTGGCTTTCTTAAGTGAGTCCTTAATGAGGAGCCTCTTAGGTATACGGCCTCCGTCCCTGCTGTCGGTGGTGGGGCGAGGCCCGCACACTGCTCATTCCTGCTGCTCCTGCTGCTGCTGTCGGTGGTGGGGCGAGGCCCGCACACTGCTCATTCCTGCTGCTCCTGCTGCTGCTGCTGCTGCTGCTGCTGGTTGGACTGTGCCGTCAAGTCCCTTCTGTGGTCATAGCTTGGACTCTGCCCCAAGTCAATCCCTTCCACAGGTAGGGCCTGGTTGACCATTTTTGGGTCGCACATGCTTCTAGAGTAGGTCTAAAGGGCAAGGATGAGGAGAGAGCGCTAAGCCAGCATGAGCAATCCGGGTGTGTAGAGTGACAAAGCGTGCTTGTCACTCCTCAACCTTTCATTTGGGGCTTTTAACACTCTTCCTCTCGCCAGTTACTTCAGCGCACAAGTTCGGTAAAAATATCTGATTTTATTTTCCTGGTGAAAATTGTCTCTTTCTCGCCGGTGTTACAAGATATTTAGTCTGAAGGATTTTATGATTTTCTTGAGTTTAGGTCTCTGCGTGGATGTGCCTTGGACTGGTCGATACAGCATCGCCTCGCTTCCTGCAGGACGGCGTTCGATCCCCCTCGATGGTTCCAAGTAGTTGGAGCACCGTTCCTTCCCTCCGTCCTATCCCAGCTCCTCGTCCTCGTATCCCTTCAGAGTGCAGATGGGGAGTGGATTATCTTGAGATGATTTCGGGGCTTAGCGTCCCCGCGGCCCGGTCCTCGACCAGGCCTCCTTTTTGTTAATCCCCCCCCCCAGGAAGCAGCCCGTAGCAGATAGGTACCTATTTACTGCTAGGTAACAGAGGCGTCAGGGTGAAAGAAACATTTTGCCCATTTGTCTCCGCCTCCACCGGGGATCGAACCCGAAAGCTCAGGACTACGAATCCGAAGCGCTGTCCACTCAGCTGTCAGGCGCCTAGTCATCACAATCTACAGATGCTGACCAGACCACACACCAGAAGATGAGCAGATGACGACGTTTCGGTCCGTCCTGGACCAATATCAAGACCAATCGACTTGATAATGGTCCAGGACGGACCGAAACGTCGTCGTCTCATCATCTTCTGATATGTGGTTTAGTTATCATATCTTCACCCCCGTTATTGCGACTCATCATCTGCACAATCTACAGATTGTCTTAACATTTGTTATCACTGGGTTAACATTCCATGCATCATAAGCCCTTCTTAAGCCAGATCTTTTCTTGTAATAAGTAAAAGAAATCAAGAACACAACTCCAACCAAAGAAAAGAGTCCTAAATTAAGCTTTTGATATATGGAGCACGGAACGAGGCAATTTAAGTTTGTCGCGGGCAAATAAGTTGTTTTGTAATAAAACCGGCCAGTTAGAATGGAGTGTTTTGTTTGTTTTCTCCAGCTTCCAGTAGCAATTTTGATTATATATATATATATATATATATATATATATATATATATATATATATATATATATATATATATATATATATATATATATATATATATATATATATATTTGTAGCAGTTTTTTTTGGAAATATATGTTGTTAAATATGACCGAAAGGGTAAGATTAATGATTCTAACACGAATCTTCTCAATATTTCTTACGTTTTTCTTCATTGTCGGGGGTAATTGAAAAATTAACTCTCCAAAGTTCATTTTCTCATTTTTATTTATGGTCTGACGCCTAAATGCGTTTCGCAAGGACTTCTCACATTTTCAAAGACAGATTTTTACACACATCATTTTATGCTTATATTCGTTTTTGGGTGAGATGACAAAAGACAGAACAGAACACTAATCATTGGGTATATTGTATATTTGCTGCTTCTATGTTAGTTCGGGGTCTTGAAGTGGGTAGAATATAGTTGTGTTAATTGGCTGTTGATTGCTGGGGCTGAATTTTTGATGTGTAGTGCCTCGCTGATGTCGAGTCTCCTGCTATCACTGGATGATTTCTGTGTTGCTTGTTAAGATTTCCCTGGTGATGGTCTGGTTGTGAGAGGAGATTATATGTTCCTTTATGGAGCCCCTGTTGTTTGTGCGTTGTTAATCGCCTAGAAAGAGACGTTGTTGTCTTGCCTACATACTAAGATCTTTGGGGCTGACAGTCCCCAAGTGGGTACATGCCCACTTGGGGACTGTAATATATATATATATATATATATATATATATATATATATATATATATATATATATATATATATATATAACTTTAGAACACTTTCCCACCAGGAGACTCGAACCCTAGCCAGCACAGAAGCCTTCCAGCAACTGGCATAACAGGTACGCCTTAACCCGCTCCACCACCAGCTCAGACCCTTAAAAGAGATGGTAATTTCGGAGTATTTAAATACCCCAAAGATCAACACCTCCCAAGAGCACCAGAGCAAGTGAGGGGTCATTTATACGTTAATTTCATCAAGTCCCATATTAACAGGGACTTGATGAAATTAACGTATAAATGACCCCTCACTTGCTCTAGTGCTCTTGGGAGGTGTTGATCTTTGGGGTATTTAAATACTCCGAAATTACCATCTCTTTTAAGGGTCTGAGCTGGTGGTGGAGCGGGTTAAGGCGTACCTGTTATGCCAGTTGCTGGAAGGCTTCTGTGCTGGCTAGGGTTCGAGTCTCCTGGTGGGAAAGTGTTCTAAAGTTGTATACTTCACTCTCGTGTCTAGGAGAGTTGTGCCTTAATATATATATATATATATATATATATATATATATATATATATATATATATATATATATATATATATATATATATATTGATAAACTCTCACAAGTCACGCGCTTGGGATAAGAACAACTCAGAGAGCCCCATCAAGCAGTTATCAATCAGGTAGACAACAGGCTGGGACCAAGTTGCAGGAGTAGGAAAACTCTTGAAACCGTTCACAGGTCAAATATAAGAATCACAACTTGGAGGAAATTGCACCCAATATTCCATCTCCGCATGTTGCAACTTTTATGACCAGAGGAAACACACACACACAGTCTCTCAAGACTGTCAAGCGTAGATGTTTGAAGTGTCTTAACAGTTCCATCAAGGTTTGTACGCCAGGCTGAGACGCCAACCCTCGTAGTTACAGGTGTCCAGTGTCAAGTGAGATTATTATTATTAACATCTTTATTGACAAAATTAATTACAATTTTGCCTAATCTGAGGATTTTGATAGTCTTATTAAATTGAGGTTAGTGCTAGTATTCACTGTCACGCAGGACAGAGGGTCATACATAAGACAATAGGTCTAAACTGTAGGCTGAAGCACATATATATCACGGTTACAATCAATGTTTTAATGTGTGGATATGTGAAAACAACTTTCTATTGTACACTGCCACACAAGGGCAGGGATGGGTTCATAAGTGATGCAGCTTAGAGTATAAATAGAAATTGTTCTTCATTCTTTAAAATGGACAAGCAAATTTTGGGTAAATTGTTAGGACAAGTGAGAGTGGTTAAGCCGTTAGAGCTTAATCACTCTTACGGTGGTCCTGGTTCCCCGATACAGTGGCCACTCTATCA
Organism: Procambarus clarkii; assembly: GCF_040958095.1. Classification (NCBI taxonomy): domain Eukaryota; kingdom Metazoa; phylum Arthropoda; class Malacostraca; order Decapoda; family Cambaridae; genus Procambarus; species Procambarus clarkii. The sequence goes on from NC_091166.1 coordinate 35,940,645, forward strand.
CAGCGGCCAAAGATATTAACTCTCTCTGTCTTTACCTTCTAAGATGCCCCGTGAGGTGTGTGGCACATTGCTCTCCCACGTAAATGTAACCTGAACAAATCCACAAGGGCCGTGACGAGGATTCGAACCTGCGTCCGGGAGGATCCCAGACGCTGCCTTAATCGACTGAGCTACGACATGGTCAAAAGGAATTGAAACCCTTGAAAGCCATTGTGGATTTGTTCATTTGATGCATCACGCAATTGGGATTTCTGTGTGTAAATGTAACCTGCTTATTTCGCCACTAATTAGATCGGGTTTACCTCTTGCCTGTTGATTACCTGTTGGCGATTTCGAGAGTTCTTCTGATCCCTGAGGCTGGCATATGCTCAGCCTTCCCTGATGATAGCTTGGGCCAGAACTCATCATGTTATCTTGAGGCTATCTTGAGAGAATTTCGGGGCTTAGCGTCCCCGCGGCCCGGTCCTCGACCAGGCCTCCTTTTTGTTACACATCCCCCAGGAAGCAGCCCGTAGCAGTTGTCTAACTCTCAGATATCTATTTACTCCTAGGTGAACAGGTGCATCAGGGGGAAATAAAACTCTGCCCACTTGTTTCGGCCTCCACCGAGGATCGAACCCGGAACCTTAGGACTACGAACCCCGAGCGCCGTCCACTCAGCCGTCAGGCCCCCCTTACGTGTTCATCTTTTCTTAACCATGGCGGCTTTGTTTACATTTCTGCCTCAGAGTCCTTAGAGTGTTTAATAAATGTAAACACAGCCGCCATGATCGAGGAAAGATGTACAGGTTTCGCAAGTGGCTGGAGGGAAGCTGGAGGGAGGCTGGAGGGAGGCTGAGGTGGCTGAGATATTATAAGCATCTTCTCTTAATTATCTTCAGGAATACCGCACCCTTCTGAGCTATTTCTCTGGTGTATGGGAGGGGGGGGCGGTCTCTGTGTGGGAGACCTTTACATTGCAACCGCTTGTTACACCCACGTGGGAGAGCCCAGGCGTCACACCTCCGTGGGAGGGGAGCCTTACAATATAGCGTGGGAGAGCCGGGCCTCATAACCTTGTTAGCAAACAATAGATCACCGCGTTTTATGGCAGCAATGCATCACGGCTTTGTGTTGAAGTCATTGATCATTGGTTTTTACCGTGGCTCCTGTGTCAACGGAGGGCCTTCCATCCCACACTAGGTGGGAGGGGAGTACCTACATCTCTCCCACCGCACACTAGGTGGGAGGGGGTGTCCCACACCTCTCCCACCCTACACTAGGTGGGAGGGGAGTCTCCACACCCCTCCCACCCTACACAAGGTGGGAGGGGAGTACCTACGCCCCTCCCACCCCACACTAGGTGGGAGGGGGGTGTCCCACACCCCCCTCCCACCTCTCACTCAACACGTACACGTCACTCTCACTAGTTGGCGCACCACCCGTACTAAATAGCTTACTTGCCCGTGTTAATGCGTCTTGAGAATTATATAGGTGGTGATCATGTCTCCCCTAGGGGGGTGGGGTAGAAATAGCCTAAGCTACTCTATCCCTTTGAGATGTATTTCTTTCTTATCTCAATAAACATACTTGAACTTGAACATGTCTTCCCTATCTCTTTTTCTATCTTCCAGTCTCAAGCATTTCTCTCTAAGACTCTCTCTCTCTCTCTAAGCATTTACAATGCTTAGTGTCAGTAATCTTTCCTCATAGCTCATACCCCTCAGCTCGGGGACTAGTATATGTACTAGCCAATACCAAGGCAATGCAGCATTATGTTAATTTTCGTCTAAATTTCAGGCCGCTTCATGTTTAACTCTGGCTTGAAAAACAAGTTTTGCAATTTATCAATAAAAATAATTGGTAACTTTTTCCCTATGCCCTTGTTATATAATTTTTAACTAAGAATCTGCATATAATCGGATATAATTGTCGGTAATTATATGCCGGATATTGGCTGGTTCCGTTCACATGAAACCCTTTTTTTTTGTAAATTATGATTGAATTGCCAAATCGCATTAAAAGGTTATAATTGGGTGATGGTGGAGGGGGGGGGAGGTGATTTTTATTATTATTATTATTATTTTCTACCACAGACGTGGCCAGACATTTACAATGCTAACCAGCATATATTTACATTTCCTTCTGTCCTCCATGGAGAGGGTTAGAGATGTGTTCAACATATAGTTCAGGGGTTTATGGGGGGATGTGATGAGTGGGGGTAGGACGGGATAGGCAGTGGGGGGGGACGGCGTGACCAATTCCCGTTGTCAGGGATAGGGAGCCTGTACTATAGGCTTATCCAGACTCCTCCCCTCCCCCCCCCCCCTAGGCAAACATTTTTAGGATGCTACCCACAACAGTTGTCTAACTCCAGTGTGTGTGTGCCTACTGACCTGCTTCGGTGAATATTTGAAATTGGGTGAAAGGAAACGGGCCCATTGGTTTCCGGATCCCCGAGTGTGAGCGGAGAATGTAGACCACTGCGCTGCGTAGCCCTTGAGTATACTTTGTAATTTCGGTGAGTTTACTTTTCTCCTTGCCTTGACCCCTTGTCTTGTGCCCATTGCTCTTCATTATTAAGGTGGCTCGGGGGGGTTAATGTCTCCGCGGCCCGGTCTCTGACCAAGCCTCCTGTAGTGTCAGGCTGGGTCTTACTATCGCAGGAACTGGACTTGCTTACATGTTAGTTTATACAGTAAATAATGGAGGAAAAGGATCAAAGTTCTTGTTATGTACGAAAGTTTGAGTTTTTAGCGTTAAAAAGTTGGTGTGTTGCATTTCTCTCTCTCTCTCTCTCTCTCTCTCTCTCTCTCTCTCTCTCTCTCTCTCTCTCTCTCTCTCTCTCTCTCTCTCTCTCTCACTCTCACTCTCACTCTCTCTCTCTCTCTCTCTCTCTCTCTCTCTCTCTCTCTCTCTCTCTCTCTCTCTCTCTCTCTCTCTATCCCTCTCTCTCTCTCTCTCTCTCTCATTCTCTCTCTCTCTCTCTCTCTCTCTCTCTCTCTCTCAGGCTAGGGTTCATTAGGTTCATTAAGAATATAATTGACGTTCCTAATGGAACTACAAGCTATGATCCTATGATCCTGAATCAGCTCATCTGAAGCTCGACCATACAATTACTTTGTAAAGAATTTATTATTTGTATCCATTAGATATATTCCATCTTTAATGCTAAGTAACTATCATCTAAGACTACTGTTGGGAACTATTACCAGTAAGAAAGATATTGTGTCTCAATTATACTGAGTAAATCATATATATATATATATATATATATATATATATATATATATATATATATATATATATATATATATATATATATGTAAACAACTCACTTCCTATTCTGCATCAACTCTTAGATTTCCCTAAAGGGTAGTCCAGAGACACTGACCATTCTGAGATTTTTAGAAAATTAGGAAGTGTAGAGAGAAAACTTTTTGAGTTTTATGTAGCAAGTTTGGTCTTGTGGTTGCTTAAGATTTTTGTTTAAGTGAGTGTAGTAGGACTTGAGGCAAGAGAGTTTTAAGGGCGCCCTTGGCAAGAGTAACACCTGTACTCACCTAGTAAACTGTACTCACTGAGTAGAGTGAGTACACTGTACTCACTGTAAACGGGACCAGCTGGAGAAAGGGCCAAAAGGTAACGAGGCCAACAGCTGAAGGAATCAATCATGTAACGCCTCAGGAGGATGAATGATAATGCTTATATCAACAGTTTGCTCGAACGTTACCTTGAGAGGCTTTCTTGGCTTAGCATCCCCGCGGCCCGGTCGTCGACCAAGCCTCCTGGTTGCTGGACTGGTCAACCAGGCTGTTGGACACTAATGTACTCTTGGACTCCAAAAAGTTCATATTCCATATTATTAAATTACCCCAAATGGCATTCTAAAAAAAAAAAAAAGTTACGAGCCTACACTAACCTGTCCAAGTAGTCCCTAGGCCTATTATGGTACATATATGTATAGTACATATGCAGGCGATGAGTCACAATAACGTGGCTGAAGTATGTTGACCAGACCACACACTAGAAATTGAAGGGACGACGACGTTTCGGTCCGTCCTGGACCATTCTCAAGTCGATTGAGTACTGTATAGTACATATATATATAGTACATATATATGGTAGGCCTAAGAATGTTGAAGTTTATTTTTTTTAATTATTCATAACGTGACCATTCTTGGCATCACTATTTCTTTTTTGTACCTTCGACCAATCATAATTTCTGTCCTTTTAGCAGGATGGGCTGAACAAACAGATCAAAGAAACAAACAGAAGCAAGATGTAATACGGGAAAACGGTGAGGGGGGGGGGAGGGAGAAACAGAGGAGGTAACGGGGCAAGCAAGCAAACAATCAAACATACGAAGAGCACGCACGAGACCAGACAAACAGATGGGGAAACAAACAGATTTTGGGGGATTTAAAAGAAGGGGGGATTTAAATGCTCTTGGGAGAGATCCTAACACTTGACTCTTGTCTTGGAGAGTGTACGGATTACCCAAGAGAGACAGGTGTGTTGGGATGACAGGTTTGGAAGTAACAGGTTGGGGGGTGACAGTTGAGGGGGTGACAGTTGAGGGGGGGTGACAGGTGTGGGGGGTGAGAAGATGTGTTGGCTGGTGAGTGACAGGTGCAGGTGTGGCAGGAACAAGTGACGTGACTGGAGACGAGGCTAGAGAGGTGTGTATAGTGTGTGGGTACACAAGGTGTGGGTACACAAGGTGTGGGTACACAGGGTGTGAGTACTCGGGCTGAGGGAGTACAATGAGTGGAGATACACATAGGATCCTCGTAAGGTTCTGGTATTTTCTACCACAGACGTGGCCACACATATACAGTGCTAACCAGCATATATATATATATATATATATATATATATATATATATATATATATATATATATATATATATATATATATATATATATATATATATATATTTTATTAAATATGACCGAAAAAGTAAGATTAATAATTCTAACACGAATTTTCTCAATCTTTCGTACATTATGCTTCACTGTTGGAGGTAAATCAAAAATCACTTCTCCAAAATTCATTTTTATTTCTAGTCTGACGCGACACGGGCGCGTTTCGTAAAACTTATTACATTTTCAAAGACTTCACAAATACACAACTGATTAGAACTAGCGTTTCCCTGATTTTATATCTACATTTGAGTGAGGTGGGAAGGGTGATGTGGCATTACATTTGAGTGGGGTGGGAAGGATGATGTGGCATTAGAGAATATTAATAGGGTATTAAAAGTATCAACACAAGACAGAACACGAAACAATGGATATTGAATAGAAGTGTTTGTAGAAAGCCTATTGGCCCATATTTCTTGATGCTTCTATATTGGAGCGGAGTCTTGAGGTGGGTAGAATATAGTTGTGGTATTGTTAGCAGAAATGTGGTGGGGTGGTATTTTTACCATTATAGTAAAACTTTTCTATGCAACATCTGTATTCAACATCTATGCAACATCCACAACTATATTCTACCCACCTCAAGACTCCGCTCCAATATAGAAGCATCAAGAAATATGGACCAATAGGCTTTCTACAAACACTTCTATTCAATATCCATTGTTTCGTGTTCTGTCTTGTGTTGATACTTTTAATACCCTATTAATATTCTCTAATGCCACATCATCCTTCCCACCCCACTCAAATGTAATGCCACATCACCCTTCCCACCTCACTCAAATGTAGATATAAAATCAGGGAAACGCTAGTTCTAATCAGTTGTGTATTTGTGAAGTCTTTGAAAATGTAATAAGTTTTACGAAACGCGCCCGTGTCGCGTCAGACTAGAAATAAAAATGAATTTTGGAGAAGTGATTTTTGATTTACCTCCAACAGTGAAGCATAATGTACGAAAGATTGAGAAAATTCGTGTTAGAATTATTAATCTTACTTTTTCGGTCATATTTAATAAAATATGTCTACAGGAAAGACTGCTACCAAAATATACTAATATATATATATATATATATATATATATATATATATATATATATATATATACACACACATTTCCATTTGTCCTCCATGATAGGGTTAGGGATCTGTATAAACATACGGTTCACTGTTTTATTGGACAATCAACCACAGAAGGTGATTGTGATTTTTTTTTTAAATGCTAATCTAACCTACATGCATAAATACATAAATACACAGACTTATACGTCTGTCATACATAAACAGTGTTCAAGGTAAGGGTGTGTGTGTGTGTGTGTGTATGTATACACACGAGGTTTGTATGTGTGTATAGGAGGCGTAGGCTTCCTGTCACCCTCCTGCTCCTTAATGCTTCGTTTCCTGTCATTTTATCCCCCTTCCGTCTATCCTCCTCCTCCATCATCATCATCATCTTGGTGTATTTATATTTCCGTTTCAGCAGCGGACGGAATATCGACCAGATATGAATATTTGATGTAGTGAATAAATCATTGTCTAGGTCAAATACAGCTTGGCTTCTCTCTATGAGGCCTGGGTAGCACACAGGTGGGTCCGCTGAGCCGAAGCTCAACCAACCTCCCCCCCCCCCCGCCGCCGCAAGCACAATTAGGTAAGTGGGTACCGATAATTGCCAATATTTCCACGCAAAATAGTTCCAGAATTCACTAAACAAGAAGGAAAGTTTTAACAGAAAGTTCCCACCATTTATATCAAAGTAAGCAAGTGAATCAAATCAAATGAATGTCATAATGAATACAGCATCTCCCATACATTGGTATGTATGGGAGATACTGTATTCATAATGATATTCATTTGATTTGATTTTTTTAGTAAAAGAAATAGAAAAAGAATGACAAAAAATGCCCAAACAGTACCGACAACTCGGTCAGCGAGGCAGCGTTAACAGAACCACAGACATCACATTCATTCCAAAAATTCTACCACTTACGGGGTATTCATGCCCGTGCTACCTCTTATGTAACTTAATCGTCACCGATGAATCAATCCAGAGATACTAACACTAAAGTAAGCTACCCAGCACTTCCACTAATACATCTTTCATATTTACCAACATACAAGGTATTAAAAAAGGCAATACAAAATCCACTTTATAATTGGACTCTTGAATGATGTTAATGCAATGTTCGCAGCTTTACCGGAAACTCACACCAAGGACTACCATGATGGTGAAATATGGGTCTCAGAGTACAAGCTTTTCAGATGTGACAGGAAAGACAGGCTATAAGGGAGCCGGTCGGCCGAGCGGACAGCACACTGGACTTGTGGTCCCGGGTTCGATCCCGGGCGCCGGCGGGAAACAATGGGCAGAGTTTCTTTCACCCTATGCCCCTGTTACCTAGCAGTAAAATAGGTGCCTGGGAGTTAGTCAGCTGTCACGGGCTGCTTCCTGGGGGTGGAGGCCTGGTCGAGGACCGGGCCGCGGGGACACTAAATGCCCCGAAATCATCTCAAGATAACCTACAGGGTGGGGTCAGCCTCTACATCAAGGACACACTCATCTGTACTGAGCTGCTAAGCGGTGGAAGTGCTGATAACCAAAATAGAAATTCTAAATGTAGTCATTGTCCTTGTATATTAGTCACCAGCAGTTTAAGAGACCAACTTATAGAAGTAGAATACTGCTTAGAAAACCTCACAAACCATGCCACTTATATCATCTAGGTGAGTGATTTCAACCTTAAACATCTAAAATGGAAAAATATGGCAAATGTCTGTTATAGCCTGATAGCTGAGTGGACAACGCTCGGGATTTGTAGTCATGAGGTTCCGGGTTCGATCCCCGGTGAAGGCGGAAACAAATGGGGCCGAGTTCCTTTCATCCTGATGCTCTTGTTACCTAGCAGTAAAAAGGTACCTGGGATTTAGACAGCTGCTACGGGCTGCTTCCTGGGGGGTGCGTAACAAAAAGGAGGCCTGGTCGAGGACCGGGCCGCGGGGACGTTAAGCCCCGAAATCATCTCAAGATAACATAGAGACTCCCAGGAAGCAGGCTGAATGAACAGTCACACACAAATGATCTCTTGCAGATGTGTGACAGATTTACCTTAAACCAACAACTAGTAGAGTCAACTTGACAAGAGAGCACCTAGACGTTTGCTTACAAACAATAATGAACTAATCAGGGGCATAATAATTACAAATACATGTTACTCAGATCATGATAGAAGTTCAGACGAGCATGGGGCAGTAGACCTGTGCACCCAGTCACAAATCAAAGAGGAGGAGAATTTAACAAATTCAATTTTAATAACTGATTAACTGGGAACGTATGAACCAAGGCCTCGCAGAACTATGCTGGGAAGAACAGTTAGATAAGTCAAACTTAAACTAGTGCTTCGATAAGATAGGCACTAGAATGTGTTGAATAGTTAGGCCTAATTTTGCTTAGGTTCTGTTGCCAATTATTTGTGTTTTCAGTACGTGGGCAACTCGTCCTCGACTCGAGTCCATTCCATCCAGCGGTCAACCCCACAGACGCATTCATAAATTTTAACATGCTGTTCGTTCAAAACGGAAATTTTCTCAAATATAAATTAATATTATAATATATTGGCATATTGTGCATATATAGGCATAGGATAGGTTAGGTTAGGTGTTTAGGTTCTGTTGGCGATTATTTGTATTTGTAGTACGTGGGTGAAGCATTTACAGCGTTGTGGTTCGAACAAAAGTCGTCAGTGAAGCACTTGTTCCGGAAGTGTTCGAACGTCATCAGTTGTGAGTCGTGTGTAAACCCGTTTCTCATTCATAAATAGCTGGGGTTTGGCGGGTGGATGGAATGGATTTTAGGCCTTTGTTTATGAGGACGGGCTGTTTTATGAATCCAAAACGGTTCACACACGAATTACAAGTGATGACATTCTAAAATATACTTAGCAGTGATTCGCTGACGACCGCTGCTCGAAGCACAACGCTGTAACTGCTTCACCCACGTACTTACGAATTCATCTTTAAGAGGCGGAGGGGGGAGGAGGGTGATAGCCGCCACTTTAACGAGCCTCGCCTGAGGACAAGGTGGCATGGAGAATGAGAGAAGCGGAGGAAGAGAACCAGAGAAGGTATTAAGAGAACAACCAGCCTCATTATCGTGAGTGAATTTTACATTTAAATATATTTGGGATCCCAGAGCGGCGACTCCGGTGACAGTGTGGGGGAACAACTTACCACTTTAACGAGCTTGTGGCGTTTTTAATTAGAATTTGGTGGCTGTTTTAATCGCGTTTTGCGGTGGTGTCGCGAACGGCCGCCTGGATAGTGGGGGCGCCACCAGAATTAATCTTAACTTTTTTTTTTTTACAAAAAAGTTGTCTCATTTTTGGTCTCCGGAATATTGATTTTGTGAGGTGTATGTATTGCCAAGTTGTGTCTTTTTAAGAACTTTGTTACTTAGGACGTTTAAGAGGTTTTTTCGTATTTAAATAGTATTTGAAGATTTGAGATTGTGTAAGAAAGCATGAGATTTTACTCGAGTTTTGTAAGTTGACACAAATTGGGTTTAAGAGGGTGGCTTAGGGTGGGAGTTTTGGGAGGGTGGTTTAGGATGGTAGAGTGGCTTAGGGTTGGAGAGTGGCTTAGGGTGGGAGGGTGGTAGACTATATAAGGTGTTAGTGTACTGTGAGGCACGATGGTTTCATTATTAAAGTTTCCCCTCATTAATTCCCCTCATTAGAAGACAAGTGTAATGACCTATGAGGAAAGATATGTGCTATATCGCCCATACTTCCACACCTGCATGATATGAGCCTTCCATGTTGACTTGTAAAATGGGATCCCTGAAGGATGTTCATGAGAAGATAAATGAGTTATTGTTTCGAGCGTAGGTTAGACATGTATATGAATGAGTTTGGGTGGATCTAAATACTAACTGCCTTGTTTTGGGCAGTTTCCTATATTAATATTATAGTTTCCTATATTAATATAGGAAACTAAATATATAGGAAACTATTTTCCTATTCCTGTATTCCTGTTATTTTTAAAATTGTACTTGTTTTTTTCTTCTGTAAAATATTTGAACGACATGATAGATATTGGACAAAAAATAGATGGAAAATTTGTTCGTGATTTTTATTTTATTTCTCATTTGCAGGTAAGAGAGAAAGTTGCCAGTTGCGTCTTCAGAAACGGTAAGTTTATATTGCTGTTGAAAGTATATTGATGTGTCTTGTAAGGAGGCAGCGATGGGCCGAGACGGAGCTGCCAAGACCACACTTAAATGCTTAATTTACGAAACCAGTACATCTGGCGGCTTAGTTTATATTTATTAATTAATTCACAAGCTCCTCTTGGCCAGGACGGTAGAGCGACGGTCTCGCTTCATGCAGGTCGGCGTTCAATCCCCCGACCGTCCACCAAGTGGTTGGTCTCCATTCCTCCCCCCCCCCCCCCCCCCCTCCGTTCCATCCCAAATCCTTATCCTGACCCCTAACCAGTGCTATATAGTCGTAATAGCTTAGCACTTTCCCCTGATAATTCCCTCCTTCCCTCACTCGCTCCGTGAGGGAGGAAAGATGGACAGGTTTCGTGAGGTGACATGTAAACACTTGATCACTCATGGTCGGCTGGTGCTATGTATTAATATGTATTGAGTGCTACGTACAAGGGATCAGTATTACATATAACTACATATCCTGTCGTTGTCTTTACCATGTACCGTAGTATTCTTGGTCACTTCAGAACGCGTTCTTTTCTTAATGTTCATTTATATGACAGCGTTCTCACTGACCCGTCAGTTGGGGTCAACGATATGACAGCGTTCTCACTGACCCGTCAGTTGGGGTCAGTGATATGACAGCGTTCTCACTGACCCGTTAGTTGAGGTCAACGATATGACAGCGTTCTCACTGACCCGTCAGTTGGGGTCAGTGATATGACAGCGTTCTCACTGACCCGTCAGTTGGGGTCAGTGATATGACAGCGTTCTCACTGACCCGTCACTTGGGGTCAACGATATGACAGCGTTCTCACTGACCCGTCAGCTGAGGTCAACGATATGACAGCGTTCTCACTGACCCGTCAGCTGAGGTCAACGATATGACAGCGTTCCCACTGACCCGTCAGCTGAGGTCAATGATAAGACAGCGTTCTCACTGACCCGTCAGCTGGGGTCAACGATAAGACAGCGTTCTCACTGACCCGTCAGCTGAGGTCAACGATATGACAGCGTTCTCACTGACCCGTCAGCTGAGGTCAATGATATGACAGCGTTCCCACTGACCCGTCAGCTGAGGTCAATGATAAGACAGCGTTCTCACTGACCCGTCAGCTGGGGTCAACGATAAGACAGCGTTCTCACTGACCCGTCAGCTGAGGTCAACGATATGACAGCGTTCTCACTGACCCGTCAGCTGAGGTCAACGATATGACAGCGTTCTCACTGACCCGTCAGCTGAGGTCAACGATATGACAGCGTTCTCACTGACCCGTCAGCTAGAATGAAGATTACAGCGTGTGTTTGGTATGTTAGGCTACAGCGTTCAACTGCTGGTCCCGGCCCTTATGTTTAAAATACCCTCTTGGCGTTCACCTGAACAATACGACATTTACTCATACAATATACTTTTGAACCAGTCTTTTGTTCATAAGTGTTCACGTGGGCTCCTTTTATTCATCCGGAATCATTGTCTTCATCTGTGTTCATCGTCTCATGTCTGCATGATATTGCAACAACGCGAAAGCAGATATAGAATCCGCAGAGTTGCAGCCCCAGAAAGTTGTATAATAAAGCCAAATTTCTGAATATGGGCTTCCTTCCCGACATTCTGGAAGATTGCAGTTTCAAGAATTTTTTCCCCCCAAAAATGGCATGTGGGCATCTTAAGATGATGAGGCACCTACCTCATTCTTCTTCATCCATAACGTTACTGACACTTCGTGAGGAACCACCGCACGTGTGGAGGCAACACTGCACCAGCAGGCGCGTGCAACTGAAGGGAATCTGTTGATTGGAAGCAATAACGGCAGGCGGGAAGGCCCTCTCCGGGACAGAGGTCCCTCGGCGATAAATTGGGAAAGTTTTTCGAAAGAGGGTAATTTGTGCAAATTTATTCGGTGAGTCTGACGATCCCCGGACCCTGTAGTGCACTGTGACCGCCATTTTAGAAAGAAATATTCTTATGACCGGAGAAGAACGGGTAAGAGAGAGAAACAGGAGAGAGAGAGGAGAGAGAGAGAAATAAACAGAGGGAATCAGACGAAACACAAGAAATCAACCTGCCCTCAGGGAGGAGAATTCCTGGCAGTAATGGACTCAAAACCACTATGTAATTAATGCTATTATCTACTCTTTATCCATGGTTACGTTAGGTTTCATTGTGTTTAGTTATGTTAATAAGGTGTAGTTATCTGAACTGTGAAATACGGGTTTTGAAAACTATTTTAGTGTACCCTTGAATTTTATTTACAGAAAACGAAATTCTTCAGACCATTTTAAAGAAAAGGATACCTCTGGTTGTTGCTTTTGTTGTTTTTTTAGAGTCAGCTACTCGAAACAAAAAGTTGCAAGTAGCACGGGCTATGGTGAGCCCGTAGTGGACTTGCCCGGCACAGGAGCGGGGCTGATATCTCTAGTGATGCACAAACAGCAAGGAACTTAATGTTATCAAGGAACTATCAAGTTCCTAGATATGTTCCCTGGCAAATGATCAAGGAACATATCTTCACTACATATGGCATATTAACTACATATTCACTACACATCTCTGGGTGGTCTTGGAGGTGTGTCTGCATGCATGAGGGAGCCGGTCGGCCGAGCGGACAGCACGCTGGACTTGTGATCCTGTGGCCCTGGGTTCGATCCCAGGCGCCGGCGAGAAACAATGGGTAGAGTTTCTTTCACCCTATGCCCCTGTTACCTAGCAGTAAAATAGGTACCTGGGTGTTAGTCAGCTGTCACGGGCTGCTTCCTGGGGGTGGAGGCCTGGTTGAGGACAGGGCCGCGGGGACACTAAAGCCCCGAAATCATCTCAAGATAACCTCAAGATGCTCGACTAAGCGAGATTTGTCAAAAATGGATTTTGTTATGATGGTGTACTTGAAAAGCAGAGGCGTGGTGAGGTGGGGGGTTGTGTTGGGGAGGGTTGTGGTGGTGGGGGAGGTCAGGGCGGAAGAGTTGTGGCGGTTGTAGTAGCGTGTGGTCCAGTATCTTGTTACCTTGGGGGGGGGGAGGTGGAGAGTTGGGGGGGTGCAGACGTGTGCTAAACTCCCTCCTTCCTCGTCCAGCATATCAACCCCCTCCCTCCAACATTCGATACGCGGCGGACCTCTTGCTCCAGACCCATGTACTCTCTCTCTCTCTCTCTCTCTCTCTCTCTCTCTCTCTCTCTCTCTCTCTCTCTCTCTCTCTCTCTCTCTCTCTCTCTCTCTCTCTCTCTCTCTCTCTCTCTCTCTCTCTCTCTCTCTCTCTCTCTTTCTCTCTTTCTCTCTCTCTCTCTCTCTGGCCTTCCTCACCCCACCCCTACACTCTCCCTATGGGGTATGGGTACGCCAGTCAGGCTTCATCTTGAATACCTTCCAGTACCACTACACATCTTTAAACAAAACTAACATGCAAGATCTACAATCCGTGACATATAATGGCACCACAGTGACAGTATTGGGCAGCGCCACTCGTCCTGTGAGTGGACACACCGCCATATCTTGAGGTTATCTTGAGATGATTTCGGGGCTTTAGTGTCCCCGCGGCCCGGTCCTCGACCAGGCCTCCACCCCCAGGAAGCAGCCCGTGACAGCTGACTAACTCCCAGGCACCTATTTTACTGCTAGGTAACAGGGGCATAGGGTGAAAGAAACTCTGCCCATTGTTTCTCGCCGGCGCCTGGGATCGAACCCAGGACCACAGAATCACAAATCCAGTGTGCTGTCCGCTCGGCCGACCGGCTCCCTTAGCCATAGTGACAGTATTGGGCAGCGCCACTCATCCTGTGAGTGGACACACCGCCATAGTGACAGTATTGGGCAGCGCCACTCATCCTGTGAGTGGACACACCGCCATAGTGACAGTATTGGGCAGCGCCACTCATCCTGTGAGTGGACACACCGCCATAGTGACAGTATTGGGCAGCGTCACTCATCCTGTGAGTGGACACACCGCCATAGTGACAGTATTGGGCAGCGCCACTCATCCTGTGAGTGGACACACCGCCATAATGACAGTATTGGGCAGCGCCACTCATCCTGTGAGTGGACACACCGCCATAGTGACAGTATTGGGCAGCGCCACTCATCCTGTGAGTGGACACACCGCCATAGCAGCATGTACAACACTCCCCAATAGGAAGAAAACCCGCTGGGTTGTTCATCCTGTCACTTGTACCCCAGACACAGCTGGGACTTGCTTAACTGTCTCAAGTGAACAGCTCCTCAAACAAGGAGATTAACATTCGTGAACACACACGTGCTAAACACCAGACTGCAACACCAACAGACTCTTAAGATGATGAGACGCCCCGCTGCCACAGCTGGTGGCCCAAGAGCTTGCATTGACCCGCGAACAACCAAGCTTTGCAAAGCATAATTCTAAGATTGCAACATAATTCCAACAGCCTGTTGGACCAAGCTCTCACAAGTCAAGCCTGGCCTCAGGCCGGGTTTGGGGAGTAGAAGAACTCCCAGAACTCGCTCCAGGTACAATCCAGGTATACTGCAGGAATACTGCAGATAACATTACACAAACTCACAGCTCCTTAACAAAAGAGAACAAGCTTAACTTAGCTACCAAGCACACCTATCATGTCAGCAAGGCGGACAGCCCGCCTGGTGTCAGCAAGGCGGACAGCCCGCCTGGTGTCAGCAAGGCGCCCAGCCTGCCTGGTGTCAGCAAGGCGGATAACCCGCCTGGTGTCAGCAAGGCGGACAACCCGCCTGGTGTCAGCAAGGTGGACAGCCCGCCTGGTGTCAGCAAGGTGGACAGCCCGCCTGGTGTCAGCAAGGCGGACAACCCGCCTGGTGTCAGCAAGGCGGACAACCCGCCTGGTGTCAGCAAGGTGGACAGCCCGCCTGGTGTCAGCAAGGCGGACAACCCGCCTGGTGTCAGCAAGGCGGATAACCCGCCTGGTGTCAGCAAGGTGGACAGCCCGTCTGGTGTCAGCAAGGCGGATAACCCGCCTGGTGTCAGCAAGGCGGATAACCCGCCTGGTGTCAGCAAGGTGGACAGCCCGTCTGGTGTCAGCAAGGCGGATAACCCGCCTGGTGTCAGCAAGGTGGACAGCCCGCCTGGTGTCAGCAAGGCGGACAGCCCGCCTGGTGTCAGCAAGGCGGATAACCCGCCTGGTGTCAGCAAGGCGGACAGCCCGCCTGGTGTCAGCAAGGCGGACAGCCCGCCTGGTATCAGCAAGGCGGACAGCCCGCCTGGTGTCAGCAAGGCGGATAACCCGCCTGGTGTCAGCAAGGTGGACAGCCCGCCTGGTGTCAGCAAGGCGGACAGCCCGCCTGGTGTCAGCAAGGTGGACAGCCCGCCTGGTGTCAGCAAGGCGGACAGCCCGCCTGGTGTCAGCAAGGCGGACAGCCCGCCTGGTGTCAGCAAGGCGGACAGCCCGCCTGGTGTCAGCAAGGCGCCCAGCCTGCCTGCTATAACTTGCTATATTCCATATTTCATTAACAAATGAAATATTAAATATTTATACCTGCTATATTCCAAGAAGCTTAAATTTAAAAACGGAAACCACATATAAAACGTAGTCAAACTACACTATAGAACGAAAAACAAATGTAACAGATCTGGGTGTACTCAGTGTCGGAAGACCTTACTTTTTAAGAACACAATAAAGTAGCCGTCACAACTGCAAGAAAAATGACAGGTTGGATAACAAGAAACTTTCACACCAGAGATGACGATACTTTTCAAGACATTTGGGCTCTCTAGATTGAAATATTATTGTACACTTAGCAGCCCCTTCCCAAGTTGCTAAAATTGCTGACCTGGAGAAGCGGACAGAGATCCTAGGGAACCGGTCGGCCGAGCGGACAGCACGCTGGACTTGTGATCCTGTGGTCCTGGGTTCGATCCCAGGCGCCGGCGAGAAAAAATGGGCAGAGTTTCTTTCACCCTATGCCCCTGTTACCTAGCAGTAAAATAGGTACCTGGGAGTTAGTCAGCTGTCATGGGCTCCTTCCTGGGGGGTGGAGGCCTGGTCGAGGACCGGGCCGCGGGGACACTATAAAAAAGCCCCGAAATCATCTCAAGATAACCTCAAGATAACCCCTTCACGGTAACCTTCCTGTGATACGCAAGTGTTACAGGATTTTGTGTTTCTGTGGAAACCCCAAAATCAATTTGATGAATTTAATGTTGGTTTATATGAGGTTAATTTCAGTTTTCATATATATGTTTTGCTATGCATTTGGCGACCTCCTCCTGCGACCGTGGGATGGCGCTGTGGTCGCTCGAACCCCGTGAAATTGGAATGACCTTCGACAGGATATCAGCTTCCTACTTAAGTGTAAAGGGGGGGGGGAGGGGGGCCCCTCCCCCCATTTCTCCAGGGGTGGGGGAAAATCCACAAATTGGCGAAGGGTAGAGCAGTTAATTCTCTCTCTCATTCCTCGGTTGGGGAGATGGATATTGGGGGTGCGGGGGGGTGATTGTGGGGTGTGGGGGGGGGTGCTGATTGTGGGGTGTGGGGGTGCTGATTGTGGGGTGTGGGGGGGCTGATTGTGGGGTGTGGGGGTGCTGATTGTGGGGTGTGGGGGTGCTGATTGTGGGGTGTGGGGGTGCTGATTGTGGGGTGTGGGGGTGCTGATTGTGGGGTGTGGGGGTGCTGATTGTGGGGTGTGGGGGGCTGATTGTGGGGTGTGGGGGTGCTGATTGTGGGGTGTGGGGGGGCTGATTGTCGGGTGTGGGGGTGCTGATTGTGGGGTGTGGGGGGGCTGATTGTGGGGTGTGGGGGGGGGGGAGTTGGGTGTTGTTGATGAGTGTAGCAGAGAAGGGGAGGAGGAGAGTACATGTGGCTGAGAGTGTAGTTTCCGCTGGAACACGAACGGTATTTGAACAGATCCACAAGGGCCGTGACGAGGATTCGAACCTGCGTCCGAGAGCATCCCAGACGCTGCCTTAATCGACTGAGCCGGATGCTCTCGGACGTAGGTTCGAATCCCCGTCACGGCCCTTGTGGATCTGTTCATTTGATGCATCACGTTATATGTGATTTCTCTGTGTAACGACCGATATTCGGTTAACAACCAGGAACCCCAGTTACTGCTGGGTGAACAGTTAAGGATTAGCGCCTAGTCAATTCTTCCAGACCAGGACTCGATACTGTCTTCGTCTCTCCTTTCCTTTATCTCTCTATCTCACTTCCCTCCTCCGTCTCCTAATCCCACCTCCCTAAATCTTAACAACCGTGAGCTTGGATGGGGTAGTTAAGAGAGCACACGGCTCCATCACGTCACTGTAAGACCATTACCACCATCAGTCTTGTTACACGTGTGGCACTGCCTGGGCGGGGGGGGTATCAAGGCACTTACTGTCTGGGGTGGCACTACCCAGGGCTTTTATGGGTACTGGGCACCCGAACGGGGCGGTGTGGGTGTGTGTGGGGGGGATAGATACTCCCTTCCCCACACTAATTAACACACACACACACACACACACACACACACACACACACACACACACACATACACACACACACACATACACACGGGGAACTGACGGCTGAGTGGACAGCGCTCGGGATTCGTAGTCCTGAGGTTCCGGGTTCGATCCCCGGTGGAGACAGAAACAAATGGGCAGTTTCTTTCACCTCTGATGCCCATCTTTACCTAGCAGTACATAGGTACCCGGGAGCTAGACAGCTGTTACAAACTGCTTCCTTCTGCTTCCAAAATTTAAAAAGTTCAAACGATTGCACCAAGATTGGTACCACACCTAAGAGGGTAAAACGCCGAGGACATTCCAGTGGGACTAAATCTTGCAACCCTCGAGGATAGAAAGAACAGAGGGGACATGATCCCAACATACAAGATAATATCGGGAATAGAGAAAGATAGTCTCTTGATATTGAAAGTAAGGAAAACAAGACACAGTTGGAAGCTGGAAACGCAAATGAGCCTATGGAAATACTCGTACCTTGTACGGGTGGTCAACAAGTGGAATGGCCTGAAAGAAGTTGTGGAAGCCACCTCCACCCACAACTTTAAGGCCAGATTCGACAAAAACGTTGAACATCAGAACGACACTGCTAGTAGGCGGGGCACTACAGAGTTAAACTTCACTTCCTGGTAGTTACTGAAAGGTAAATACACTCTCTCTCTCTCCTTCTCTCTCTCTCTCTCTCTCTCTCTCTCTCTCTCTCTCTCTCTCTCTCTCTCTCTCTCTCTCTCTCTCTCTCTCTCTCTCTCTCTCTCTCTCTCCTTCTCTCATCTCTCATCTCTCTCTCTCTCTCTCTCTCTCTCTCTCTCTCTCTCTCTCTCTCTCTCTCTCTCTCTCTCTCTCTCTCTCTCTCTCTCTCTCTCTCTCTCTCTCTCTCTCTCACTCTCTCATCTCTCATCTCTCATCTCTGGTTGATCAGTCCAGCAACCAGGAGGCCTGGTCGACGACCGGGCCGCGGGGACGCTAAGTCCCAGAAGCACCTCAAGGTAACCTCAAGGTAAAGTAACCTCTCTCTCTCTCTCTCTCTCTCTCATCAAAGTTTACTTAAAGCCTGCTGGTCACCCTATTTTCTAACTAGTTTTCTTATCCTCTACTTGTTTTATTTTTCTTAACTGTTTCTTTTATGCTGTGTTGTCTTGCTTGTGTTCTGCGGTGAGAGACGTGGCTCAGTTCCCCTGGAGTCACCTCTCCACCTCAGGAAGTACAGAGTAGCGAAAGTTAAGACAAAGCTCTCTTAGCTCTTTACACAACAACAATACGATACATCGCATTTTGATGTCAAAATCCCCTCCCAACGGACAAAATATATTGTATTATAGGTCATGGTGGCTCACAGAGATTTCCGTTTTCAATACGTGGGTCGCTTGGCTGGGTTAGGTTAGGTTCGGGCAATTTAGAATCTGAGAGGACGGGCTGCTCTAAGCAACCTGTCCTCTTACAAAGGACGTCGCTTTTCGCTCGTATGCGTTACATAAGGCCAAAAATTGTCG